>NC_135807.1:74121680-74436004 GCF_964213995.1 Mustelus asterias | reverse complement strand
GGTCTTGCTGCATATGGACATGGACTGCTTCAGTATCTGAGGAGTTACAAATGGCACTGAATATTGTGAAATCATCAGCGAACATCTCCATTCTGATCTTATAATGGCAGGAAGTTCATTGATGAAGTAGCTGAATATGGTTGGACCTTGTCAATATCCTGAGGAACACATGCAAGAATGCCCTGGGACTGAGATGATTGTCTGCCAACAATCACAACCATCTTCCTTTGTGCTAGGTCTGACTCCAACCAAAGGAGAGTGATATAGGGGGGCTAAATTAGACTAATAGAAAACACATTATCATGGTTTGAGAACATTAACATAACACTGACTTAAGAATGAATGATCTCAGAAGATAGAGAGCGCTGACGAGAGCTGTCATTATAATAGATAGCTCTAACTGAATAACAAATATTCTTAATTTAAAACATATATTTTGAATTTATAAAATGGATGCAGTTTCCTTTTAGAATATATTTTGTGAAAATTCAGCCAACAACAATACACAACAGTGTTTGATGGAATGAGGTAGTAGACAGAGCCTGCATTCCGAGGGACAGTGGTTTTACTGAATGCGGCCACTTTATCAATAGTTGTCGGGAACAAAATGGCTACCAATGCCAGTTCGATGAATAGAACTATACAGCTCAAACCTGATAACGCAGGTACAAGGCAGACATACGGATTTTCCTAGTGTTGGACGAGTGTCACGTGGGTTTGAGCTTCATTGTCCTGCTGGGCAACACAGGAAGGTAACATCCGAAATTAAGGACAAATAAGATCCCATGAGGTCAGTATGTAAATTGTTATTGGCTGGAGTTAGTGACAGAGATGATTATTGACTGACTTGTATTAATGTTTATTGGATAATGCCTATTGGAAAGGTGGGAAATATGATTTTGAAGATGTACAATTGCCCTCACAGAGCCATTGTTTTTCAGAGTGATATTGGGCTGCCTGCATTCTCTACCTGGAGTGCTGGGCTACTTTATATCACTCTCCCATTCAATTGTTTGGTTAATAAAGTCACGTGTTAAAATCAGTACACTGAGTTTCATGAGTCTCTGTATTTGGCTTAAGTTTAGCAATACATAGCCTCAAAAGAAAACCTCCATTAACAGAGAGTTTTCCCCAATTCCCATTGACTTCACATTTCAAGGGTTACTTGATGCCACACTTGGTCAAATGCTGCCATGATGTCAAGGGAATCACTTTCACTTTACTTCTGGTACATGTTTGGACAAAGGCTGTAGTGAGGCCAGTGGTCGAGTGGTCCTGGTGAAGACCAAACTGAACATCAGTGAGCAGGTTATGGTTGTGTAAGTGCCACTTGATTATACTGTCGCCAACACCTTCCATGATTTTTTTGACAATCAAGAATAGACTGGTGCTAATAGATGTTAATGGCCGGACATACTTGAGCAATTTTCCATATTATCAGGTAGATTCTAGTGTTGTGTCTCTACTGGAACAGCTTGGCTGAGGAGATGGCTAATTCTGGAGCACAAGTCTTCAGTACTATTGCTGGAGTATTGTCAGGGCTCATAGCCATTGCAGTATTCAGTCCACTCAGGCATTTCTTGATATCATGTGAAATGAATTGAATTAGCTGAAAACTGACATCCGTTATGTTGAGGGCCTACGGAGGAGGCCATAAGGATCAACCACACAGCATTCTGGTTGAAGATGGTTGCAAATGCTGAACCTTGTCTTCTTCCAAACAGCTAGCTTTCCAAAGATGCATTAGCTATTAATTGTACACAAAAAGGCATTTGTGCTTTACTACATTGCAGCCCACATATATAAAAAAGAATAGATTTTATTCTGCCATTCTGCAGTTTGACTGTGACCAGCACCATCAAGTTATGCATGGGATGCTTTATTCCCTGTCATAATGCATGCTTTTATTCCTAGCCAGTCAACTACACTCCTTGTTTGCAGACACTCATTGAGTAAAGGATTTTGAATCCAGGGATACCCACTGCAGAGATTAAGTGGAACAATGTCTATTCTTCTACTGCACCTATCATAGGAACATTGGATTTAGGAGCTGGAGTGGACCATTCAGCCTTTTGTGTCTGCTCTGTCATTCAGTAATACAATGGCTGATCTGGTTTTGCATTCAACTCCAATTTCCCAGAACACTTGACTCCGTTGTCTATGAAAGATCTGTTTAACTCCGCCTTGAATAAAGTCAATAATCCAGCTTCCACTGCCTTCTGAGAAAGAGAATTCCACAGACTAATAGCCTTTGAGAGAAACAAATTCTCCTTATCTGCTTTTTAAATGGTACCTATTCTTAAACCTTGTTTGCTGGTTCTAGTCTCTCCCACAATGTGAAACATCCTCCCGGTATCTACCATATCAAATCCTCTCAGGATTTTATGTTTCAATAAGATTTCTTCTCGTTCTTCTAAATTACAATGGTATAGGCTCAACCTGTTCAACCTTTCTTCATAAGCCCCCCATCTCAGGAATGGGTCAATTATCTGAACTGCTTCTAATCCAATTATATATTTTCTTCAAATAAGGTGACCAAAACTGTACAGAGTATTCTTAGATGTGGTCTCACCAAGCCTTGTACAGCTGCAGTGAAACTGCCCAATTTCATAATATTCTATTCCGCTTGCAATAAGTGCCAACATTCATTTTGCCTTTCTAATCACTTGCTGTAACTGCATACGAACGTTTTGTGATTCACATCTCAGAACACCCAGGTCCCTCTGTACCACTGAGTACTACAATCTCTCACTATTTAAACAGTGTACTGCTTTTTATCGCTGAGAAAAGAGACATGTCAAAGTTTTTCATCTTGAACACTTAGCAAGAATACTAGTATAAGAGGAAAACAACAATGTATACTGTATGAGAAGAGAATGCTGATTGGTTGGCAAGCTGACTGATTGGTAGAGGCATTGTCTGTCATAAACATATGACATATGATATGACATCTTGATAATCAAGTTTAAAATAATTTTCTTCCTGTTGCACATTTAGGACTCCCCTTTGTTTTTATTAAAAGTTATCCTGATGTTCTCAATGGCAAACTGCATCTTTAAGGTCAGCACCTGAGTCTCCTGTCAAATGGACATATGTGCAATCCAAGGTCCTCCCACACTTGGTCCACATCCAGCACATTTAAACGATCAGTGACCTGTATTATACACATTACTTTCCATCCACTCCATCGACTCTGTGCACATGGATCACCCCAATCACTTCAATCATCTCCAATGTATCCTAGAGTCCCATCCTTTTCATTATTTATGTGCTAATCCTTACCAACGTAATCTGAAACATAAAACTTGATTCTGTATGTGCCAATGTCACCCAGCTGTACCTTTCTATTTGCACCAATTATCCCATTACTAAACTCTTCAGCTTGCTTGTCTGACATTATATCTGGATGAAAGGAGTTTTTCTTCAGCTAAATGTCGTAAATCCAATTTTAAGAAGCATAATTTTTACCCCTATCAAAGAACAAAGAAAATTACAGCATAGGAACAGGCCCTTCGGCCCTCCAAGCCTGCACCGACCATGCTGCCTGACTGAACTAAAACCCCCTACCCTTCCGGGGACCATATCCCTCTATTCCTGTCCTATTCATGTATTTGTCAAGACGCCCCTTAAAAGTCACTATCGTATCTGCTTCCTCTCCTGGCAGCGAGTTCCAGGCACCCACCACCATCTGTGTAAAAAACTTGCCTCGCACATTTCCTTTAAACCTTGCCCCTCGCACCTTAGACCTATGCCCCCTAGTAATTGACTCTTCCACCCTGGGAAAAAGCTTCTGACTGGGTTGCAAGGGAGTAGAATAGACAGTATTACAGTTGATAAGGAGGATGTGCAGGATATTCTGGAGGGTCTGAAAATAGATAAATCCCCTGGTCCGGATGGGATTTATCCAAGGATTCTCTGGGAGGCAAGAGAAGTGATTGCAGAGCCTCTCGCTCTGATCTTCAGGTCGTCGTTGGCCTCTGGTATAGTACCAGAAGATTGGAGGTTAGCGAATGTTGTCCCATTGTTTAAGAAGGGGAACAGAGACTTCCCCGGGAATTATAGACCGGTGAGTCTCACTTCTGTTGTCGGCAAGATGTTGGAAAAAATTATAAGGGATAGGATTTATAGTTATTTGGAGAGTAATGAATTGATAGGTGATAGTCAGCATGGTTTTGTGGCAGGTAGGTCATGCCTTACTAACCTTATTGAGTTTTTTGAGAAAGTGACCAAGGAGGTGGATGGGGGCAAGGCAGTGGACGTGGTATATATGGATTTTAGTAAGGCGTTTGATAAGGTTCACCATGGTAGGCTTCTGCAGAAAATGCAGATGTATGGGATTGGGGGTGATCTAGGAAATTGGATCAGGAATTGGCTAGCGGATAGGAAACAGAGGGTGGTGGTTGATAGTAAATATTCATCATGGAGTGCGGTTACAAGTGGTGTACCTCAGGGATCTGTTTTGGGGCCACTGCTGTTTGTAATATTTATTAATGATCTGGATGAGGGTATAGTTGGGTGGATTAGCAAATTTGCTGATGACACCAAAGTCGGTGGTGTGGTAGACAGTGAGGAAGGGTGTCGTAGTTTGCAGGAAGACTTAGACAGGTTGCAAAGTTGGGCCGAGAGGTGGCGGATGGAGTTTAATGCGGAGAAGTGTGAGGTAATTCACTTTGGTAGGAATAACAGATGTGTTGAGTATAGGGCTAACGGGAGGACTTTGAATAGTGTGGAGGAGCAGAGGGATCTAGGTGTATGTGTGCATAGATCCCTGAAAGTTGGGAATCAAGTAGATAAGGTTGTTAAGAAGGCATATGGTGTCTTGGCGTTTATTGGTAGGGGGATTGAATTTAGGAGTCGTAGCGTTATGTTGCAACTGTACACAACTCTGGTGCGGCCGCACTTGGAGTACTGTGTGCAGTTCTGGTCCCCACATTACAGGAAGGATGTGGAGGCTTTGGAGAGGGTGCAGAGGAGGTTTACCAGGATGTTGCCTGGTATGGAGGGGAGATCCTATGAGGAGAGGCTGAGGGATTTGGGATTGTTTTCGCTGGAAAGGCGGCGGCTAAGAGGGGATCTTATTGAAACATATAAGATGATTAGAGGTTTAGATAGGGTGGATAGTGATAGCCTTTTTCCTCTGATGGAGAAATCCAGCACGAGGGGGCATGGCTTTAAATTGAGGGGGGGTAGTTATAGAACCGATGTCAGGGGTAGGTTCTTTACCCAGAGGGTGGTGAGGGATTGGAATGCCCTGCCAGCATCAGTAGTAAATGCGCCTAGTTTGGGGGCGTTTAAGAGATCCGTAGATAGGTTCATGGACGAAAAGAAATTGGTTTAGGTTGGAGGGTCACAGTTTTTTTTTTTTTTTAACTGGTCGGTGCAACATCGTGGGCCGAAGGGCCTGTTCTGCGCTGTAATGTTCTATGTTCTATGTTCTATGACTATCCACTCTGTCCATGTCCCTCATAATCTTGTAGACTTCTATCAGGTCGCCCCTCAACCTCTGCCGTTCCAGTAAGAACAAACCAAGTTTCTCCAACCTCTCCTCATAGCTAATGCCCTCCATACCAGGCAACATCCTGGTAAATCTTTTCTGTACCCTCTCCAAAAGCTTCCACATCTTTCTGGTAGTGTGGCGACCAGAATTGAACACGATGCCAAGTGCGGCCGAACTAAGGTTCTATAAAGCTGCAACATGACTTGCCAATTTTTAAACTCAATGCCCCGGCCGATGAAGGCAAGCATGCCGTATGCCTTCTTGATTACCTTCTCCACCTGCGTTGCCACTTTCAGTGACCTGTGTACCTGTACACCCAGATCCCTCTGCCTATCAATACTCTTAAGGGTTCTGCCATTTACTGTATATTTCCTATTCGTATTAGACCTTCCAAAATGTGTTACCTCACATTTGTCTAGATTAAAATCCATCTGCCATCTCTCCGCCCAAGCCTCCAACCGATCTATATCCTGCTGTATCCTCTGACGGTCCTCAGCGCTATCCGCAAATCCACCAACCTTTGTGTCGTCTGCAAATTTACTAATCAAACCAGTTACATTTTCCTTCAAATCACTTATATATATTACAAACAACGAAGGTCCCAGCACTGATCCCTGAGGAACGCCACTTGTCACAGCCCTCCATTCAGAAACACACCCCTCCACTGCTACCCTTCCACTGCTATCCTTCCTCATCCTTCCAGTATTAACATCACATGCCTCCAGCACTAACATCATTATTCTTCTCGGTTACTACATCAGATTAAATCCAGAAATGTAGATTTCTAGCTCAGTTTTCTTCCCACATTTAATTTGTTACAAAGACTATATTCTTGCACCTTAAAATATTGCCTCCCAACCCTACATTTCCATCAAGGCTTGACATTTCCAGTGGCTTACTGTCATGGCCTTCACAACCTACAAGTAACTCAGCATAACAGGGTGATTCTAAGGTTTACCTACAAATCCCTTCACGGTCTCATCCTATTTTAGCTCAGTGATCGCTTTCAGTTATATACATACATGTGCACCTGCCATCCTTCTGAATTTGACTTATTCCTAATTCTGTCATTGATAATCAGTCTTGCAATGACTTGTGTCTGCCTCTGGAACCCTTCCCTTAAGTTTCTTAGTCATCCTTACACTTACATTGCATTCAAAAGCTTTCTAAAGAGTTTCACCATATTCCCACCTCCTCTGCTCAATGTCCACGCTCCATAGTATTCTTCTCCAGACATCACCCATTTTTCCCAGTCACTGCCAATTGAACTCATCCCAATCTTGATGCAAAAACCACCTTTTTATCAATAGGCATTGTGTTAGGATGTTTGGAATACAAAATGGTACCTTTAGCCTTCTGACACCACCCACCTCACAGATGAATGATTATTTTCATGGTTGCCCAGGATCCCATCCTGCAGATACTCAAAACTCAATCCATTTCTTTCCCCGTTAGCATCAGCAGCTTCATCTCGACAGGTTATAGATAATGATCTTCTTCTGGGCCAAAATCCTTTCTGCACATCCACATTTTCTTTTAATTCTCAAATTCTGCAATAAGCACAAATAGAGGTAGCAAAATGAACCTGATAATCTATAACTGGCTTCAGGAACCATGATTTTGCACTTAAAGGTATTCTCATTGGGAATATCTCTCTGACCTATGATATCAGATCCTTCACCTGCACCCAACAGATTTATACTTGACTGCCTTATTCTTGACTGCCTTATTGTTCAAAGGGTGTCGGAATCAAACCCATTGTCTCCTGTGATGGACATTTTCAATATTTTTAAGAAACCACCAGCTAATAAAACTCCTCATTTTAAGAAAATTTGTGGAGTTGTTTATTGCTCAAAACATTAATCTTCCTTCTTATAATTTACATCAATGTTATTGTATTTATACACACAAGTGAACCTCCATCTGAAACCAAAATCCCTAGCATTTATGAAGTAGCAACAGCGGCTTTCCAATACTTTTGGTTCATTAGGGGAACACTCACTCATTTCTCAATTCATATGTTGTTTTGAACATCAGTATATAAGCTGTTCTCCTTTTATGCCTTTATACATGTTTATTTAGTTTTAAAGACATGGCTGCATTACTTTTTGAAACTATGCATATATACCCACTAGGTACCATCATGTTACATATCCATTATTAAAGATGAGATCACAGAGTACTTGGAAGCGCATGATAAAGTAAGACTGAGTCAGCACAGCTTTGTTAAGCGGAGGTCATGTCTGACAAATCTCTTAGAGTTCTTTGAGGAGGTAACAAGGAAGTTAGATAAAGGAGAACCAGTGGACGTGATTTATTTAGATTTTCAGAAGGCCTTTGACAAGGTGCCACATAGGAGACTGTTAAATAAGTTAAGTGTCCATGGTGTTAAGGGTAAGATCCTGGCATGGATAGAGGATTGGCTGGCTGGCAGAAGGCAGAGAGTGGGGATAAAGGGGTCTTTTTCAGAATGACAGCCGGTGATTATGGTGTGCCTCAGGTGTCAGTGCTGAGACCACAACTTTTCACAATATACATTAACGATTTGGAGGAAGGAACTGAAGGCACTGTTGCTAAGTTTGCAGATGATACAAAGATATGTAGAGGGACAGGTAGTATTGAGGAAGTAGCAGGGCTGCAGAAAGACTTGGACAGGTTGGGAGAGTGGGCAAAGAAGTGGCAAATAGAATACAATGTGGAAAAGTGTGAGGTTATGCACTTTGGAAGGAGGAATGGAGGCATAGACTATTTTCTAAATGGGAAAATGCTTAGGAAATCAGAAACACAAAGGGACTTGGGAGTCATTGTTGAAGATTCTCTTAAAGTTAACGTGCAGGCTCAGTCGACAGTTAGGAAGGCAAATGCAATGTTAGCATTCATGTTGAGAGGACTAGAATACAAGAACAGGGATGTACTTCTGAAGCTGTATAAGGCTCTGGTCAGACCCCATTTGAAGTATTGTGTGCAGTTTTGGGCCCCATATCTAAGGGAGGGTGTTCTGGCCTTGGAAAGGTTCCAGAGGAGGTTCACAAGAATGATCTGGAATGAAGAACTTGTCGTATGAGGAACGGTTGAGGATTCTGGGTCTGTACTCGTTGGAGTTTAGAAGGATGAGGGGGGGACCATATTGAAACTTACAGGATACTGCGAGGCCTGGATAGAGTGGACGTGGAGAGGATGTTTCCACTAGTAGGAAAAACTAGAACCTGAGGGCACAACCTCAGACGAAAGAGATGATCCTTTAAAACAGAATTGTGGTCACTGTTATAATGTATGAATGTCATACTGGAATAGGTCAGGGAGGGCAGGCTACTCATATTTTTTTCTCTCTTCATCACGTAGTAGTCTCTGACTGGTGAACGAGTCTCACAGCTCCACACACTGATCTTCTGGAGCAGGCAGTGCTGGAGCTTGCAAGCATGCCATTATGTCAACCAATTGATAATGGCAAAACGGGACGTCGTCAAAAGGAGGGGCATTTGTCTGGAGGCATATGAGTTCCAGATTGTTGGAGATCCCTGATGCAAGACAGACCCATGGACAGACAATGGGAAGGAGCCCATGTAGCACTACAGCTCTATAATAACTCAGGATTTTGAGTGCTTGAGTTTCTCCATTGAGTGGCCAGCCGATCGAAGGGCCATATCCAGCTCCATTTTGAGTGGATGCAGCAGCAGCACCCTAACATGTACACAAAGAGTGTGACTTAGCAACAATGACCACTCAGTGTCACTGACGGCTATAAATTGAGAGAGGGGAATGTGCAACGAGACCTGGGTGTCCTCGTATACCAGTCACTGAAGGTAAGCAAGCAGGTGCTGCAGGCGGTAAAAAGGCAAACGGTATGTTGGCCTTCATAGTAAGAGAATTTGAGTACAGGAGCAGGGATGTTTTGCTGCAATTATACAGGGCTTTAGTGATGCCACACCTGGAATATTGTGTGCAGTTTTGGTCTCCTTATCTGAGGAAGAATGTTCTTGGTATAGTGAGAGTGCAGCGAAAGTTTTCCAGACTGATTCCTGGGATGGCGGGACTGTTTTATGAGGAGAGACTGAGTTGGTTAGTATTATATTTGCTGGAGTTCAGAAAAATGAGGACCTCATAGAAACCCATAAAATTCTAACAGGACTAGACAGGTAGAGGCAGAAAGGATGTTCCTGATGGTGGGGGAGTCCAGACCAGAGGTTATAGTCCAAGAATACAAAGTAAACATGTTGGGACTGAGATGAGGAGAAATTTCTTCACCCAGAATGGTAAGTCCATGGAATTTGCTACCACAGAAAGGAATGGAGGCCAAAACATTGTATGTTTTCAAGAAGGTGTTAGATACAGCTTTTGGGGTGAAGGAGATCAAAGGATATGGAAGGAAGACAGGACCAGGCAGTGTTGAATGGTTTACCCCTGCTCCTATTATCTATGTTTCTATTCATGCTTACAGTGGATGCCAGCTGTGTCCCAGCTGGTGGCCTCATCCAGTGTGCAAAGACTTCACGATAGGGCTGAGGCAGTTGAAAGGGCTGATGAGAGGGTTCCACCTCAGAGGGCACTGACACCATCCCTCACCACCTGGAAATCCAAAATAAAAACAGAAAATGGTGGAAAGACTCAGCAGGTCTGGCAATATCTGTGGAGAGGGAAACCAAGTTAATGTTTCGTGTCAACATGACACTTCTTCAGAACACAGAAGTCATACCGACTCAAAACGTTAACTGTTTGTCTCTCCACAGATGCTGCCAGACCTGCTGAGTCTTTCCATCATCTTCTATTTTTGAAAATTCAATCCAAGTAGTATGAGACAGATAGTAGAAAAGCAGCAATGAACAGCACATAATAGTGAACAGGTAAAGAATGGCCATAGAAGGGACACAATTAGAGAAGGAATTGATAACTAACACAGGGAAAACAACAACTGGCAAGTAAGTATCCTTTAGAGCCTTTTATTACAAATATTGCATGTTTTTTGTTTATTGTCAAGGATGCCATGCTAAAAATGAAATATAAAACAAAATATATTTTGGCTTGGGAACTTTCCACGGACATTTCAACAAAAGTGCCTACTCCTGTTTGGTATTTTTTTATCTTGATTCAGAATTCCACATTTACAATTTTTAAAGTAATGATGCTGTAGTCACAAGTATGGAAAAATCTACCTAGAAACTGGTTTGTGTTGATATTGCTGATTCTTCTGCGGAACAGTGCATTCAGTGGGATTATGACATGAAAAGCAGATGTTACTCTAATGAATATCTTGTTGCTGCACAGTTTGTAAGAGCAGACTACATCAAGACTACAAAGAGATGAGGGAGGAGTTGGCTAAGGTAGACTGGGAGCAAAAGCTTTATGGTGGGACAATTGAGGAACAATGGAGGACTTTCAAAGCGATTTTTCACAGTGCTCAGCAAAAGTATATACCAGTGATAAGGAAGGACTGTAGAAAAAGAGATAATCAGCCATGAATATCTAAGGAAATAAAGGAGGGCATCAAATTGAAAGAAAATGCATACAAAGTGGCAAAGATTAGTGGGAAACTAGAGGATCTTTAAAGGTCAACAGGAAGCCATGAAAAAAGCTACAAAGAAAAGTAAGATGGATTATGAGAGTAAACTAATTCAGAATATAAAACCAGATAGCAAAAGTTTCTACAAATATATAAATTGAAAAAGAGTGGCCAAAGTAAACATTGGTCCTTTAGAGGATGAGAAGGGGGATGTAATAACTGGAAATGAGAAAATGTCTGAGGCATTGAACAGGCATTTTGTGTCAATCTTCACAGTGGAAGACACAAATAACATGCCAAAAATTGATGACAGGAAGGCTTTGGCAGGTGAGGACCTAGAAACTATCATTATCATGAAAGAGGTAGAGTTGGGCAAGCTAATGGGGCTAAAAGTAGACAAGTCTCCTGGCCCTGATGGAATGTATCCTAGGGTGCTAAAAGAGATGGCGGGGGAAATAGCAAATGCACTCGTGGTAATTTACCAAAATTCGCTGGACTCTGGAATTAAGGGCTATGGGGAGAGAGCGGGTAAATGGAGTTGAAATCAACCATGATTGAATGGTGGAGTGGACTCGATGGGCCGAATGGCCTTACTTCCGCTCCTATGTCTTATGGTCTTATGGTTCCTGCAGATTGGAAAACAGCAGATGTGACGCCACTGTTTAAAAGTGGAGGTAGACAAAAGGCGGGTGACTATAGACCGGTTAGCTTAACTTCTGCAGTAGGGAAAATGCTTGAATCTATCATCAAGGAAGAAATAGTGAGACATCTGGATATAAATAGTCCCATTGGTAAGACACAGCATGGGTTCATGAAGGGCAGGTCATGTTTGACTAATTAGGTGGAATTCTTTGAGAACATTACATGCGCAGTGGACAATGGGGAACCTGTGGATGTGGTGCATCTGGATTTCCAGAAGGCATTTGACAAGGTGCCGCACCAAAGACTGCTGCATAAGATAAAGGTGCACAAGTAATGTATTAGCATGCATAGAGGATCGGTTAACTAACAGAAAGCAAAGAGTGGAGGTAAATGGGTGTTTTCCTGGTTGGCAATCAGTGACTAGTAGTGTGCCTCAGGGATCAGTGATGGGACCGCAATTGTTTACGATTTACATAGATGATTTAGAGTTGGGGGCCAGGTGTAGTATGTCAAAATTTGCAAATGACACTAAGATGAGTGGCAGAGCAAAATGCGCAGAGGACGCTGAAAGTCTGCAAAGGGATATAGATAGTCTAAGTGAGTAGACGAGGGTCTGGCAGATGGAGTACAATGTTGGTAAATGTGAGGTCATCCATTTTGGTAGGAATAACAGCAAAATGGACTATTATTTAAATAGTAAAAAATTGCAGCATGCCGCTGTGCAGAGGGACCTGGGTGTCCTTGTGCAAGAATCACAAGGAGTTGGTTTGCAGGTGCAGCAGGTAATTAAGAAGGCAAATGGAATTTTGTCCTTCATTGTTAGAGGGATGGATTTTAAAAACAGCGAGGTTATGTTGCAGCTGTATAAGGTGCTGGTGAGGCCACCCCAGGAGTACTGTGTACAGTTTTGGTCTCCTTATTTGAGAAAGGATATACTGGCACTGGAGGGGGTGCAGAGGAGATTCACTAGGTTGATTCCGGAGTTGAGAGGGTTGGCTTATGAGGAGAGACTGAGTAGATTGGGGCTATACTCATTGGAATTCAGAAGAATGAGGGGAGATCTTATAGAAACATATAAGATTATGAAGGGAATAGCTAAGATAGAAGCAGGGAAGTTGTTTCCACTGGCGGGTGAAACTAGAACTAGGGGGCATGGCCTCAAAATAAAGGGGAGCAGATTTAGAACTGAGTTGAGGAGGAACTTCTTCACACGAAAGGTTTTGAATCTGTGGAATTCCCTGCCCAGTGAAGCAGTTGAGGCTACCTCATTGAATGTTTTTAAAGCAGGTATAGATACATGTTTGAATAATAAAGGAATTAAGGGTTATGGTGAGCGGGCGGGTAAGTTGAGTTGAAGCTGAGTTCATGAAAAGATCAGCCATGATTTTATTGAATGGTGGAGCAGGCTCGAGGGACCAGATGGCCAACTCCTGCTCCTGGTTCTTATGTTCTTAAGGTAACATGCTTCAAATTTAGGACGCGCTTCAGTTTATAATCCACGATAATACATAAAAATCTTAATGTAGATGCTATGTAATATTTAGAAGCATGTTTTAGAAGTAATGACATTATAATGTTCATAAATGGAGGAAAACATTTTGTTTTGAAAATCATTTTATTCGTAATTCTGGAAACAATTCTGAGGGACAAGATTAACCAACACTTGGAAAGGCAGGAATTGATCAGGGATAATCAGCAAGGATTTGTTGGTGGGAGATCCTGTCTAATTACATTTTTTAAAAAGGTAAGAAAATATATTGATTAGGGTCGGTTTACATGGACTTCAGTAAGGTCTTTGACAAGGTCCTTCATGGAAGACTGGTCCAAGAGGTTACAGCCCATGAGAATCCAAGGCAAGTTGGCAAATTGGATCCAAAGTTGGCTTGTTAAAAGGAGGCAAAGGGTGGTGGTGGACTGTTTCTTTTGTGATTGGAAGCATGTGACCAGCAGAATACCACAGGAATCAGTGCTGGGACACTTGCTGTTTGTTATGTACATTAGCGACCCAAATGTGAATGTAGAAGGTATAATTAGTAACTTTGCAGATGGCACAAAAATTGGTGGTGTTGTTGCTAGTGAGGAGGATAGTCTTAGGCTACAGGCTAATATTAATCAGTTAGTAAATTGGGCAGACCAATGTGTTGTGGTTCAGGATAGAAACTCTATGGAACTTCTATGGAACCTGCCTGGATTATAAATTTTACATCTTGAATTTGGCTAGGATAAGCACGATATGTTCCACTTCAGGTGTAATTCAAAAGACCCACTGGGGAGCTTTTATCAAACAAAGTTTATTTAAGAATATAGTTAATATGTATAGTAAGAAAATTAGCAAGAACTTTTATCAATTACAAACAAGAAACAAAACAACCACTATAATGTATAACTCTTAACAAAGATATCTAATGTGTTCCAATCAAACTAATCCCATAGACAAAACACTCTTTTCACAGGTTTAACACAGCACAGACTAATGCTCATGTGATAATGGAAATTGAGTCCTTTAGTTAAAGTCTGCAGTTTTCTGGATTCATTCCGAACAGTTTGAAGACAAGGCAGCTTCCCAAAGCACCAGACAGACCGTGGTCCAGCCCCAATAACAGCAGATTTTCACCCTTCAGGAAAACAAGAGAATTTCAAAAAAAAAGGGAGAGGGAAAATACTTATTTTCAGCCTGCTGTCCCTTCTAAAACTAAAACTCAAACCTGCAGTTCCAAACTGTAAATGAAAAAAACTGTCCAAAAACATGACCATCCTCCTAACAATACAGGATCATAAAACTAATCACAGGGTAAACACCAACAATCCCATTTAAACCACTTAACTAGCAATAAAAGGACATTTCCAGTCAAGCCAGCAACAATGACATCACTGAAGCTGTGAACTAAGAAGCCACTGACTGTGAGAGCTGCGGAGAGAGCATGATTTAAAAAAAAATCTTAAAGCTACACTAACATCACAAATGGCTGATAGAATTTAATTTAGAATTTAATCCTGGTATGTGTGAGGTGATGCATTTTGGAAAGTCTAATAAGTGTAAAATATATACAATGAATGGTAGGTACAAAGGGAGTATTCAGGAGCAAAGGGAACTTGGTATACAAATTCATAGATCTCCAGAGGTGGCAGCACAGGTAGATAATGTGGTGAAGAATGCATATGGAATGCTTCTCTTCATTAGCCAGGGCATAGAATTTAGGAGCAGGAAAGTCTTGGTACAACTTTATAAAATATTGGTTAGGCCACAGATGGAGTATTATGTACAGTTCTGGTTACCACACTTTTGGAAGGATGAGAGTGCATTGGAGAGGGTGCAGAGGAGATTCACCAGTATGTTGCCTGGGATGGAAATTTTCAGCTATGAGGAGACTGGATAGCCTGGAATCATAGAAGCTCTACATTACAGGAGGCCATTTGGCCCATTGACTCTGCACCGACTCTCCAACAGAGCATCTCACCCAGGTACTATCCCCATAACCCCAAGTATTTACCTCATTAATCCCCCGAACCTAAAGACCTTGGGCCACTAAGGGGCAATGTAGCATTGCCAGTCAGCCTAACTGCACAACTTTGTAATGTGGGAGGAAACCAGAGCACCCGGAGGAAACCCATACGGACATGAGGAGAACATGCAAACTCCAAACAGTTACCCAAGGTTAGAATTGAACCTGGGTCTCTGGCACTGTGAGACTCACCTGAAGAAGGGGCTCAGAGCCTCGAAAGCTTGTGTGGCTTTTGCTACCAAATAAACCTGTTGGACTTTAACCTGGTGTTGTTAAACTTCTTACTGTGAGACAGCAGTGCTAACCACTGTGCCACCGTGCCACCTGGAGGAGAGGAGGAATCTGATAGAGGTATACAAAATTGAGAGACATAGATAGGATATATCATAAGAGTCTTTTTTCCCATGCAGAGGAATCTAAGACCAGAAGGCATAGGTTTAAGGTGAGAAATGCTTTAAGAGGAATCTGAGGAAAATCATTTTCACCTAGAGGATGGTGGAAATATGAAACACGCTGCTTGAGAGGGTGCTGGAGGCAGGTCTGTCACAACATTTAAGGAGCATCTGGACGAGCATTTAAATCATCAAGATATAGTTGACTATGGACCAAGTGCCTGTAAATGGGATTAGTGAAGAGTGGTGTTTGATGGTTAGCATAGACATGGTGGGCCAAAAGACCTGTTTCTGTGCTATATGACTAAGGGTGTGGCAATGAGTTTTCTCACACTAGCCTGACTCCCATCCTCCTCACTTAACACCATCAGTCCTCCAGAGCTAGGGGGAGGGGGAGATAAAATTGTGTTGACGTCATCACATCGCAACAGCAAACCATGAGCGGTGATGTCATCGGCGATTCTTGCGCAAGCGCAGTGAAGGTGAAACGTCATCACACCTTGACAATGACGGTAACTATGACATCGGCTTCTCCTTAGTAACCGCGCAGCAGGCCTGACAGCTCATTCTAAACCGACACTTCTTCATCCCTTCACACGGCAGGAAGAGAGACATTTGAAAGGCTACAGTACATACACACTTCGTATCGTGAAGTGAAATTAGCCAATAAAAATAATACGAAATCATTTAATTAGGTTAATCAAGCCACACGGTCAAGGAAGCAGAATTCCTATTGCGGCTGACGTTCAAAATTACCACATCAAAAAGCGAAAAAAAACAAGCCTGACATAACCACCACCTCTACTCCCAGCACACCTTTCGCTTGTCCAGCAGTTCGAGTCCTCCCCCCAATGGACAACCTTCTGGTCGCCGCAATGCATTCCGGGAAATGTAGTTCCAAAGCTGCACACACCGCCCGCCGACAAACGACGATGCCTTCCACCGGAAACTACTGTCCCCGACATGCAGCGCGCTGTGAGCGCATGCGTGTCCGTACTCTCCCGCTGCTTGCCGCTGTCTCCTGCCTTCAGTAAAGGAGACTTGTTTCGTTTCGTTTAATAACGGAAACTGAGAGTGGAAGGAGAAAGAGAAGGAAACTGAGTACTTCCGCGTTTCATCTCCCCAGTAAAGAATATTAGTGACAGGAACAGCCTTTCTCCTTATCAACTGACCATGACACTGTGAGCATTAACGACTAAAAATACACAGACTGTTTTTACTATAACCAGGAACAATCAATGAGACAATGTTGCAAGGATCTAAGAAAAAAGACAAACGTATTCTGTCGGGTACGTGTCCGGATCCCAAGTGCCAGGCTCGTCTGTTTTTCCCAGCCTATGGAGTCAGTATAGAATGCACCGAATGCGGCCAGCGCCATGAACAAAGAAACCTGCTCAATGTAGAGGAAGTCACCGACCCAGACGTGGTGCTGCACAACCTGCTGAGGAATGCTTTGCTGGGAGTCACGGCCCCCAAAAAGGGCACGGAAATGGTGAAAGTAATGGGACTGTCCAATTACCACTGTAAGCTGCTGTCTCCTATACTGACCCGGTATGGCATGGATAAACAAACTGGGAAGGCCAAACTCTTGAGAGCGATGAACCAAGGGGAGATGTTTGATTGTGCCTTGTTGGGTGACAGAGCTTTCCTTATTGATCCAGAGCACATTGGTACTATGGGCTATGGGAAAGACCGCTCAGGGAGTCTGTTGTACCTCCATGATACTCTTGAGGAGATCAAGAAGGCAAATAGTAATCAAGAATGTTTAATCCCTGTTCACGTTGATGGTGATGGCCATTGTTTAGTTCATGCTGTTTCCAGGGCTTTGGTGGGCAGAGAACTTTTCTGGCATGCTTTGCGCGAAAATCTCAAACAGCACTTTAAGCTAAACCTGGATCGTTACAAGGCATTATTTCATGACTTCATTGATGCAGCAGAATGGGAGGATATCATTAATGAGTGCGATCCTTTGTTTGTTCCTCCTGAAGGAGTACCTTTAGGTCTGCGTAACATTCATATATTTGGTTTGGCCAATGTATTGCATCGTCCAATCATTTTGCTAGATTCTCTGAGTGGAATGAGAAGTTGTGGTGATTATTCAGCTACGTTTCTCCCAGGATTAGTTCCTGAAGAAAAATGTTGGGGAAAGGATGGACAGCTTAATAAACCTATTTGCATTGCATGGAGCAGTTCAGGGCGCAACCATTACATACCTTTGGTTGGAATAAAAAAGGGTCCTTTACCCAGGCTTCCTTTAAAACTGTTGCCTAAAGCCTGGGGTGTCCCACAGGAGCTTATTAGGAAGTACATACAGTTTGAAGATGACAGCTGTACATTAGGAGGTGACCGAAGTTTGCAGGACAAGTACTTGCAGAGGCTAGTTGCTGCGATGGAAGAAATTTTCTTGAAGATGCATGATATCCACCCTTCTCTGGTAGCAGATGTTCATCAGTATATATACAGAAGGACAGGGGTGATTGGAATACAGCCGGAAGATGTTACTGAAGCTGCAAAGAAAGCTGTCATTGAAAATCGTTTGCAGAAATGTTTGATTTGTGGTGCTCTTTCTGAGCTTCATGTGCCTACAGAATGGCTAGCTCCAGGAGGAAAACTGTACAACTTAGCTACAAGCACTCATGGCCAACTGAAGCCAGACAAAAATTACAGCTTTCCTGTTAACCACTTGGTCTGCTCATATGACCCTAAAGAAGATGTACTGGTGCCAGATTATAATTTGAGTCATTTAACATCTTGCAACTGGTGTCATGGCACTTCCATGCGCCATGTCAGAGGAGATGGTTCTGTTGTGTACTTAGATGGAGATCGAACTAATGCCAGATCTGCTGGAGGTAAATGTGGCTGTGGCTACAAGCATTACTGGGAAGGAAAGGAATATGATAACTTACCTGAAGCATTCCCAATTACTTTGGAGTGGAATGGAAGGGTGGTTCGAGAAACTGTTTATTGGTTTCAATATGAAAGTGAGATGGCTCTAAACAGCAATGTTTATGATGTTGCTATGAAGCTTGTTACCAAGCATTTTCCTGGTGAATTTGGAAGTGAAATCTTAATTCAGAAGGTTGTTAACACCATATTACATCATACAGCCAAAAAGAATCCTGATGAATATACTCCGGTCACTGTTGAAGGGGCACATAGTCGCAGAGTTGGTGACTTGCAAGATGAACCAGTATCAGAGCCTCATTTACCCACCAAAATTATTTTAATGGGTCAGAAATCAAAGACTCTGCATAAAGAAGAATTGAACATGAGTAAAACTGAACGAGGTATTCAGCAGAATATTACTGACCACGCAGCTATTATGCAAAAGCGGAAAACTGACAAATTACGCCAGGATCAAAAGGTACCAGGCCAACCACCTTCGCCTGGAATTGTTAAAGATGGATCATCATCTGCCCCAGCCACTCCCATCAAGTCCCCTTATTCCGCATCACCTACCAAGGAAAAAAAGATTAGAGTAACCACTAGTGATGGGAGACAGGCGACACTGACCCTTCAAACGTCTGTAACATTTTCAGAATTTCAAGAAAGCATAGCTAAAGAATTTAACCTTCCTCCACATTTGCAATGCATACGACATGGCTTTCCTCCAAAGGAACTGCAGCCACCTAAAGTGGGATGGGAAAATGAGGTTTTGCTCCTGCAACATGGTGATCGTGTTTCTGTGGAGATTTTGAAGGACAGCAAAGAACCTGTTCCTGCTGCTTCAACATCTGCAGCTCATTCCTGGAAAACTGAAGAACCTGAAGCATCTGGTAGAGCTTCTGTTAAGGATATGCAAGACCATATTGATCTTGAAATGTCTTCCCTCTGTCTTCTAGCAACTTTAATGGGTGAGAAGTTATATTATCTTATTTTTGTTCATTTCAGTTAATTTATCTGGAGATAGCTTTGTGATAGCACTGCACAACTGGTAGTAGTTCAAAGAAAAAAGTAAACCTCAAGATGGAAATCTGAAGTTGAATGCTAAAAATATACCTTAGTTTAGTTCATTCAGCACCTGAAAGTGAAAGATAATGGAAGAATAACATTTCGCGTTTGACTTGGTATTGTGAAGCCAAAGAACCAATAACAATATTTTGAAATAGGTGCTGGTTTATTTAGAATAAACATTAATTTTAAGAGTTAAAGTAGACTGTGCTGCAAGGCTGCAACACTGTGTATTTGTTTACTTGTTTATGAGGGCATGTCTTGAGGTTGAGTTTTGATATTATAAGCAGATAGAGAGCAGTGATGTAACTGTTGGTGTTGAAACTGAAAATTGATTATTTCAGGTATTCACATAGAATTAAGTATTAAAGTAAACAAATTTTGCCACTACACGATGTAATTAACGTGCTTTCAAAATACAATAGAGCTGTATAACATCAGTGGAGTTTTGAAGAACTTGATTTAACATTAATTAGATTTTATATGCTGCATTCGTAAGCCAAAGCCTTGAACTTCCACAGTTCAGTTTTTGTGTAGGCCATGATTCAAAGTCCAAAGACCAGTATTATTGCAATGTAAATAAATCTAGGCGTACTATTAGGGCCCTGGGCCTACAGTGACTGATCCGGTATTATTACAATAGACTCTGGAATCATTACTCAGATTTTGTGACCATGTTCTACAATTCTGTTCATCTTCTGTGAAAATTGAAATTAATAGGCTGGTGCAATAGTTTTAGCCTTGTAATTCTAGAGTTGTACTTTCTTTTCCCAACGTGAGTTTACTTTTGGTCTGAGAATGTGCAAAGCTTTTGCAATGGATTAGATGAATTAATGGCATAGATATAAATAATAGGTTTGATTTAATAGCCGTTACAGAGATGCAGTTGCAAAATGACCAAGATTGAGGGCTAAACATTCCAGGATAATTAACATTTAGAGGATAGAGTCAAACTGGAAAAGAAAGATCGTTCTAACAATAAAAGATTGGATAAAAACTGCAGAGAGAAAGGATCTTAGCTCAGCAAATCAAGACAAATCAACTTGGGTTGAGCTAAGAAACAGCAAGAGCAGAAAATATTGTTGGGGGTTGTTTAAATGTCTCCTAACAGTAGTTGTAGTGGAGGGTAATAAAATAAACGTGGGGGGTTTTAATCTTCAAATAGACCAGGCAATCAGTAATAGTGTGGAGGACAAATTCATTGCATGTATCATTGTTCCTTGAAAGAATGATCTGGAATACTAACTAGAAAACAGGCTATTTTGGATCTAGTATTCCACAATGACAAAGGGTTAATGCATCGGCTTGTGGTAAAAAGATCTTTAGGGACAAATGACCATGAAATGACAGAAAATGTATTTAATTTAAGCCTGAAACTGGGGTCTTAAATCTTTACAAACCAAATTATGTAGCTATGAGAGGTGAGTTGTCTCAGGTAGTTCGAGAAACTACATTAATAATATGACAGTCAACAAGCAATGACTAGCCTTTAAAGAATTAATACATAATTTGCAACAAATTCCTTTAAGGCACAGGGGAAATGTACCAGACATGATTAACAAGAGGAGTTAAACATGGTAATCAATTTAGGGAAGAGGCTCTTAATATTGTCAAAAAAATAGTAAACCTGAGGATTGAGGATTTTAAAATTCAGCAAATGGAGAATCAAGAAATTGATGAGGAAAGAAAATGTGAGAATAAACTAACAACAGACATAACAACAAATTGTAAACATTTCTGTACATGTATTAATAGGAAGAGATTCGTGAAAATAACCATGAGCACATTAGCAACAGAGACAATGAAATTATAATGGGGAATAAGGAAATAGCAGACATGAAAGAAATGTTGTATCTCTCTTCACAGTCGAAAACACCAAAATAATCTGGAAATAATGGAAAACCAAAAGTATGGTGAGAATAAGGAACTTCAAAGAAATCAGTACAGTATAAGTAAAGAAATAGCACTGGAGAAAATAATGGAATTAATGGACGACAAAACCCCTGGACTTGGTGACCTGCATCCCGGTGTTTTAAAAGAAGTAGCTGCAGAATTCCCTAGATTCAAACACGGTTCCCAAGGATAGGAAAGTAACAACCATAAATACACTATTTAAGAAAGGAAGACAAGAGAAAACAGGGAACTATTGGTCATCTAACCTAACATCAGTAGTAGGCAAAATGCTAGAAACTAGCTAGGAAGGTATTGACAGGGCTCTGAGGACACCATAAATTTGATTAAACAGAGACAATAAGAATTTATGAAAGGGAACTTGTGATTGATCAATCTGTTAGTTTTTTTATGATGTAAATAGTAGAATGGATATGGGGGGACTTTAAAATCTGATAAGGTGCCACATGAAGGTATTACTTAAAACTAGGACACATATGATTAGGGTAATATAAAAGGCATGGATTGAGGATTTATTAAAGGACAAAAAAAGAGTGTAGGAATAAATGGGACTTATTCAGGTTGGCAGTCTACAAGTAGTGGGATTAATACTCACGACTAGGTGTACCAAGTTGGCTGACAATACAAAGTTAGATGAGAAAGTAAATGGTGAAGGGGATGCAGAGAAGCTGCAGAGAGAGTGGACAAGGCCATGGCAGGTGGCAACATTGGGGTGAGTGCAAAGTTATCCAGTTTTCTATGAAAAACAGAAAACCAGAATATTTTTTAAATGGTGAGAGACTGGAAGGTGTTGGTATTCAGTCCACACCGGTGTCCCTGGAAAGGGAGCACAGTGTCCACCAGTGTGCTTGGGGTTTTACACAGCTGGTGGATGCCAGGAAACATGGAGTGCAACACCACCCCCAGAAATGTCTTTGTATACAAATTACAGAAAGTTAACACACAGGAAAAGCAATTAGGAAATCATTGGAAAAGGAATGGAGTAAAAGAATAAAGAAATCTTGTTACAATTATGAAGGGTCTTGGTGAGAGCACCTTTCGAGTACTGTGTACAGTTTTTGTCTCCTTGCCCAAGGAAGGATGTTCTTATCTCGGAGCGAGTGCAGTCAGGTTTACCAGATTCCTGGCATGTGAGGAATGTGCGATGAGGAAATATTGTGCAGGGTTAGAGGAATGAGAGGTAAGGACTCCATCCCCTTTTCCTACTTTCTCCGCCTCCGTAGCATCTGTTCCAATGATGCCACCTCCCTGATGAGGGTCTGTCTTTTTCCTCAACTGGGGTCCCCCCCTGCACTGTGGTGATTGACAGGGCACTCCACCTTGTTCGACCCATCTCCCGCACCTCTCTCCTCACCCCTTTCCCTCCCCCGCCCATAATCCTGATGGGTCCCTCTTGTCCTCACTTTTCACTCCATCAGTTGCCACCTTCAAATAATCATCCTCCGCATGATGCCATCATGAAACACATCTTCCCCTCACCACCCCCCCTTGTCATCATTCTACAAGGACCACTACCTCCGTGACACCCTGGTCCACACCTCCACCACCCCAAATCCTTTATCCCCTTCCCACTGCACCTTCTCCTGCAATCACAGAAGATGCAACACCTGCTCCTTTACCTCCTCCCTCCTCACTGTCCGAGGTCCCAAACATTCCTTTCAGTTGAAGCAGCATTTCATTTGCACCTCCTTCAATGTGGTTTACTGTATTCACTGCTCCCAATGCAGTCTCCTCCACATTGGAGAGACCAAATGAAGACAGGGTGACTGCTTTGTGGAACACCTTTGCTCACACCACAAACATGGCTCCAACCTTCCTGTTGCTTGCCATTTATTTTATGCCACTATCAGCACGTTCATAGAATCATAGAAACCCTACAGTGCAGAAAGAGGCCATTTGGCCCATCGAGTCTGCACCGACCACCGATCCCATCCAGGCCCTACCCCCATATTCCTACATATTTACCCGCTAATCCCTCTAAGCTACGCATCTCAGTACACTAAGGGGCAATTTTAGCATGGCCAATCCACCTAACCCGCACATCTTTGGACTGTGGGAGGAAACCGGAGCACCCGGAGGAAACCCACGCAAACACGAGGAGAATGTGCAAACTCCACACAGACAGTGACCTGAGGCTGGGAATCGAACCCAGGTCCCTGGAGCTGTGAAACAGCAGTGCTAACCACTGTGCTACCGTACCGCCCTTCAATCCTCAGTGCTACTATTAACACTCCTTTGTCTTGTATCCATGACATCTTTGTCAACCTCTCCTCCGCTCCGGCTATCCCTAACCTTCCATTCTGCTCCATCTTCTCCACACCCCTTTCCAACTATATAATCACATTTCTACCCCTCTTTAGCTCTTAAGAGTCACATGGACTCAAAAGTTAACTCTTTCTCTCTCCACAGATGTTGCCAGAATCTGCTGAATTATTTTTCCAGCATTTTTTGTTGTTATTTATTATTGACAGGGTAGATGCTGGGAGGCTTTATTCCCCAATAAGGGAGTCTAGAACTAGGGTCACAATCTGAGAATAAAGGTTTTCTATTTAGAACTGAGATGAGAAATTTCTTCATTGAAAGTGTTTACTGATGCTCTTTATTCCAGTGAGTTGTGGCGACTCATTTATGTTCTATTCCAGAAAGCCAGTTGGTGAAGGATAGATCTGGAGCCAATCTTTATGCACTTTCATACTAACTTAGAGTTCATCTTACACGTATACACCTCCTAACTTTACCACAGTTTTAGTTTGGACCTCTTTTGCTCCAGTCAGAAGGTTGCAAATAAAGCAAAACTAAGTGCCCCTAGTGAAACAGGTGGCATGGTAGCACAGTGGTTTGCACCGCTGCCTCACAGCGCCAGGGACCCGGGTTTGATTCCTAGTTTGGGCCACCGTCTGTGCGGAGTCTGCATGTTCTCCCCATGTCTGCGTGGGTTTCTTCCTGGTGCTCTGGTTTCCTTCCACAAAGAACAATACAGCACAGGAACAGGCCCTTCGGCCCTCCAAGCCCGTGCCGCTCCCTGGTTCAAACTAGACCATTCTTTTGTATCCCTCCATTCCCACTCCGTACATATGGCTATCTAGATAAGTCTTAAACGTTCCCAGTGTGTCCGCCTCCACCACCTTGCCTGACAGCGCATTCCAGGCCCCCACCACCCTCTGTGTAAAATATGTCCTTCTGATATCTGTGTTAAACCTCCCCCCCTTCACCTTGAACCTATGACCCCTCGTGAACATCACCACCGACCTGGGGAAAAGCTTCCCACCGTTCACCCTATCAATGCCTTTCATAATTTTATACACCTCTATTAAGTCTCCCCTCATCCTCCGTCTTTCCAGGGAGAACAACCCCAGTTTACCCAATCTCTCCTCATAACTAAGCCCCTCCATACCAGGCAACATCCTGGTAAACCTCCTCTGTACTCTCTCCAAAGCCTCCACGTCCTTCTGGTAGTGTGGCGACCAGAACTGGACGCAGTATTCCAAATGCGGCCGAACCAACGTTCTATACATCTGCAACATCAGACCTCAACTTTTATACTCTATGCCCCGTCCTATAAAGGCAAGCATGCCATATGCCTTCTTCACCACCTTCTCCACCTGTGACGTCACCTTCAAGGATCTGTGGAC
Organism: Mustelus asterias; assembly: GCF_964213995.1. NCBI lineage: Eukaryota > Metazoa > Chordata > Chondrichthyes > Carcharhiniformes > Triakidae > Mustelus > Mustelus asterias. The sequence continues at coordinate 74,410,979 of NC_135807.1, read as the reverse complement.
TTGCACACCCAGGTCCCTCTGCGTATCTACACCCTTTATGGTTCTGCCATTTATCGTATAGCTCCTCCCTACATTATTTCTACCAAAATGCATCACTTCGCATTTATCAGGATTGAACTCCATCTGCCATTTCTTTGCCCAAATTTCCAGCCTATCTATATCCTTCTGTAGCATCTGACAATGCTCCTCACTATCTGCAAGTCCTGCCAATTTTGTGTCGTCCGCAAACTTACTGATCACCCCAGTTACACCCCAGTTACAGTCCAAAGATGTGCGGGTCAGGTGGATTGGCAATACTAAATTGCCCGTTAGTGTCAGGGGGTAAGTACATGGGGTTATGGGTGGGATTGTGGTTGGTGCAGAATCGATGGGCCGAATGGCCTCCTTCTATACTGTAAGATTCTATTTATGATCTATGAATATGATGTAACAAAAACTAAGAATTATAAGTTAAGGTGACATTTCTGGGGGTGGTGTTGCACTCCATGTTTCCTGGCATCCACCAGCTGTGTAAAACCCCAAGCGCACTGGTGGACACTGTGCTCCCTTTCCAGGGACACCGGTGTAGACATGGCCATGTGAGAGAGATGGGTAGAAAGGCCAAGCAACGACACTGACCCCACCTGACCATATTGTTCCAGGATCTGTTGATGGCTACTTTGGCCAGTTCTCGTAGCAGTCCCACAAGGGACTCCTCTTCACACAGATCGCCAAAGGTCAGGGACATGGCACCAAAATGTTTCCTCAGATAATGAAAGAGGGCTGCAATTTTGCACCTCCAACATAGATGTGAAAGACAGATTCCTCCTGGCTACAATAATTACAGGCTGCCCGGGACAATCGATTGTGTGGAATTACCACACGCAGCACCCTCCATGCCAAATCCTCACTGGACAAAGGAAGGACTACCATATAGAGAACCTCTGACCAAGGATTCCCACCTCCTCCATTTAGCAAGATGAAACACCAGTGTGTCTGGACAGCAGACAAGGGTGAGGAAGTGGAGGGTGTGCAAGAGTAGCCTTTACAGGAAACCTGCACATAGAGAGTGGAATGACATGAAGGGAATTCCCAAGAGCTGGTTCAGGTTGAAAGGGCGAGGTGTCTGAGGAAGCACTTTACACGCCTGAGCCACTCAACTTGAATGCAGTTCAGGCTGAGCAGCATTTTGCAAAGAATCTTGATGGCTCTGGCCATGCTCTATCACAGTAAGAAGTCTCAACACCAGGTTAAAGTCCAATAGGTTTATTTGGTAGCAAAAGCCACTAGCTTTTGGAGCGTTGCTCCTTCGTCAGGTAAGTGGGATTTCAGTTCACAAACGGGGCATATAAAGACACAAACTCAATTTACAAAATAATGCTTGGAATGCGAGTCTTTACAGGTAATCAAGTCTTAAAGGTACAGACAATGTGAGTGGAGAGAGGGTTAAGCACAGGTTAAAGAGATGTGTATTTTCTCCAGCCAGGACAGTTGGTGAGATTTTGCAAGCCCAGGCAAGTCGTGGGGGTTACAGATAGTGTGACATGAACCCAAGATCCCAGTTGAGGCTGTCCTCGTGTGCAGAACTTGGCTATCAGTCTCTGCTCAGCGACTCTGCATTGTCGTGTGTCGTGAAGGCCACCTTGGAGAACGCTTACCTGAAGATCAGAGGCCGAATGCCCGTGACCGCTGAAGTGTTCCCCAACAGGGAGAGAACACTCTTGCCTGGTGATTGTTGAGCGCCGTTCATTCATCCGTTGTCGTAGCGTCTGCATGGTCTCCCTAATGTACCATGCCTCGGAACATCCTTTCCTGCAGCGTATCAGGTAGACAATGTTGGCCAAGTTACAAGTGTGTGTACCGTGTACCTGGTGGATGGTGTTCTCACGTGAGATGATGGCATCCGTGTCGATGATCCGGCACGTCTTGCAGAGTTGCTGTGGCAGGGTTGTGTGGTGTCGTGGTCACTGTTCTCCTGAAGGCTGGGTAGTTTGCTGCGGACAACGGTCTGTTTGAGGTTGTGCGGTTGTTTGAAGGCAAGAAGTGGGGGTGTGGGGATGGCCTTGGCGAGATGTTCGTCTTCATCAATGACATGTTGAAGGCTCCGGAAAAGATGTCGTAGCTTCTCCGCTCCAGGGAAGTACTGGACGATGAAGGGTACTCTGTCTGCCGTGTCCTGTGTTTGTCTTCTGTGGAGGTCGGTGTGGTTTTTCGCTGTGGCGCGTCGGAACTGTCGATCAATGAATCAAGCGCCATATCCTGTTCTTACGAGGGCATCTTTCAGCGTCTGGAGGTGTCTGTTGCAATCCTCCTCTTCTGAGCAGATCCTGTGTATACGGAGGGCTTGTCCGTAGGGGATGACTTCTTTAACGTGTTTAGGGTGGAAGCTGGAGAAATGGAGTATCGTGAGGTTATCTGTGGGCTTGCGGTACAGTGAAGTGCTGAGGTGACTGTCCTTGATGGAGATGCGTGTGTCCAAGAATGCAACCGATTCCGCAGAGTAGTCCATGGTGAGTCTGATGGTGGGATGGAACTTGTTGATGCCATCATATAGTTGTTTCAGTGATTGTTCACCATCAGTCCAAAGGAAGAAAATGTCATCGATGTATCTAGTGTATAGCATCGGTTGAAGGTCCTGTGCGGTGAAGAAGTCTTGTTCGAACCTGTGCATGAAGATGTTGGCATATTGAGGTGCGAATTTGGTCCCCATGGCTGTTCTGTGTGTCTGGATGAAGAACTGGTTGTTAAAGGTGAAGACGTTGTGGTCCAGGATGAAGCGGATGAGTTGTAAAATTGCATCTGGAGATTGGCAGTTGTCAGCGTTGAGTACTGAGGCAGTGGCAGCAATGCCATCGTCATGGGGGATGCTGGTGTAGAGTGCCGAGACATCCATTGTGACGAGGAGTGCTCCTGGTTCAACTGCTCCATGTGTGCTGAGTTTCTGTCGGAAGTCTGTAGTGTCACGACATGCCCTCATAAGAACAGGATATGGTGCTCGACTCATCAATCGACAGTTCCGACGCGTCACAGCAAAAAACTGCACCGACCTCCTCAGAAGACAAACACGGGACACAGCAGACAGAGTACCCTTTGTTGTCCAGTACTTCCCCAGAGCGGAGAAGCTACGGCATCTTCTCCAGAGCCTTCAACATGTCATTGATGAAGACTAACATCTCGCCAAGGCCATCCCCACACCCCCACTTCTTGCCTTCAAACAACCGCACAACCTCAAACAGACCATTGTCCGCAGCAAACTACCCAGCCTTCAGGAGAACAGTGACCACAACATCACAACCCTGCCAAACCAACCTCTGCAAGACATGCAGGATCATCGACACAGATGCCATCATCTCATATGAGAACACCATCCACCAGGTACACGGTACATACACTTGCAATTCGGCCAACGTTGTCTACCTGATACACTGCAGGAAAGGATGTCCCGAGGCATGGTACATTGGGGAGACCATGCAGGCGCTACGACAACGGATGAATGAACACCACTCGACAATCACCAGGCAAGAGTATTCTCTTCCTGTTGGGGAACACTTCAGCGGTCACGGGCATTCGGCCTCTGATCTTCAGGTAAGCGTTCTCCAAAGCGGCCATCACGACACATGACAACGCTGAGTCGCTGAGCAGAGTTCCGCACACATGAGGACGGCCTCAACCGGGATCTTGGGTTCATGTCACACTGTTTGTAACCCCCGCGACTTGCCTGGGCTTGCAAAATCTCACTAACTGTACTGGCTGGAGACAATACACATCCCTTTAACCTGTGCTTAACCCTCTCTCCACTCACATTGTCTGTACCTTTAAGACTTGATTACCTGTAAAGACTCACATTCCAACCATTATTTTGTAAATTGAGTTTGTGTCTTTATATGCCCTGTTTGTGAACTGAAATCCCACTCACCTGACGAAGGAGCAGCGCTCCGAAAGCTAGTGGCTTTTGGAGTGAACCAAATAAATCTGTTGGACTTTAACCTGGTGTAGTGAGACTTCTTACTGTGTTTACCCCAGTCCAACGCCGGCATCTCCACATCATGCTCTGTCATGCAGCTCTTCTGGCAACATCTAGCCCAGTCCTCCAACCATCCAATATCCCTGATTTAGGTCACTTTAACAGCCAGAGCCCTCTTCACCACCAGTCATATGAACCCTTCCTGAGTGCACGACAGATGCAGTAGGATGTAGATAAATGTGTTGTAATCAAATTCGGTAGGAAAAGCAGGAAGGTAGATTATTATCTGCATTGCTATAGATTGAGAGAGGGAAATGTGCAATGAGACCTGTATGTCTTTGTACACCAGCCGCTGCAAGTAAGCATACAGGTGCAGCGTTCATAGTGGGAAGAAACCATACACGTGTTCTGTGTATGGACAAACCTTCAGGCAATCATCTGACCTGTCAGAACATGAATGCAGTCACAATGGGAAGAATCCATGGGAATGTAAAGATTGTAGGAAGGGATGCAAATCTCCATCAGAGCAGGGTGCAGCAGGCAGTGAAGAAGGAAAATGGTATATTGGCCTTCATAGTGAGAGGATTCGAGTACAGGAGTAGGGATGTTCTGCTGCAGTTATATAGGGCCTTGTTGAGACCATGCCTGCAATATTGTGTGCAGTTTTGGTCTCCTTATCTGAGGAAGGATGAGCTGACAATGGAGGGAATGCAGCAAAGGGTTTTTTTATTCATTCGTGGGACATGGGCATCGCTGGCTGGTCAGCATTTATTGCCCATTCCTAGTTGCCCTTGAGAAGCTGCCTTCTTGAAATGCTACAGTTCATGTACTGTGGGTTGATCCACAATGCTGTTAGGGAGGGAATTCCAGGATTTTGACCTAGTGACTGCGAAAGATTGATGATATATTTCGAAGTCAAGATGGTAAGTTGTTTGTAGGGGAGCTTGCATGTGGTGGTATTCCCATGTATGTGCTGCCCTTGTCCTTCTAGATGGACGTGGTTGTGAGTTTGGAAAATGCTGTCTAAGGATCTTTGGCGAATTTCTGCAGTGCAACTTGTAGATGGTAAACACTGCTGCTACTGAATGTCGGTGGTGGAGGGAGTAATGTTTGTGGATGTGGTGCCAATCAACTGGGCTGCTTTGACCTAGGTGGTGTCAAGCTTCTTGAGTGCTGTTGGAGCTGCACCTATCCAGGCAAGTAGGGAGTATTCCATCGCACTCCTGATTTGTGCCTTGTAGATGGTGGACAGGCTTTGGGGGAGTCAGGAGCTGAGTTACTTGCTGCAGTATTCAGAAACTGCAGGGGTAACTCGCCTCCTGACTCCCCAAAACTTGTCCACCATTCCCCGCCATCGGGAATATCCTACCTGCATCTACCCTGTCTAGTCCTGTTAGAATTTTATAGCTTTTTATAAGATCCCCTCTTCATTCTAAACTCCAGTGAATATAATCCTAATCCACTCAATTTAGAACCAAGGGTCACAGTCTGAGGATAAGGTGTAGACTATTTAGGACTGAGATGGGGAGAAATTTCTTCACCCAGAGAGTGGTGAATTCCACAGAAAGCAGTTGAGGCCAAAACTTAGTATGTTTTCTTCAAGAAGGAGTTAGATATAGCTCTTTGGGTTGAATGGGATCAGTGGATATGGGGGGAATGCGGGAACAGAGTACTGAGTTAGATGATCAGCCATTATTTTTTTTTATTCATTTGTGGGACATGGGCGTCATTGGTTGGCCAGCATTTATTGCCCATCCCTAATTGGCATTTGAGCGTCAAACACAATGCTGTGGCTCTGGAGTCACATGTAGGCCAGACCAGGTAAGGATGGCAGATTTCCTTCCCTAAAGGACATTAGTGAATCAGATGGATTTTTCTGACAATTGACAATGGTTTCTTGGTCATCAGTAGATTCTTAATTCCAATTTTTTTTTATTGAATTCAAATTCCACCATCTGCCGTGGTGACATTCAAACCCAGGTCTCCAGAACATTACTGAGTTTCTGGATTAATAATCTAGCAATAATACCACTAGGCCACCGCCTCCCCTTAAATATTATACGGAATGGTGGAACAGTCTCGAAGGGCCAAATGGCCTACTCTGTTTCTAAGTAGGTTTTCCCTTGTGTTGGGCCTGTAGCAGCTCGGGAACCAGTCTAACAACAATGTCCTTCATGACTCAGCCAGCTCAGCCAATAGTGATGGAACTGAATCGCTCTTGGTGATGGACATTGAAGTCCCCTACCCAGAATGCATTCTGTACCTTTTCCATCCTCAGTGCTTTTTCCAATTGGTGTCCAACATAGAAGATTAATTAGCTGAGGAAGGTAATCAGCAGGAGGTTTCCTTGCCCATATTTGACCTGATGCTATGAGACTTTATTGGGTCCAGAGTCAATGTTGATGATTCCCAGGCAATTCCTCCCTGACTGTATACCACTATGCCACCACCTTTGGACAGTCTGTTCTGCTGGTGGGACAGGATGTACCCAGTGATTGCAATGTGGTGTCTGTGAGGCATAATTTAGTGAGTATTACTATATCAGGCTGAAGCTAGACCTAGTCTGTGGGACAGCCTTCCCAGTAATGGCACAACACCCCAGATGTCAGTAAGCAGGACTTTGCAAAGTTGACAGGGCTGGGTGTACCTTAGTTATTTCTGGTTCTGAGATCACTGCTGGATGGTCAGTCCTGTTAATTCCTTTTTGACTTTTCAGTAGCACAACTGAGTAGTTTGCGAGGCCATTTCAGAGGGCATTTAAGAATCAAAACATTGCTGTGGGTTTGGAGTTGCATATAGACCAGCCCAAATAAAGATGGCATCTAAAGGATATTAGTTTTTACGATAATCAATTATAGTTTCATGGTCACTATTACTGAGTCTAGCTTTCATTTCCAGATTTATCAATTAAATTCCACATTGCCCTGGTGAAATTTGAACCCGTCTCTCGAGAACATTAACCTGGGCCAGTTGCAGCTAATCCTACAATATACTCAAAATTTAACTTGACTCGCATGTTTGCAGAGAAATGAAAATGACTGCTGTTCCTTATTTCATTTTCCAGTTGAACCTGGGGTGGCTCTCATGTTAGTTTCATGAATGTAAAACATGGAATAATGCTTAGCAAAAATGAGTTTATAAATCTGAAAAATATTGTCCCACCAATCGTAGAAAATTTAGATCTCCTCGTATTTGACTCTTGTAGCCTAATTTTTTTCTTACGTGCACTTCAGTTAATTTGATTACCTTTCATATCAGTAATCAAAGCACATCAGATATTCACTGTTTTGTACGTTAGTTGAAAAATGTTGGGCAGCCAGTACCATTGACCAGATGAGGCTGTTCAATTTGGAGTCTAAGGTTTAGTACATGGCACTTAAAAATACTTAGATTGCTGGAGTCAGCTTACATCTGGAGGGAGAATAGCTTTTCCAGTACTGCGCTCTCGAAGCAGGTGGCATTGCCACTGGAGTGAAACAGGGTGGCCCTTAAACACATGACAAATATGAAAAGACAATCAAAGGGTTAAGTCACCAATTAGAGCTATTCACGTTCCTATACCCCCAGTTTTGCAGATTTAAATTTATAAAACTGGATTACATAAATGAATGATTAATATAATCAGTTTGGAAAATATTTGGAATTTTTGAGAGGAAGCTGTGCCCATATTATGCTGCCAGTACTTCTAAATTACCAGTTTGTTCTGTTTTGATGGGATTTGATACAGGTGTCCATGCAGTTTTTAAGCATTGAAAGTATTTAGATTATAGGAAAATGAATTGGTTTGCTTTCCAAGCATCACAGTGGAAATTTACCCCATCAAATATTTCTTTGCAAATTTTAGGAGTGAACTATTGAACTTTCTTCATAGCATGCACATCTCCTTATGACCTTTCAGTTGGAAGCAGCTGAAGAGTGGTGGAATGTTTCCACAGAATGATCACATGGACTTTGACAGATTGAAAACCTGTTGTTTTGTCTTTTAGTTATACTATTGCAGACCCATGTGATACTGCCTTTTTTTTTAGAATAGCATCGGTGGATTGTGCAACTTCAGCATGTGCCTCAGTTGATTGGAGCAATGTTTAAGTCCCTGGAACTTCACTGCATGTTTGAGTACACACCGTGGCCCACACAGACGTTAGGCCAAAGTGCAATGTAACAGGTTGTTCAAGCAGTTGCAGTTAATTAGTAATAGTGAGCTGCATCCAGCTGCAGTAGGTGATCTTTCTCCTGACATAGTTCTTTCCATCTCTTGTGCACAATAAAGTATGATGTGGATTATCAAATGGGTACTATGACTGCAATTATTGCATCATTCTATGTATGTTTGTGTAGAAACAATTCTGTGGGACAAGTGAGATCAACTTGCATACTAATTACCGTTTAAAACACAAAAGGGAACCAACAGCAGTGTGCTAAAATGAGATTGTTCTGTATCAGTTAAGCTAAACCAATTGATTTAAATTCTTCCCTATGCGCTTTACAAGAAATAAGGGGATTTATTTTCTGGCATGGAACTCTTTCAATACTGAAAGGTTTGGATGGAGTGGACATGGGGAAGATGTTTCCATTAGTAGGAGGGACTGAAATCTAAGAGCACAGCCTCAGAGTAAAGGGAAACTGAGATGAGGAAGAATTTCTTCAGCCAGAGGGTGGTGAATCTATGGAATTCATTGTCACAGAGGCTGTGGAGGCCAGGTCATTGAGTTTGATAGGTTCTTGATTGGTAAGGGGATCAAAAGTTACAGAGAAAAGGTGGGAGAATGGGGTTGAGAAACTTACCAGGCATGATTGAATGGTGGAACTGACTCGATGGGCTGAAGGGCCTAATTCTGCTCCTATAACTTATGGTCTTCTGGTCTTTGGTAGTCAATATGAATATTAATTGACTTTTAATAACATTGTCAATTTTGCCTTCTTGATTGCTTTGGAAGTGTATTACTTACCAGAGTTTACTTAAGTTATCCTAATGCTTTTATCCTCATTTTCTTATCCCTCAACTAAATGCACACATACCAATCTAGAAAACAAGCAGACAAACTGACACTGCAGACAAGAAGCCAAAGAGAACACCCATGTTTTTACATCTGTGTGTAAACAAGAAATTACTCAGACTTTGGAAATTAAATAATAAGTATAATCAACTCACTTCACTTGTATTGGAAGGAAAGAACAAAATATATTGAACTTTGAAAGGGGAATACAAATTGTGAAAGCACAAAATTGATGTTGCATGTTTATGGCATCCAGCAATTGAGACCCCTGTTGGCATTCATTATTGAGGCTCACATATAAGTAACAGTAGTGGGGTTGAGTACCGAAGGCACAGTTCCTGTGAAATGAACAACAGAGGATATTAGTGAGACAATAGGTTACAATTATATTGCTTGCTTTGTTCTTAAAAGAAACAAATTATTTAATAAAGCATAGAACCCATAGTTGCAGCATTTTGTGTGTAAGTCTAATGTGAATTTATTTTGCACTGTTGAAAATAATGCTATAATGGATCAGAATAGCCATCTAGCATTTTGTAACTCTTATATTTCTGGGATGTCAACTGTCCACAGCCTTAGTTACAATGGCACATACTTCCCAGTCAATGTAGTGAAAAGGCATTTAGGTTTGTAAGGGCTAATGTGGGACTGGGGAAACAATACTATCAAAATTATGTTGTAGAGAGTCATGTGATGGTACACTGTGTGTACAGAGTGGAAGATACCAACATGAAGATAGCACCTAGTCAAGATATACCTTGGAGATGTATATAGTTATGAGTTGTTAATGAATGCTTAATGTTCAACCTTACAAGCCTCGAAACCTTTTGATGAGACATCAAAAAACCCTTACAACATGGTAGCCGTTAATGAACAAACCCATAACCTCAACAAAACTGGAGATGAACCCCAGAATGTCAAGGCATGAAAAATTAAAGAGATTACAGATTGACTTAAACAAAGTGCACCTGAATTGAATAAGCAGCTAAAGATCATCCAAAAAATAAGCTCCATTGCAGATGTGGATGTTGAAGGGCAAAAGAAAAATATATTGTGTAGCTGAAGGACTCCACCAGAAAATGTGGCCATTGCCAGATATAGTTGAACAGAGTTAAAGGATGAGCAAAAACCAAACCTGATTAAATGTAGAGTCAAAGAACCTAGCCAGATCACAAAAAAGGGGGTGAGCAAAATTCATTAAAAGGCTGAACTGACCTTTTAAAAATAATCAGGGTGCTATTCAGGCAGAGCAGTCTGACTTCTTTAATCACTGTGGCTCACTATTAGTAATTGTTCAAGCAGTAGCAGTTAATCTGTTGCATTGCACTTTGGCCTAACGTATGTGTGGGCCATGGTGTGTGTACTCAAACATGCAGTGAAGTTCCAGGATTCAGAATAGGCAGCATTCCATATGGTGGCCAAGCTCGTTGAAAAGAAAACAACATTTAAACTGGCAGCCAGAGCTGAGAATTGCCATTCATTTGGTTTCCTGCACTCCGGAAACGTACTAGCTGGCCCAAACCTTTAAATTGACCACTCGCTGCAAAAAATTGATCCCTTTTAAATCAGGCCTGTGTTTGCTACGTGAGTCCGCCAACACCTATTATATCTGGTCAGAAGCATTTAACAAAAAGTTACTGCAGAACCATCTTGAAAAAGTTAAAGGTGTACTCCCCTGCTCTGAAAAACTTGAAATAGTAAATTAAAACTACCAGACCAATTTGAGCTCATGCAAGGGCCAAATCAGATGCAGTATTGGGCATCATGGAGAAGAAAGTTTTTACATTAAAGGGAGTACATCAGGATTAAGTAGAAAATCAGAAGTACAAGTTAATACATTTTATACTTTGTGGTGTTTGCTGATGAAGTAATCCTAATACAAGGCATTGATTAGGTATTAAAAGCCTTAGACAGTATTTTAAACTCCAAATTGTAGAGAGCGCAGGCATTAAAAAAGTTATAGAACACCCTCAAAAAATGGCATGGAGACCCCAGGGTGAGGGAGACAATAGCCAAGCAGAACACATGATGATCACAGATCATGTCAGTGCAATGAAGTGCACGAGCTGAAGAGTTTAGTCCAGAAAAAAGCAGAAGCTGAGAAGCAGCCAAAAAGCTTAAAAATATATCTTTGAAAATGCCAACACAATACCCAAACTGCAACAGCAGGTGGCAGTGTGGAGTGAGCAGATGAAGGGAGTGACCATTCCCTTCTGAAAGAATGGGACATAGCAATGGTGTCCGAACAAAACAGACAGATTGTTGATAAAGAAAAATGCAACTCTAAGGATTGCAAAAAGATAGAGACACCCAAGTACCAGAAACACTGAATACTACAGTTTTGACTCTGAACCAACAAAATCTGCCCAAAGCAATTTGCGACTGCCACTTCTTCAAACACGACGAGACAAGATCTCAAAGAACCATAAAGCCTCCAGATTGTCTGAATTGGTAAAGTCAGAGACTTGGTGGGGGCGATGGTGTGATTGTGGAGAAGGCATGCCATGCAAATAAAGGTTTTATTGTAAATATGTTTGGGTAAAGACTTAAGGGGGTGGGGAGGGAGCTGTAGTGTAAGGATATTCAGGTTAGTGAGAGTTAATGTGGGGTTAGGGAAACAGCACTACTCATATTTTGATGTAGAGAGTCACATGATGGTAGACTGTGTGAACAGAAAGTCCAGAAGAAGCCAGCATGGAGATAACACCTATCAGGGCTTTAGCTTGGAGATGTATATAGTTCAATTATACAAGCTTCCAGACCATTTAGAACAACCCTTACAACAATCAGCGGTGAAGAGATGGCACTCGCTGTTAGCCTCAGAGAGAATTGCCCACAATGGTATGAATTTCCTTTTTCCCCAATGTCAGTTTAAATCTGGCACCAAGTTAAAGATAATTCCAGGCATCCAGCAGTTAATGATGTCATCAAGCAGGGTAAGCAGCCAATTACGCTCAAGCATTCAGACAGCAAAGCAGGAAGTAAAAACCACTGGATCTTTCACTTGTAATTTAAAAAAGTTACAGAATGAAATAAATGACTGTGAATTATACATGGGATTAAGGTAGAAATGAAAATGGCATAAAACTTTCTTTTCAGAAAATATTCATTTTTAAAATGTAATTTTTTAAAAAACTGATGTGAAATTTGACATTTCAGAAATACAATAGTTTTTCAGTGCCAGTGAGGTTGTTGAGTAATACTAAACTTAATAATCATAATAACCCTGCTATACTTTATTTATCACGATAGAACTTTTTAAAGGGTTTTGACAATGAGACTAATAGCATAAAAGCACAGGTTTTTATCAGTTTTCTGATGCTTCTTGGTTGCAGTCGTATGGTCTTCAACAGGACACCTGGAGGGGTGGTGGAGGGGCAGTCCAACATTGATTCACTGACTGGAACCTCCAGATTTCCACATTTAACTGCACGTATGCAGACTCCAAAGCTTGTTGTAAGTTTCAGGGGAGTAATAATGGTGATTGCCAGCAGTTTTACCATCATTACTAATGCAAAATTGGGGCCATTCTAATGGAAGCAATGTAACTCACCTTACCAGTTTTATTTTGATTTAAGGTTGTTGAAGCAGTCTGAACTAAGTTGTTCAAATGAGGTACTTCCATACCTTGAGGTAAAATCTCAACTCGAGTAATTCAAACTATTCTTGCATGCTTCTATTTTAGTTAGAGCCAGGCATATCAGATCAAGACTGAGAATAAAAGTGAAATGTATGAAGTGCTTTTTTAAAATAAAAATGGTTTCAGATAAAATTATGGTAGCTGCATTGAATAATATATTCCAACATTCTGTAATTAGGTAATAGTGATGTAAGTAATTATTGCAATTTCTATATTTAAGTGGTAAAATTAATCTGATGCTTAGAATTCTAAACAAAATTTGTTTCATGTTGTTGTTTAGGAGAAGATGTTTGGTCATACGCAAAGAAGTTACCACACTTATTTGAACAAGGTGGGGTGTTCTATAACACAATGAAGAAAAACGTAGGTAAGGTGAATCGTGTTGCATTTTTCATCATTTTATAGATCCTCATTTCATAGGAAAAATACATATTTTTTCCAAGTAGCAATTTATCATTAATATGCCTTTGCTTCCAAAATGACTTTACCAATACCACTTATGGCTAGTTGCTAGGAGACATGATCTACCAACTGGTTGAATGTGTTATATAATTTATTTTATTTGTTCTTCTACTCTGCTAGAAAATGCCATAGTCTTCATATGGAGGCTTTATGATTATATTGGCTCAGATTGTGAACTGAAATGTATATTAGCTTGCATTTCTTTTCTATCTGATGGTTTTGAGTGTTGGAGCTGCAGTGCATTGCAGTGGAGCATAGCCCATTTCCTCATTTAGTTTTTTAACAACTTCAGTTTAATAAAGGCAAATTTTTGATTCTTCTTTAAACTAACTTCATGCACATCTTTTTTATATTGAAAAAATCCAAATTGTTTAATTTTATGAATGGAGGGAAGTTTAGTGGATTGTTTTCACACTGGGTTTAATGAGGAACCTTATAGCTGCCACTTAGACAATCAAAATATATATTTAGGAATCATTAACGTTTTGATCAACTGCACATTCATCTAAATGAATGTTGAAAGCTTGCTACTATTTCAGTGGACACACAACAGAACCAGAAGAGCATCATTAACCTGTTCTCTGTTGAATGAAAAGGTAAAAGCAACTAATTCTTAGCTTAGTTTATTGCATTGGTGTAATACTTTAGTAAACTGACACAGCACCAAAATAGGCCATTTACTTTGCACCAACTCCATTGTCCTGAAATTGGCAACTTTAAACTGGGCACAATTAGAAGTCACATAATTTCCTCTTCAAATTATCCCCTTTTTATGCCATTTACAAATTTTGCTACATTCACATCCCTACATCCTGGAAAAAGTGCAATTAGTTGCGAGTATATATTTTCTGCACTTTAACAGATTTCTCATTCAAGCTGCTGTTTCCTCTTGAATATCATGTAATTTAATTTTATTGACATGTTTCCTGTGCAGCACCATTTGAAAATCTACATAACACAAAATCCACTGCATTTCCATTATCAATACACTTATTTCTGTTAAATTTGTCAAAAGTGGTTTACCGTCTACAAATCTGTGCCATCTGCTTTTAATTAGCCCATGTCTTGATAGTGCATATTCATTTTACAGTATAATATGACTTCTAGAGGCTTACCCAGTGTTAGACTGACTGGTCTGTTCCTGTCTAAGTTATTCCTTTTTGAACATTTCTAAACTTCAAATCGTAAAACTTTACAGCACAAAAGTGAGACCATTTGACCTCTGCTGGCTCTTTGAAATAACTGTTCAGTTTTGTCCCGTGCCCCAGCAAATAAAAACCCCATAAGCCTGCAACATGGTCCTCTTCCAGTTGTCTTTTTAAAATTCTCAAAGAATCTACGTCTACTGCCCTTTCAGGTAATGCGTTCCAGAGTCTAATAATTCTTGAGTGAAAAAAAGGTTTTCCTCTTTCCCTTAAATCCCTTTGTCGGTTATCTTAAATGTATTATCCCTGTTTAGTGATCCATTTGCTTGAGCAAATAGTATCTCACTATTTTCTCTATGAAACACTTGATAATTTTGAGTAACCCTGTCAAGTCTCCCTTCTTTGTTCTGAGGAAAGCAATCACAGCTTTTCCAATCAATTCACATAACTAAAGTCCCCTATTCCCAGTGATCATCCTGGTAAACATCATTAGTAAACTCTCCGAGACCTTGACATCCTTCTTTGTGTGGTGCCCAGAATTGTACAGTGTATTCCAGTTGAAACTTAATCAGAGATTTGTAAAGGTTTTTTGTATTTGATGCCTCTATTTACAAGACCAGGTATACCATTTGGTTTTTATCTGCCTTATCAACTTGCCCTGCTACCTACAAACTTTGGGAAGGTGAACAACCACCCCCACTCCCCCCTGCAATAGTATCATTTAGATTTTAAAAAAATATTTCCTTGATATTCATTCATTTTTATTAGTTCTAGATTTGGTGTTTTCTTTTTCAAGTTTAACTTAATTTGAGTTTCTCTCCTTATCTGAGGAACTCCAGCTTTTGCTGCACCCCTTTACTTGTGGGAATAAGGCTGTTTTTTAAGTCTACACATTTTGCTGTCTGCTTGTAATTTATTCATTATTCTACACATTAACAGGAAAAAAATGTCATGTTTTAAGCAGCAATATATGTTAATTTATAAAAACTGAAAAATTTCTCGACTTTCATTTAGTTTTATAAATTAGCTATTTGGTAGATGTAATGCAATAGGTACCAATATTGACTGTTTTTACTCTTTTGTTTGTTTGATACATATAATCCAATTCTGGCCCAAAATTACTATGCTCAAATGGGTTGTTTCTATTTGTAAAGTACAGATATAAAGGTTTTGAAATATGTTTTTTTTTGTTTCAACCATGCTGCTTTCAGTATTTCTTAATTTTGTTCTTCTTTGATTTTATTTATTTCATTGTTGTTGCCTACCTTGCTTACTCTAAAATAATTCAATTTTGTGATTTTTTTTTTGGTTGTTCCATGGTCACTTATCCAAGCCAAAACTTTGACTTTTTAACCTCTATTTATATTGACAATCTTGGGTATATAGTGCACACTATCTGTAAGCATCACATTTATTTCCTGTAGTCGACTCATTTACTTGCTGTCACATTTCATCACAAATTGGCTCAAAGGAAAACAGCAATAAATCTGAAGAGTAGAGTTAGGAAATGTTCAAACCAAGTGGCTGGAAAATTACAAATGAGAAAGTGGTAAGGACTTTGAAAACATCAATTTTGAATGTTCAGTCAAGGATTGGCAGGGGGTGGGATGCTCAGCAGCAGGGAAGCAAATGAGAGGCTGAAAGGAGATGCAGTACTCAACAATGGCAAGCTGAGTAGACATGATAGACAGGAACACGGCAGGGAGCGGGGAAAACCTGTTGGATTAAATTGCATCTATTTCAATGCAAGAGGCCTGACGGGCAAGGCTGGTGAATTCAGGGCATAGATATGTATGTGGGACTGGGATATTATAGCCATAACTGAAACATGGCTAAGGGAGGGACAGGACTGGCAACTTAATGTTCCAGGATACAGGGGCTTTAGGTGGGATAGAGGTGGAGGAAGGAGAGGAGGGGGAGCTGCATTTTTGATTAAGGAGAGCATCACGGCAGTAGTCAGAGATGAAATAACCAAGGGATCATCCAGCGAAGCTTTGTGGGTGGAACTAAGCAATAAAAAGGGGATGGCGACCTTATTGGGGTTGTACTATAGGCCCCCAAATAGTCAATGGGAGTTAGAAGAACAAATATGCAGGGAGATTGGGGAGACTTGCAGGGGTAATAGGGTTGTCATAGTCGTGGATTTTAGTTTTCCTAACATAGACTGGGTCTGCTCTAGTGTTAAGTGCTTAGACAAGGTGGAATTTGTTAAGTGAGTTCAGGAAAGTTTCCTCAGGCAGCATGTGGAGGGTCCTACTCGGGAAAGGGCAAAACCTGACCTACTCTTGGGAAATAGGACAGGACAAGTGACTGAGGTGACAGTGGGGGACCACTTTGGGACCGGTGATCATAGTTTTATTAATTTTAAAACAGGTATGGAAAGGGACAGAACTGATCCACAGTGGCAAGTTCTAAATTGGGGAATTTTGATGGAATTAGACAGGAGCTTGCAAGGGTTGACTGGAGTAGCTTGTTTGAGGGTAAAGCGACTTCCGGCAAGTGGAAGGCCTTCAAAAGTGAAATAGCTAGAGTTCAGCATCTATGTGTTCCTGTTCGGGTGAAGGGCAAGGCTGGCAGGAGTAGGAACCCTGGATGACAAAACGTATTGAGGTTTTTGGCCAGGAAAAAAGGAAGCATGGCTCAGGTACAAGCAGCTGGAATCAAGGGATTCCCTGGAGTTGTACAGGGTATTCCGGAGTATACTCAAGAACAAAATTAGGAGGACAAAATGGGGACATGAGGCAGCTTTGGCTGAGTGAACTAGGAGGAATCCAAAGGGATTCTTTAAGTATATTAAAGGAGAAGGAATAACTAGAGAGAGAATAGGACCCCTCAAGGACCAAAGTGGACACAAATGTGTTGAACCGCAGGAGATGGGCGAGGTTCTCAATGAATATTGGAGTTTGTGTGGAGTTTGCACATTCTCCTCGTGTCTGCGTGGGATTCCTCCGGGTGCTCCAGTTTCCTCCCACAGTCCAAAGATGTGCGGGTTAGGTTGATTGGCTATGCTAAAAGAAATTGCCCCTTAGTGTCCTGAGATGCATAGGTTAGAGGGATTAGTGGGTAAATGTGTAGGGATGTGGGGTGGGGCCTGGGTGGGATTGTGGTTGGTGCAGACTCGATGGGCCAAATGGCCTCTTTCTGCACTGTAGGGTTTTTAAAACCCAGGGAGCCAATGAACTAATTGAACACGGGGGGGACTTTTACCATTTTGAGTCTAAGTGCCGAATCTGGGCGTCAAATAGATCCACGCCTGGAATCCCCTTTCCAGCGCGCCCATACGCGTTTTGCCGGCTCCAGCCCAATCCGCGCTGTGGCCGGGGCTTAGCGCTGGCAGACCGATCGGAGCTCTGAACTGTGCATGCGCAGTTCAAAAAAAATCGGACAGAGCTCGCCCGGGCGCGAAACAAAAAGCAGAGAGCGGAGAGAGCGGCTCTCTGGCGTTCCTCCTCTGGTCGGGGGGGTGGGGGGCGGGCAGTGACCGATCATCCCCTGGGGGTGAGGGGGGGGGGTGGGGAGGAGAGGGGGTGTGATGTCTCATCCTCTGGTCGGGGGGGTTCCGCTGCCTGTCTAAGGCCGATCCCTTCTGGCACCATCACTGGTACACTTCCAGCCACAGCCATCTCTCCCGCTCTCTCGCACCTGCAGGGAAGAGTACTCTGTGGCTGGTAGTGTACCAGTGATGGAGCCAGGAGGGATCGGCCGCAGACATGCAGCGGAACCACCCCGACCAGAGGATGAGATGTCACACCCCCTCTCCTCCCCCCCACCCCATCCCCTCTCCCCAGAGGATGAGATGTCACACCCCCTCTCCTCCCCCCCCCCCCACCCCATCCCCTCTCCCCAGAATTTGAGACGTCACTCCCCCCTCCCCCCCCCCCCCCCCAGGGGATGATTGGTCACACACCCCCACCCCCAGGGATGAGGCGTCACACCCCCTCTCCTCCCCTCCCCCCCCCCCCCCCCCCCAACCGGAGGATGACCTGGGACAGAGAGCCATTGCGGTCACTGATCCCGCTCTTCGGAGGCTGCAGTGGCAAGTTCAGACTTTTATTTTGCAGGTCGGTAACAGCGTGGACGTGGATCGGGCCAGAAGACGGTAAAGTGGGATTTGGCGGTAGAGTTGGGTGCGCGGTTCATTAAGTCGATTTAAATGCATGCAAATGCATTTAAATCGTTGGGCCGCTCGATTTGGACACGGGCCGGACCCACGCCCGAATCGGGTGTCGGTAAAGCCGCGATCTGCTCGGAATCGGGTGCAGATTGCGGTATAGGCCCAACACCCAACTTTACCGTGCCCAAAAACAGGCGCGAAGTTTTGGTAAAATTAGGCCCATGATTTTATGAGAAAAAAAATCTATTTTTTTCCCCCTCAGTAATTGAAAATTCTGATGTCCCAAATTAGGATTGCAACGTAGGAGATGTTAGCATTTATATATTTAACAATGATATTAGTTTCAACTATAAATATTTTCTTTGAATGCCTACATTTAGTTCGAAGCATTTGGCTCATCCAAAAATCTGAACTTGGACTGTTTATTTTTGCCCAGAGTTGTTTCTCGACCAACTGAAGGTAGAACCTACAGGAAGTACATGCAGCGTGTACATTTTCTCCCATATCAGTAGCATTTTGTCAGCCAGACCTGAAAAAATATTTCTCTTTAGCCTCAAAAGTATCTTGTTTTTCTGAAAGCAATTGCATAAGGCTTTGGTGAGACCACACCTGGAATTCTGTGCTTGGTTTTGGTCTCCCTATTTAAGGAAGGAAATACTTGTCTTGAAGACAACACAGCAAAGATTCATGCTACTTGTTCCTGTGATGATGGAAGCTGCATAAGTTGAGTCTATCTATCCTCCCTGGAGTTTAAAAGAATGTGAAGTGAACTCATTGAACCATACAATATTCTGAAGGGGCTTGACAGGCTAGACACTGAAAGGTTGTTTTTCCCTCAGTGGTGAATTTAGAACACGGGGCACAGCCTCAGAATAAACTAGCGTGCAAGTTCAGTAGGTCATTGGAAGAGCAAATGGAATGTTGGCCTTAATTTCAAAGGGATAAAAGTATATCACTGCAGATGCTGGGATCTGAAGCAAAAACAGAAAATACTGGAAAATCTCAGCAGGTCTGGCAACATCTGTGGAGAGAAAACAGATTCAAAACGTTAGCTCTGTTCTCCCTCCACAGATGCTGTTAGACCTGCTGAGATATTCCAGCATTTTCTGTTTCTGTTTATTTCGAAGGGAATGGAGTATAAAAATAGCAAAGTCTTGCTAAAACCATACTGGAAAACCTGGAATACTGTGAACAGCTTTGGTCCCCCTATCTAAGGAAAGATATACTGGCAGTCCAGAGAAGGTTCACTAGGTTGATCCCAGGTATGGAGGGATTTTCCTATGAGGTGAGATTAAGTAGGTTAGGCCTGTACTCATTGGAGTTTAGAAGAATGAGAGGTGATCTTATTGAGATGTATAAGATTCTCAGGGGGCTTGACTGGGTGGATGTTGAGAGGTTGTTTCCCCTTGTGGGAGAATCTAGGGCCAGAGGTCATAATCTCAGAGTGAGGGGTCGCCCATTTAAGACAGAGATGAGGAGGAATTTCTTCCCTCTGAGGGTAGTGAATCTGTGGAATTCTTTACCACCTGAGAGCTGTAAAAGCTGGGACGTTAAATATGTTCAAGGCTGAGATAGACAGGTTTTTAATCAGTAAGGGAATCAAGGGATGAGACATGAAAGTGGAATTGGGTATTATATCAAATCAGTCATGATATCATTGAATGGTGGAGCAGCCTTGATGGGCTGAATGGCCGGCTTATGCTCATATGCCTTATGGCTTTAAGGTGAATAATTTAGGACTGAGATGAGAAAATTCTTCACTCAGGATTGTGAACCTTTGGAATTGTCTATCTCAAAGGATTGTGGATCCTCCAGCTTTCAGTATATTCAAGACTGATTGATGGATTTTTGGTTTCTCAGAGATTCCAGAGGTCTGGGTGGCAGACAGGAAAGTGAAGTTGAGGCAGAGGATCAGACGTGATCACGCAGGTCCGATGGGCCAAAGGGTCTACTCTTGCCCTTATTCCTTATGTTTATTTGTTGGTACAGATTACATATTTGAAGCAGCTATTATTTATCTTCAAATTCCAAACAGTGTATTATTCATTTCCTCATTACAAATATAAATTGTTTCTTCATGCATAACATCTTTTAGTTTGTGTGTTTTTGGAATTGATTTGAATACAAATTGGTTGAATTTGAGGATGTTTCAACTATTTTTTAAATAAAAGTTATTAACTTCATCGTATAACTTTAGAAAGCTTCAAACTGAAGAAAATATTTTTTGGAAATTTTCTTGGGGTTGTTCCCACCCCGCTGAAGTAGCTTTGCCGGAAGTGTGGCAGAAATCTGTCCATAGTGGGAGAAGCAGACAGAGATGTACTGTCCTTCCAGATAATTTGTTTGCCCAGCTGCCATAAAAGAGAAGACACCAATTATTTGCTGTTCAGTGTAATATTTTGGAAACTGTGCAAGAGAGTATGATTGTTGTATATTAACCTGCTAAAGCTAACCATTCTGTTAGTTTTTATCCAAAGCTTATTTCAGATCTCTTACTGCAGGCAAAAATTATTCTCTGTGGTAATTTCTGTAAATGGTTGAAATTGATCAATTCTGGTCATTCTTAGCGGATATTGACTACAAGCTTTCTCCCAAGTCTCTAGTCTTCACTCTCTCCCATCATGATTGCGCATTCATCCTTTCCCTTCCACTTTCTTCCCCCACAATTGTCTCTCACACTCCATCTTCCAGGACTGGAGCTTTGGTTTTGCTTTATTGCGAGGATTGAATTCTTTGGGCCCGATTTTACCAACATTTCGCGCCCGAAAATCATGGTGAAGTTGGGCGTCGGGCCTAAAACACGGTCCAGACCCGACCCAAGGCCAATCGCGCCTTTACCAACAGCCGATCCGGGCGCCGATCCGATGCGTGCCCGAATAATGAAGCCCGCGCCCAATTTACCCAAGGATTCCCACTTTACGAGGCTTCGATCCGATCGGCGCCCGCGCATTTACCGTGTTGCTGAATTCAAGTCTGATAGGGCTTCAACTCAGCAACTGAACCGCCGAATCGTCCTGACCACCCTTTGTGGACTGCCCCCGCGAACCACCCTGGCAGCCCCCCCCCGATCGGACCACCCTGGGACACAGGCCCCGCCATCAGCCCCACCCCACCCCATCCCCCCCCTCCACCCCCGGGCCCCCGACCTACCTTGATCGCTGGTGTCCGTCGAAAGCATCTTGCGATCCCGGATCCTGGCCTTGCTCCGGGGGTCCTGATGTAGGATGATGTCTCTTCACTGGGGGGGTGGGGGGTAGGGGTGGATGTGACGTCTCTTCCCTGAGGGGGGGGGGGGAGGAGGATGTGACGTCTCTGCCCCGGGGGTGGGGGGGGGGGGGGAGGGGGGGGTGCAGAGATGTCACCTCCCCCCAGGAAGAGACATCACAACCCCCCCTCCCCCCCAGGGAAGAGACGTCAGATCTCCCCTCCACCAGGGAAAGTCAAAGGCAGTGCTCGGGCGCGCTGAGTGCTGGCAGCTTCGAACTGCGCATGCGCAGTTCGGTGCTCTGACAGATGCAAATGCGCTAGGCCCCGCCCACTGGACCCACGTCGAAAAAAGGCGTATGGGGGCGCTGGAGCGCGGCTGCTGGGCGCGGGTCTGATTTACGACCGCACCCGGCACTTAGAGCCGGTTTGGTAAAATCGGCCCCTTTATGTGGGTTGGGGACTTATTGCTTCCCAGTAACACATTCCGCATGGGTAATTTATGGGGATTGTAGTTTTTGGTCTTCTAGAGTACACTGGCACAATTTATCACACTCTTCCCAGATTGGTTAGAAAAATATTCTTTACTCGGTGTGTGGCTGGAGTCGGGAGTTCACTTCCACAAACTACTGGTGAAGCAAAGTCCGAAATTCAAAAAATAATTCGCTGTAAAGTGCTTTGGGGCATTGAGTTTGTGTGAAGCATAATGTAAACAAGACAAATTATTTTTTCAGAGTCTGTTAATTAGTTTAAATGAAAATTATTTGCATGGCAACATACTTTAATGATAGGGAAACAGAAGAGTGTGATTTGACTAGATAGTTAGAAGATAAAAACACCAGCACATATATATTGACTGAGCTGAATATGGCATTTAATTTTATTAAACGTGGCGACTAAGGCACTAGGTATTTTTTCTATTCATTCGTGGGACATAGGCATCGCAGGCTGGCCAGTATTTATTGCCCATCCCTAGTTGCCCGAGGGCAGTTGACAATTAACCACATTGCTGTGGCTCTGGAGTCACATGTAGGCCAGTCCAGGTATAAGGACAGCAGATTTCCTCCTCTAAAGGACATTAGTGAACCAGATGGGTTTTTCCGACAATGGTCATCAGTAGATTCTTAATTCCAGATATTTTTTATTGAATTCAAATTCCACCATCTGCTGTGGCAGGATTCGAACCCAGGTCCTCAGAACATTAGCTGAGTTTCTGGATTAGTAGTCTAGCGATAATACCACTAGGCCATTGGCTCCTTCGATAAGCCTAATGGTATTATCACTAGATGATAACAACCAGGAGAAATAAGGTACAGGATGGATGACCTCAATCTTCCAAAACCACCTCACACTAGTTGGAGGTGAGAGTAAAGGAGATGGGACGAGGTATTTAACTAGGCAATTTAGTATTGGAGAAGCGAAGCTGCCAGGTTATCTTCACGCTCCAGAATGATCCTGGAACATTGAGCAGTTTCAGTAGAGGAGAGAAAGACCCAATAGAACTTCATAGGATACAGGCAGATTTGGTTATGCATGGTTAACCCAGTTATATGCCATAACATTCAAATCCCTTGGATTTAAGGGAGTGGAAGGCCATGCCAGGGTGCCTCCATCAATATTTGATTAGTATGCCAGTTAAATTTGGTGACTACTACTGTTTAAGTGCAAATTAGATTTATAGTTATAGTAACCTGTAGTCTATTGCAGATCTATTAACATTATTTATCAGTTGTAACTAGTGCTCTCCTCTGTTTCCTTTTTGATAAAAATGATTTAGAATTTTTAATAGAGATGTTACATTGAAACAAACAAGTGAAAATTCATCGCTAGCAAAATTACATTTTTCTTTACTTGCGCTGCAATTAATTTTTTGAAATGATGAATATTAAATATTAAAAAGCAAAATATACAGATGTTGGAAGTTGGAAATAAAAACAGAAAATGCCAGAAATGGTCAACAGGCAGCATCTATGGAGAGAGAGAAACAAAAGTTAATGTTCCAGGTTGATGATTTTTCATCAGAGCTGGGAAAAGTTAGAAATAAAATAAGTTTTAAACAAGTAAAATGTGGGAGATGGAAAAGCAATAAATAGGAGTCCTGTGATAGGGTGGAAGAAATGACCGATTAAATGACAAAAGGGTTGCTGGCCTAAAAAGGATTGTTCATGGGACAAGTATGGTAAAGAAACAAAAGGTGTGAATGGCAAGATGATAAACAGCTGCTTTCCAAAGTGAGTTAAAAACAAAATCCCCTTGTCTAGTCACTTTACATCTGCATTCATGACTCTTCTGATGCCCCACCCCGCCCCTTTACTTTAACAGTTTCCAATATCCTGGCCCTAACCATTTCATTCTCCATGAACAATCAACCCCTCTACACTCCCATCCCTCACCTGGAAGGTTTGGGGGTTCTCTGCTTCTTCCTTAAAAGAGGACCCAACCAGTCTCCATCCAGCATCACCCCTTCTCCGCCTGATTGAACCTACTCTCAATCTGAACAATTTCTCCTTCAACTTCACTCACTTCCACCAAATGAAAGGTGTTGCTAGGCCTTACCGAGGCCAGTCTTCCATCACCAATCACCCTTTATTTACAGTGAGATCTGAGCGTCGTTCAGTGGCTAGAGTGTAGATCAGGTTCAAGACTATTGACTGCCTACCTGAGTGGAGCCAGCTGGTTTTAACCCCAGCCCCCCCAGTGCTCCTTTCCTATTGGGCAAGCCTCTATTTCTCTAATAGGAAGCTCATATTCAATGAGACCCATGGCGAGATCTATTGATAATCCCCTGTGGACATCATAACACTATATGGGTACCTGTATAGATACTAGTAATGCTACCTTTTTGTGGGAAATATGGAACATTCCTTGTTCCAGTCCAACTCAGATCTCCCCTCTTCTGGCATATTGATGACTCTATTGTTGCGCTTTCCTGCTCTCACCCTGAACTGGAAAATGTCATCATCTTTATTTCCAACCTCCATTCCCTCTCTCACCTTCACATGGTCCATTTCCGACTCTTTCCTTCTCTTCCTCAATTTTCTGTCTCCCTTTCTGGGGTTGGGCTTTCAACTGAAATTCACTCTAAGCCCATTGACTCTCTCAGATATCTCAACTTTAGTTCCTCGCACCCACTTCCTGCAAAGGCTTCATGCCATTTTCCAAGTCCCTGCATTCTGTTCTGATGATGCAACCTTCCATACAAGCACTTTTGAAACGTCTTACTTTTTCCTCAAGAATTTCCTCCCACTGTGGTTGATAGGGCCCCCAACCATATCTATCCCATATCCCACACTTCTGCTCTCACCCCTTCCATCTTCCCCGGAACCATGTTAGGATTCCCCTTGTCTCAGCCTTCCACCCCACAATCCTCCCTATTTAATTGATCATTCTCTGTAATTTCTAGCACCTCCAGCATGGCACCACTGCAAAGTACATCCTCCCCTCCCTTTTTGGCATTCTAAAGGTACTGTTCCTCCCATGACACCCTGGTCCCTCCTCCATCACCTGATCCACTCCTCACTCACATCCTTTCCATACAATAGCATGAAATACAACACTTGGCCTTTTATTTCCTTTTTCCTCACTCTCAGGTCCCAAACATCCATTCTTGTGTACTTCTTACAGTTTAGTATACTGTATTCACAGCTGACAGCTTAGTCTGCCCTACACTGGGAAGACTAAATACAAATTGAGTGACTGCTTTACTGAACACCTCTATTCAGTCCAGTTGCCTGTCATTTTAATTCTCCTTCTTGATGTCACACTGCCTTCTGTGTTCTCAGCCTTCTTGCAGTCTTCCAATGTAAGCTTGAACAACTTCTCCTTCAGCTCAACTTATTTTTTAATTAGGCACTTTACAGCCTTCTGGGCTCAACACTGAATTCAACAATTTTGGACCTTAACCCTTGCCTCCATTATGTCTTTTAATTCTTGCAGCTTTTGCTTTAGCTCCTCTTTCTCATGCTTTTGCATTTGAATGGCAGCTATTCATCATTCTGCCCATTACTATTCTCTTTGGCCTTGCGCCTCCAACATTTTTGTCATTTAATCTCTCCTGTCTTCCACCTCATTAGAAACCTTCACTTTTGTTGTTTTTCCTACCCTTCCCCAGCTTTCACCTGGTTAAAACCGAGAACATTTTGGGTGGATGACCTTCCATCAGAATTGAAAAAAATTAGAAATGTAAACTGTGTCTCTCTCTCCTCAGATGCTGCCAGACCCTTGAGTATTTCCAGCATTTTTTGTTTTTATATCATATATATTAGTGTTTTAAAATACTATCCATTGATTTTAAAATGTTGTTCTTGGTATTCATTCTTTTACACAGGTTTGGCAGATGGCAAGCACTTCGCTCTACCCCATCTTCCTGGTAAGACATTTGTGTATAATGGAACAGACGATAGGCTGGAGCTGTGCATTGATCCAGCAGGGCACATCCCCATTGGTCCTGACATTGACAATCTGATCAAAGAGGCCTTAAGTCAATTACGGTCTGAGGGAGGGTCAAGAAGTAGGGAAGGAAGTCCTTCCTCGCACGGAGGGATGAAACTTGGCAGTGGAGGAGTGGTGCGAAAAAAATCTGAACAAATGCCAAATGTTACAGCTTTCCAAGGAAAAGGTCATTCCCTTGGAACTGCTTCAAGCAGCCCACAGTTGGAGCAGAGGCATAGCAGGGAAATGCAAGTGCCTAGGAAACAAAGCACTGGTAGTTCTTCAGGAACAGATCTTAGTTATGGTATTGGCAGGTCTAGTCCCAAGCATGGGGCTTCCCCACCCAAATCCAGCAGTGGGGATAGTCAGCTAATACGAATGGCACCTGGTTTTGTAACAATGAGAGATGGTAGGCAACTTGACCCCAATTTAATTGAAGCACAACGTAAAAAGTTGCAGGAGATGGTATCTTCCATTCAAGCCTCCATGGATAAACACTTGAAGGATCAAAATGCAGAACAATCAATACCTAGTGAAGTCCCTGAATCAAAAGTACATTCTACAGCTTCCTCGGTTCAATTAATAATGAGAACTGAAAGCCTTCATACTGATGCACTGGAGCCACCATCAGTCGCTCCACAAGCAGGTGACAATGAAAATTTGAGCATGGAAACAACATCTGTTGGTGTGGAACTGTTATCCCATCCATCCATACAATCCAGCAAGGCACAGAATGGAAACCTTTTAAATGAAGACCTTGAAGAAATGGATAGTCAGGAAATAGAGGGGACAATTGAACCAATGGATCACTCTTGACTTCATGTAGAAATGGATACTATAAAGCTTGGTGAGTCTGAAATAAGTACCCAAGACATTATAAGTTCTTCACAACTGCAGAGTATTTCACTGTGGGGAAGGTAAAATAAATGAACTGAAATAACTGACTGTTTTTGGAACAACTATTTAGAAATGTGTCCCTTAAAAGTTTTTTCTGTAAACTGAAGGAGAGGTATGTAGGAACATGTCATTTTAAAATACTGATAAAGTGTATCTGGTTATTTTGGAAATATTAGATATTAGTCAGTCGCCCATCACATGGCATACTGGGAGTCAATGCCGAATGTAGTGTTCAATTGAAGTAGATGAGAAAGCGAGCAGCAATTGGATGAGGGCACATAGATGTAATTCAGTTGCCATTTTAACTTTATATTCATCCTTATTTTACATATACTTTTTATTATTATTAGCAAAATATATGGCTATTTGGGAAGTAGAAAATTAGAATTGGTTGGAAACAAGAATTTATCTGCAGCACAGATTAAGAAACTAGGAGATGAAAGTCTGAGGTCCAACAATTGTGTCAGTGGTGGGAGGGTGTAATTGTAGGTATATCTTGCCAAATTCCTTTATAAATATGGAATGAATAAAATTTGTACTTGGAAAAGTTGATTCAATGCAGGGGAAGGTAAGATTGCTAATGAATTTACATAGACAAAACCAATAATATGGCCTTAGGAATGTATAATGGCAAAAGTTTGGCACAAATGTAGCAACAGGAAGACAGATTTTGTAAACTGGGAATACATGTAAATGTAGAACTTTGGGCATTGGGAAGAGAACAATGCAAATATGTTTGTTATCACAATACTGATTACTCCATTCCTTCAGACACACACATCACATGAAGGTTTTCATAAGCCACAAACTGTGTGATTCCCCAAAATGAAGGGGAAATAATCTATTCAAAATAGGGCATAATTTGTCAATGTCTTCAACATTAATTTCACGTGTTTATATAAAAGTCAGGATTGCTGTGCAAAGAGGTATTTGGATGGTGTTTATAAGTTGCTTGAGCTGATCTATTATATCCTGTGAACCAGTTTAGTATCCAATTGAAAGAAAAAACATACAGTACTGTGAAGATTAGTAGTAGGCCAGAGATTGGGGAAAAAAGGAATCAGGAAAGGATGACTTAAAAACAAAAAGAGAAGAAATTAGAATGAGAATAAACCATCAAAAAATATAAAAACAGACAAGCGCTTCTATAAGTATATATGAAGGAAGAGAGCAACTAAAGTAAACGTCCTTCGAGGGTGAGTCTGGGGAATTAATGATGGGAAACGAGGTAATTGCAGACTTTGAACAGGTATTTTCTTCCGGTCTTTATGATAGAAGGCACAAAAAACATCCCAAGAATGACAAGAGATCAAAGGGCAAAAGGGAGTGGGGGTCTTCAACAATCATTATCACTAAAGGGAAAGTATTAGGAAAACTGATGAGGTTAATGACTGACAAGTCCCTGGACCTGACAGTTGCATCCTAGGTTCTTAAAAAAAAGTGGATGCAGAGATAGTAGATGCATCAGTTATAGTCTTCCAAAGTTGCGTAGACTCTGGATAGGTCCCAGTGACTTGAAAAAACACAAATGTGAAATGGGAGTATATTGTGGGAAAATGTGAGATTGTCCACTTTGGCAGGAAGAATAGAAAAGCAGATTGTCAGAGAGACTACAGAATGCAGAAGGATTTGTACAAAAATCACAAAAAGTTAGCATTTGAATACAAGTCATTAGGAAGGTGAATGGAATATTGGTCTTATTGCAAGTGGAGTATAAAAATAGGGAAGTCTTGCTAGAAGCTTGGCATAGCAGCACAGTGATTAGCACTGCTGCCTCACAGTGCCAGGGACCTGGGTTTGCTTCCTGGCTTGGGTCACTGTCTGTGTGGAGTTTGCACATTCTCCCCATGTCTGCGTGTGTTTCCCCTGAGTGCTCCGGTTTCCTTCCACAGTCTAAAGATGTACAGGTTAGGTTGATTGGCCATGCTAAATTAGTGTTGGTGGGACTAGCTTGGGTAAATGCATGGGGTTATGGTGATAGGGCCTGGGTGGGATTGTGGTCGGTGCAGACTTGATGGGCTGAATGGCCTCCTTCTGCACTGTAGGATCCTATGATTCTATGAACCATAAGACATGGGAGCAGAATTAGGCCACTCAGCCCATTGAGTCTGCCCCACAGGGCATTGTTGTGACCACAGCTAGAGTATTATGAACAATTTTGGTCACATTTTTTAAGGAGGGATATACTTGCATTGCAGACAGTTAAGAGAAGGTTCTCTACATTGATCATTGGGATGAAGGGGTTATCTTATGATAAAATGTTGAGTAGGTGGCACAGTGGTTAGCACTGCAGCCTCACAGTGCTAGTACATGGGTTCGACTCCCATCTTGGGTCACTGTGCAGCGTCTGCACGTTCTCCCCGTGTCTGCGTGGGTTTCCTCTGGGTGCTCCAGTTTCCTCCCACAGTTCAAAAGACGGTTAGGTGCATTGGCCATGCTAAATTCTTCCTCAGTGTACCCGAACAGCTGCCGGAGTGTGGTGACTAGGGGATTTTCACAGTAATTTCATTGCAGTGTTAATGTAAGCCTACTTGTGACACTAATAAGTACATTTTAAAACTATACTTATTGGAATTTAGAAGAATGAGAGGTTATCTGATTGAAACAAAATTCTGAGGCAACTTGACACGGTAGACGTTGAGAGGATATTTTCCCTCGTGAGGTATCTCCACAATTTCATAATAAGGGGTTTCCAATTAAGCCAGAGGTAAGAGGAAATCTCTCAAATTTGCCGATTTAATCTTTGGAATTCTTTCCCCCATGAGGCAGTGAGAGTTGGGCCACTGAATATATTCAAGGTTGAGTCAGATTTAAGATCTAAAAGGGAGTCGGGGATTTTGGGGGAGTCAGGAAAGTGGAGTTGGTGCCACAGTCAGATTAGCCATGATCTTATTGAACAGCAGAACAGGCTCGGGGGCTGAATGGCCTCCTGTTTGTAGTTTTTTGTGTTCTTATATTTTTAGTGCTGTCTGGTAGCCCATTCCAATCTCTTTTTTTTCATGTGGAAGTCTACAAACATATTGTAACTTTGTCAATAAAACACATACTTCCAGTTAGCTGAGATAACTACATCCCTGTTGCAGAACAGTATTTATTTTACTTTCTTCCCTTAGATTTTCACCATACGATGCAATACTACTTAGAAGTACTGGTTAGCAATTAAGTAAACACTGTCAGGGTTAACAGACGATACAAACTAAAATGGGAATCTCTGCAATGAGAAGAGCCAGTAAAATAATTTTTAAAATTGCAGGGAGGATGTTAAAGATGTAATAAGTAGTTGTGGTCGTTGTTCACATTAGGGGCCGTAACGTTTGAGCTTGCCAGCGCGGGTTGGAGATACCCCAGTGTTGCGCTGGGGAATCCCCTTCAGAGGTTCCCTGATAAGGTTTGCACAACAATTGCCCAGAAATGCAAACTTCCCTGGGCAATTGACCTGCACTGGGAACTATCTGAAAATGAAATTTAAACTTCAAACGTTGCATGGTTCTGACGGGGTTACACCAATAGTTATCCAGAAAAGGTTAGGAGAATTAAAACCTCAACTATTGTACAGACTCTCACTGATTCCCCATGGGACTCTGCCCACTCACCAACGACATGACCACCCTCGAGGCCCTCCACTGCAGATCTCCAATCGCCCCGCCCACAAGGTTTGTTCGCTCCACCTGAGGCCTGACCTCTGACAATCCCCTTAAACCCCTACCTCCACCCACCCATGGTTTCTTCCCACTTCTAGTCCTCCCAACCCCCAAAATCCCTATCCATTTACCTTAGACACTTGCCATCTTCCTGGTCTGTCAAGAACCTGTAAATTTCACTAGACTTTTATACTTACCTGGTTTGTGGCAGCTAAAGCTGTGGAAAGGGGTATGGCCTCTTTCACTTTGATTCTGATGGACTTTGACCCTCGGCACCGGGGACACGCTGCACTGCCTGGATTGCGCTAGGCCTGAGTGGGAAAGTCGGGTGAGACAGGCTGGGGGAAAAATATCAGGTAAGAAACTGGGCTTGAAGTGATAATCCAACACTGATTGCCACTCCGAAGAATTTCAGACTCAATATTTAAAACTAATCTCCACTTTTAGCTTGCCATTTTTCAATCTGTATTACAGACTTGTAGCACACTATCCATTATTTCTGAAGTGCAATTGCTTTGTTAAATCAACCATACCTAATTCTTAATAATTGATAATTTTGCTAAACATGATGTGTCAAAATACAAGAAATAATGTTTGCTGGAAGACTTTCTGTGGACAGTTTGATTGTTGAAACCAGGTAGTGTCCTATAATTCATTGCCCTCTACAGTTGTCCACTGGATTAGAGGAAGGGAATGATGAAATAGATGAAGGAAGCAAAACAAGCAATTCCACACCAAATTGGCACATTGGATGATCTAAAAGCAGCATTACTGGTAATATTCAATACTGTGAAACTGTTGTTGTCCCATCCTGTGCCTTTGGCTCGATGAAGATGTATTGCAAATTTCTAGGGCAAAAAGAAAGTAAAGGGGACAATAAATTTGCACGATCAAAATTGAATTTAACTATTTGTCTAATTTTTCTCCCCCCTGCAGGCAGAGCTGGGCTTTGTACAAGAGCCATGCCACGAAAGGAACTCATCGTGGTCAAAAGACAGAATCAGATTCAATCCCCCTATGCATTGCATGAGAGCAAGATTTTTCTTGGTGATCCACATGACAGCTTCTGCACATATTAGTCCACAGAACCATTATTATTAGCTTAACCTTGATAGAGATTCTGTTGATGTAGCTCTCAATGAGAGTTCTTTGGTAAAAAGAGATGAGTCTCATAAGAATACATTTTCTTGATGCATTCAGAATTTGATTTTAGCAATATTAGTTCATGGTGATGTTTGTGCTAGAAGCAAAATACTGGAATATGAAGTTGAATAAGGTCATATTTGGTGTACATCCATTAAAACAAAATAAATATAGTGCTCTTTAGAAAGATCCAAATAGCCATTCCACTGTCCTGGCTTTTAGGGCCTGGATAGGGACTGGGGCCTGGCATAATAAAAGTCATCTACGTTTTTGGTTTTGCACTTTGCCAAAATAATCTAAGTCATTTAATGTGATTCGCCATGATGAAAAATAAAGGTATCAATTGTCTTATCACAGAAATATTCTTGACAGATCTGAGATTCGTTTAAAAGTTTGAATTTTTTTGGAACGTACTAAACTATGATCTTAGTGCAGGAGTAATCCAATTGGTAATGACAAATTGACCTGCAGTTAAAATATTTGATTGCTGCACTCTGTTTATTTCCATTGTGTGCAAAGAGTTTTGCCTGAGTGCTTAAGTAGAGATGGAATACCAGTTGCTTTGAAACTGATCAGTTCCGTATTGCAAATCTTCTTTGCTTGAGCATAGGTTCAAATTCAGTATTTAGAAAATTCTCTACTAATATAAAGATCTTTAGTTTTTTTTTGTCTAGATAGTGTGTGATATAGTAGAATGGGGAGGAAGTGGGGAAAGCTCTTTGTCCTAAAGTTTAGTAACTATCTTTGGGGGGGGGGGGGCAGGGGGGGCAAGCAGAAAGACTAGTTTGCACTGAAAGGTAATATTTGCTGGGAGAGAACTAAGAACTTTGCTTCAGCGTTTTTCAAAGTTTGAATCAAAAACATTTGATGCAGTTCCTTAAAGTGCTCCCCAAAATTGATCTAGCTTTGAGTTAAGTACAAGGAAGAAAGATCAAACATCATCTTTAAAAAAAAAAACACAATTTCTGAAATGTTGGTTTTGTACGTATTTCCCATTACAGGTGTTGACCAGCAATTTGAGCCTCCAGGCTGTTGTCAGCCTGGAGATCACACCCGTTGTTGTAAAGGAAAATAAGACAAATATAATATTCCACTCTTACAGCAACTGAAAAGAATTGGACTTTATAGAATGCTTTGAACAAAACTGTAGAGTTTTGCAAGTTTCAAAAGTAAGGTATCAAACTCACTAGACATTTATTTTCATGTTGCTGAATTCACACTTTTCCTTAGTATTGATCATATCTTATTTCATCCATTTACTTGAGCTTAAAAGTATCATCACGAGTATTTAGCCATGGTGCAGAAAAATAAAAATAAGCACTACAATGCTTTTTTTTATATAAATTACAATTTGAGTTCCTTTATCCTCACTCAAAACACCAAGTTGTATCAAACACATTGCGCTCTATATTCTTAGTATGATTGCAAATTCTGAGAAAAACATGCCTTTCTCCACTATTAAAGATGCCATCCGGTAATGTGTACAGTCACTGGCAATGGTATTATTTATTATTGCAGTCAAGCAGCGTGATTATTAACTGCAGCAGATGATTTTACAGTAACAGTGTAATCAACAATTTTAACAAGACTTAAGTTGTGTTGGAAAGGGAAGAACTACCAAATATTTTCTGATTTTGAAATGCAAACTGATATTGCCACTGTATGAATAGGCAGTTTTTACTCCTTGTATGTGAAATCATAATGCAAAAACCTTAATCAGTAAAACTACACAAGAATGAGTCTGCCTTACTTATTTTTTAAAAGAGATTCATAAATCCACTATTACACAAAATGTTTTAAAAATGCTTTGGAAATAAACCTCAATGATTTCCCTTCCGCGAAAACAGAAAGTTAAGTGTTTCTGCTTTTCATTTGGACTGTGCTTGGAATAGCCAGTATTGTTGTCTGTTAATCTTAATATTAACTTAATTTTGCTTTTTTAATAGGCAGATTTCATTTAATTTATAGTGATCGTTATGGCTGTTGAATCATTTTTAAAGACGCTTAGAGACTTGCTGTATACTTTACACATTTCATAAATATTTACATTCTTAGCATGCAAAAATGAATGTGCTTTCAGACAAAGATATTGATTAAAATAAAAATTAAATTTCACAGGAGTGGTGAGTTTTTCATGACTCTTAGAAATGAGCTGTATGCTGGCAGTTTGGGCCTTAAAAAAAAAAATTAATGATTCATTTGCTTTTGAATTTGTTTTTAGGTAATTTGTGAGGATTACAAGACAACTCCATTAATAAGCATGTACATTAAAATTCATTAGCATCTTTCCATGGGATTTTCAACTTTATTGTCCTTTTAAATGCGATAGCAGAACTCATGCAAAGTATTATTGGATGGAGCATCTATAGAGAGTGAAAATGTAGATAAATTGGGAGTGCAAAGCAAGTCTAAAGTTAAATTTCCCACAGAGTTAGATTTTATTTTGCTGTGTTTGCCATCCAGTTATTAGAACATGTTGTAACTCTCCTTGAGTATGTATGGATGGTGTACTGTATATATGCTTTATTTTTAGTGGAGAAAATGTCCCTGTTTAAAAGAAAATGACAACAATTGATAATAGATATAAGAAATGTACTCACATTTATGATAACAGGATAACACTGGCAATTGTTCAGCAAATTTGGTTTGTTTATATTTGTGGTTGCTGTACTAAATATCTAAAATGAATTCCTCTATAATGTAACACCTGTGTATTATAATAGTATATATTGTACAGTACTATAAGTGACTTGTACAGTACTTGGAGTTCTTTTCTTGAATGCTTATTAAACAAAAGTGGTACATTCTATAAGTACCAGCTTGCTGTTAGCATGAGTTATGAGCATATATTGAAGGTGCAATAAATTAAAATGTTTCACGTGCATATTGTCCAAGAATGTTTCAAACTGTTTTAACGACATTTTTCTTTCTTCACCACATATGTGGTGGTCCCACAGAGGAAAAGCTGATCTTTCATCTTTGCACTCCAAAACATGCTTTCAGAAGTAGTAACACCATGTACTTGTCCTCTATTATATTCTCTTGTGATTTTAAGAGAAAATACTTCATTTAATAATCTCTGTGTTCAATCTGTAGGAACTAGATTTGCATAAGCTGCTTTGAATTGTGATTCATTTATAACAAAATATCCAAACACTTTTATTTCAAAACATGCATCCATTGTGGAGGGGCTTGGCTTCCAAAGCTCGTTGTCAATTTTGTTGTGCCATTGTGCCACATATGAAAATCACAGATTGAAAAAGAAACATTAGTTAATCTAATCCATCCAGTACAATTGTGCTGTCTAGTATGTTATAATGCAGATGCAACTCCTACAAGATATGAAAACAACCTAAATAAACCTAAACCAGTTATGGAAAATAAAATGGAAAATTCTTCTCACATCCATTAGGTGAGCAAAACTAATCCAGGAGATCAAATGGGTCCTGAATTATATTACAGAATATCTACTTCCCATGCTCGTTTTTCCTTGAAGAACTACAGAAAATCAGCATTCATCACCAAGCCAGCAGCCTATTTTATAAGTCCATTATTTTCTGGATCCACATAAAAACAATCCAGCCCCCTCATTATTTTATTACACAATCCCCTAGCACATTCAAACAATAAAATAGAGATAAGGGGAAGAGGTACAGGGCTAAAGAGCATAGAACAGCTAAGAATTATTTTTTCATGAGTCCAGAGTTCAGAATTAAAGTCCAGTGATGTATTATTTCACAGAGTCCAGCACACTGAAGATGGATGCTGAATAATCCATTTTTCCAGTAGAGATAACTTTCATGGTGGGATAGGCACATGTACAGCGGTTCAGAAGCTCCAGTAGAAAACAATGTAGCTGGGAAGCCAGGTATCTAAAAATTACCTAAATTGCCCCTTTTTCTGCTTCAAACTGCTAGATGGAAAATGGCAATCTGCCCTTTTTTTAACAGCTTCACAAGGCAATATTACAGATTCTAGCAGCCTGCACGGGGTGAGGGGGTAGAGGTTGCATGACATGATTCCCATTTCTTCACCTTTGGACAAAGGATGTATTTTCCTTGAGTGGATTCTTGAGATAGTTAATGTTTCCACAATTAATAAGTTTAAGAAAGATTTCAGGATCCTTTTGCCCTTGCAGACTAATCATCTTCATTGGTCAGGGGCCTGGCCTTAAAAATTTAAAGGGCCTTGGTACAATTCCTTGGGGCATTAGTGCCTCTTCAGGGATAATGAGATTGCTGCTGTTCTGAAGGCCAGAAATTATTTTTGTGTGAGTCATAGTCATGGTTTCAATCATTTTAAAGTCTTTGTCCAGTTTTTAAAAGTGATTTTATAAATTAGCCAGGTTGGTGTATATATTAAAACTCTAGAGTGAGGTCTTGGCTCTGGGACAATATATACTTGAAAAAAGAAAATAATTGCAGGGCAATGGGAAAAGGCAGGGGAGTACATATGCATGATTGGCTGCTCCTTCTGTGCTGTATGAATATACAATGCGGGGTAGAGCTTGAGGTAAGGCTATGGAAGTGGGGTTGCAGGGTGGTCATTTCTTTATGTTTATCAGGACCCCAAGAAAATACCCTGCTCTCCTGAAAATAACATGGTCTAATTTTTAAGTTTATCATAGACAAGAAACAACTAGAAACAGATATAAATCTCATCCAAAGGATGGCACTTCTAATAATTTGGCATTTACTCAATACTGCACTTAAGTAACCTAAGCTATTTGTTAAGGATGTCACTGAACGGTTGCAGGGCATCCTGAAAGGGGAAGATGAGTTACACGTCATGGTACATGTTGGTACCAACAATATAGGTGAAGTGAGAAATTAGGTCTTGCATCAAGAATTCAGGGAACTAGGAAATAGATTACAAAGCAGGATTTCAACGGTTGTAATCTCTCTCCCAGTGCCACGTGCCAAGCAAGTATAGAAATAGGAAAATAGGGTAGATGAATGTGTGACTCAAGAGTTGGTGAAGGAGGGAGGGTTTTAGATTTCTGGACCACTGGGACATTTCTGGAGAAGGGTGGGACAAGCAGAAACGAGACATTCTGCACCTGAACCACATGGGGCAGCATCCTTACGGATAGGTTTGCTTGTGCTGTTGGTAGAAGTTTAAACTATTCTGGCAGGGGGAGGGGACACAGAACATTAGTAAAATAGACAAACATCATGCCATAATGAAGGAAGCAATTCAGAGTGAGTTCAGCTATGTTGAGTGTCAGAGTAAGGCAAGGCTGGATGGTCTTTAATGCTAGGAGTGTAGTAGGTAAGACTGATGAGTTAATGGTGTGGATTGACACATGGAAGTGTGATATTGTTGCCATCACAGAAACGTGGTACGTTATGACACATCGTAAATCTTTTTTTGGCATGTTGAGGATTACCAGTCCAAGTTTTAGACTTGCTCATGCTGAGATGAGTAGATTTTGCACACTGCCAATGATCTGGAACTTCACATTCTCATTCTTGCCATTTCATTGGGCTCTCCAATTAATTATCCTGAATATTGTGTGAGTAATGTGAGAGTATCGTGCCATCATATAGCCTCACTTTTACTCTGGATGCCGGTGAGAAGGATTTCTGCTCATGTGGGAGCTTCCCAGTGTGACCACTTAACAATCAGTGAGTAGGCAGCATCCAATTTTGCATGGTGCAGCCAAGAAAGTTTATTCTTTTGCTATGTCAAATGATAGTCATCTGGAGTAACGTACTATGCTGCTTTTAAATTTTGCACTTTAACGGTTCATTTGGTGTGGCCCCTTTAAGCCCCTGAAGGCCATGTAATTAGGCCAGATCCTATGGAGAGGCAGTGTGGGAAACTGAGCCAATCGGATGCATGGGCTCCTGGGTTGGGGAGGAACCTCAGTGGGAGCCAGGGAGGAGAAGAGAGTAGACATGTATTTCTGTTTGACCCTTGATTGTACATATAGAAATATTGTTGGTAATAAACCCTTTGATAACTTGAAGCCACAATGAGTAGCCTTCAAAGTTACTACGGTTGGGAAACATTGGACTTCTCTCAATATGACCCTCAATTTTGTCATGTCACTTTCTCTCATTTTGGGTATCATAACTTTGTCACCTTAAAAAATTTTTTCCAGCACTTTTATCACTTCTCTTAGGGGCCCATCAATAGTTAAAAGGGTAGTAAAAGGAGGCATGTGGCCAATTAGAGGTCTAAAAGGGGATTTATGCAGGGGGGCACAGGGTACTAATTAAATACTTTGCATCTGTCTTTATCAAGGAAAAGGATGCTGCCAAAATTATAGTGAAAGATGAGGTAGTTAAGATACTGGATGAGCTAAAAATTGATAAAATAAGATATTTTTAAAAGTTGGCATTCTTAGCTGATAAGTTACCTGGACTGGATGAGAGGCATCTAAGGGTATTGAAGGAAGTAAGGGTGGAAACTGGCTGTAATTTTCAAATCCTCCTTACATACAAGAGTGGTGTCAGAGAACTGGAAAATTGTGAATCTTACACCTTTGTTTAAAAATGGGTAAGGATAAATACAGCAGTTAAATTCGATGTTAGGGAAGCTTTTAGAAATGATAATATGGAACAAAAGTAAGAGTCACTTGGACAAATGTGGATTAATTAAGGAAAGTAGGCATGGAACTGTTAAAGGCAAAGCATGTTTAACTAACTTGAGTGAGTTTTTTGATAAGGTAAGGGAGAAGGTTGATGAGGGCACTGAGGGTGACATGGTCTCTCAAAAGGCAATTGCCACATAAATTTGCCAGTTAAAGTTAATGAACAAAAAGTACAGTGGAGCAAGGACATGAATTTGGCTGAGTGACAGTAACAGAGAGTAATGATGGATGGTTGTTTTTTGAACTGGTGGAAGGTATACACTGGGGTTCACCAGGGGTTGGTACTTGGACCATAGAATTTATTGATCTATATTAATGACCTAGACTTGGGTGTGTAGGGCACAATTTAGAAATTTGAAAATGACACAGATCTTGGAAGTATTGTGAGCTGTGAGGGGTGATAAATAACTTCAAGAGGACTTGGGGAAGCTGGTGGAAATTTAATGCCGAGAAGTGCAAAGTGATACATTTTGGTTGAAAGAATGAGAAGAAACCATGTAAAATTAAGTGCACAATTCTAAAGGGAGTGCAGGGAGAGAGAGCTGGGGATGTATGTGCACAAATTGTTGAAGATGGCAGGGCAGGTTGAGAAAATGATAAGAGTATAAAAGCAAGGAAGTTATGGTTAATCTTTATAAAACATTGGTTCAGCCTCAACTGGATTATTCTGTCAAATTCTGAGTGCAAACCTATAGGAAGCTCGTGAGGCTTTCAGGAAGGTGCAGAAAAGATTTACAAGAATGGGTCCAGGATGAGGGACTTCAGTTATATAGATAGATTAGAAAAGTACTCCTTAAAGAATGTCGAAAGGAGATTTGATAAAGGTTTTCACAATCTCGAGCAGTCTGAACAAAGTAGGTAGAAATTTCTCCGATCGGTGGAAAGGTCGAGAGCCAGAGGACACTGTTTTAAAGGGAATGGCAAAAGAACCAAAGGTGAGATGAGGAAAATCTTTTTTTAATGCAGCAATTGCTTAGAATCTGGAATACACTGCCCAAGAGCCAATTTAATCATGGCTTTTGAAAAAGAATTGTGTAATTATCTGAAGAGAAAACATTTGCATGGCTAGACAGAGAAGTGGAACGAGCTGAGTTGCTCTTGCAGAAAACCAACATAGACATGAAGGGATGAATGGCCTCCACCTTTGCTGTCATGATTCTGTGATTTTTGCTGTCTTTTGCTCCAAGTTGTCTGTCTATTGTATGTGACTGAATATTGTTTGGGCATTATAACTCCTTGTTCAGTTGACATCACTTCAGACACTTGCTTTGACCAAATTTCACATGCCTTTTTCTTTTAATTTAATTGAAACTTTGCTTTTGCCTTATTTTTCTTTACCCACTTCCAACCTGCAACATTCACCCATTTGCGTTTCCAGCAAGCTGACACCATTGTCAAATGTTAAGTTTTTTCACACAATCTTTTAATATTTTAAGATAAATTAGTGCAGTATTTTCTTCCTTTCTATTGTTTCTCTACTGCCAAAGCACTTCAATTTG
Source organism: Mustelus asterias (assembly GCF_964213995.1). Classification (NCBI taxonomy): domain Eukaryota; kingdom Metazoa; phylum Chordata; class Chondrichthyes; order Carcharhiniformes; family Triakidae; genus Mustelus; species Mustelus asterias. The sequence continues at coordinate 74,371,265 of NC_135807.1, read as the reverse complement.
CCAGTGTAGTTACTGAGCATCCCATGCCATTGTCACTTTAACTTATTTGTTTGTTGCTTTTTCTGCCCAGTTTGTGTATCGATGCTTTGAATTCATGAAACCTATATATTTATTTAATTAATTTTGCTAAATTTCAGCCCCATTGCTTACATTATTTAATCAATATAGGTGCCATTTATCTTATTAAAGTCCACTTTAATTGTATGAAGCCTGCATATTAATTTAATTAATTTGTTTATTATGTCATGGTTCCACTTTATTTAATTAGATTCTCCTAATCCTGTGGTATGGCCACTTTTTTCATGCTATTATCAACATTTCTTCAGTCATTTATTTATTGTGGTTTCTTGAGCTTATCATTATGACCATCATGGCCGCTTTCAGTGCAATGAAGCCACCTGTTAATTTAATCAATGCCACATTCCATATTTAAATTTGTTTAATTAATTTCACCTGATTGCATTCTCATACAATCTTTTGGTCCATGACGCTGGCATATTTCCTAAGCGTAATTAAAAAGTGTATTGATGTATACTTTGAGTCTATAAATCTTCATTGCTATGTTACTGTTTTTAGTCACTCTTCACACACCAACCTTAATAATGATAAAACCCTATCTTGGGGCACCAACTTTTCACCATCATGCGTCGTTAATAAACTAACTATCATTCAAAATGTTTTTTGAAAGACAAATCATTTGCTATTTCTACTCAGTAATTGTCATTTTAATGCCCAATATACAATTAAACAATTTTTTACAACATAGCATTGTAAAATGTACCCATTGAATTGCCCTTTGTGATTCTGTGTCACAATATTGTGTTTCAACTATTATTTCTATCTTACAACAAATAGAGAGAGCATTCAACCCATCCATGAATTCTGTATTGGTGCAGTATACAGAATAATACTGTCCCTTCACCTTTCACCATTGTGAATTCCTAATTTCACCAAATTCCATTCCAATTTGCTTCCTGCACCTAGTGATGCACTACGGCAGATTTTTGCCCATTTGCATAGCTAGTTATTCCTGGGACAAGTCCCCAGTCTGTTGCCAGAAGCTTATAGCTCGAGCGGTACCATTCCACATCAAGCGTAGCTGACCAGGAGTCTCCCCTGCTCCTTCCACCAGCCATTGGCATATAGGAAGGATTTTGCAGGTTGATACTCAACCTGTTTGGCCATGTTATGAATGCACTTTCCTTGGCCATCAAGTCCTAGGGTAGGACTCGAACCCAGACCTTGTGGCTCAGAGCCAAGGACGCTACCCACTGCACCACAAGACTTCCAAATCCACCAAATGGTACACCCAAAACTTAGAACTCCTCTCCGCAGTCTAGATGCATCCCAGATCCATCCAAGGATAGAACTTCACCCCAACATCCAGGATCCATGTCCCCATCTCAGTGTCTGTGAAACCTCAGGCTTCATTTCTGTCCTTAATCCTAGTTGTCCCAGACCTCGGTCCTCCCTCACTGATACATCCAGGATCACTTGCCTTGAGACCCCAAATCTTGGGACAATAGAATCCCTTCCTGCAGTGTTAGTGGAATCTTGCACCCTCCCCATGCTCTCAGAACATGATGAACAATAGGCCCCTGGGAAGCACCGAGGATCAGAGGGACCTTGTTTTGCATGTAAACTGGTCCCTTAAGGTAGCAGGACAGGGTGGATAAAGTGGTTAAGAAGGCATATGGTATACTTACCTTTATTAGCGGAGACATGAGGCGGAATGAGCGCGAGGCAGTCATAAAGTGGGGCGTGAAGCGATTAGCGATTGGTGCCAGTTTTCACGACCGGTGTGATTTTATGACCCCATGGCGCGGTCAGCCTCTCACAGGGAATGGGTGAGAGGCTGGTTAATTTATTTAAATTTATTAAAATGCTCATTTTAATGTGATTAGAGAGACCAGCGCTCAATCATCCTTTATGGCCTCACTGGAAGAGGTTCTCTCCGACGAGGAATATACCTGCTCCTCATGAACGGGGAACGGTCATTTTGGCCTCACCAGTGGAACTGGAAGCCATTAAGGCCCCCCTGGGGAGCCAAGGGCTAGACGGGGATGTCCCTTGGGCACTGCCAGCCTGGCACCTGTGCAATACCCACTGGGCACCTGGACAATGCTGACCAGGCAGTGCTGGGGCAGGGTTAGTGGGGGGGGCGGGGGCTAATGAGGGAGGGGGCTCGTTTCCACTTTATAGCTATCAGTGGGGGAAGGAGGGGAGCCCCCCGCTGCCACTCTGCAACGATCAGTGGGCGGAGGGCAGCGGGGCCACGATTGCTGGGGGAGGGCAGCGGGGCCACGATTGCTGGGGGAGGGCAGCGGGGCCACGATTGCTGGGGGAGGGCAGCGGGGCCACGATTGCTGGGGGAGGGCAGCGGGGCCACGATTGCTGGGGGAGGGCAGCGGGGCCACGATTGCTGGGGAAGGGCAGCAGGGCCACAATCAGTGGGGAAGGGAGGGGAATCCGTGATTGGTCTGGGTGGCAGGCGATGCATCTCAGGTTGCGGGCCCCCCGCGACTGCAGTGTAGGGGATGGGGGCACTTGAGGCAGCCTGCAGTAGCAGGGGCCTGACAGCGCTCTTTGTCTGTCAGACCTTTGCTGCTGTTAACGAGCATCAGAAGTCTGCACATGCACAATACCTCCCTCTACAGGCTGTCGGGCGCATTAAGCCCCACCCACAGGCTTCTGCAGTGAGCAATGGACCCACTCAAAATTTTGCATCTAGAGTGTGTATGAGGGCCTGAAAACACACCCACAAAACAGATCTGGAACTCTCCCAGTTTCACGCCCGCCCAACACTTAGAAACAATCTCATAAAATTCCGCCCATAGAGTTTAACAGTAGGAAGGTTTTGCTGGAACTGTATAAAATGTTGATTAGGCCATAGCTAATGTATAGTTCTGAAATCCACACTATAGGAGGGATGTGATAGCACTGGAAAGGATGCAGGATTTACCAGGATGTTGCATGGACTGGATAGTTTTAGCTACGAGGAGAGATTGGATAGATTGGGGTTGTTTTACTGGAGCATAGGAGACTGAGGGGGGGGGGGGGGGGTACACATGATTAAGATGTATAAAATTATGAGGGGCATGGATAGATAGAATAGAAAAGAAGAAACCTTTCCCCTTGGTGGAAGTACCAATGACTAGGGGACGTAGATTGAAGGTAAGGGGCAGAAGGTTTTGAGGCGATGTAGGGGGAGTCTGGAACTCACTACCTGAAAGGATCGTGGCGGTCAAGACCCTCATAATATTTGAGAAGTATTTAGATGTGCACTCACAATGCCAAGGCATACAAGACTATGGGCCAACAGCTGGAAAATGGTTGGGTGGTTTGTCTTTGACTGGCACAGACATGATGGTCTGAAGGGCCTTTTTCTGTGCTGTATATCTCTGACTCTGTAACCTGAGATTCCACGCACATACTGCCAGACACTGGGCTCTCTTTTCAGTACTCTCAGTTCTGAAGACTGCCAAGAATGTTATTTTCAGGCCACAGCCAGACTTAAATAGAACATAGAACATAGAACATAGAACATTACAGCGCAGAACAGGCCCTTCGGCCCACGATGTTGCACCGACCAGTTAAAAAAAAAACTGTGACCCTCCAACCTAAACCAATTTCTTTTCGTCCATGAACCTATCTACGGATCTCTTAAACGCCCCCAAACTAGGCGCATTTACTACTGATGCTGGCAGGGCATTCCAATCCCTCACCACCCTCTGGGTAAAGAACCTACCCCTGACATCGGTTCTATAACTACCCCCCCTCAATTTAAAGCCATGCCCCCTCGTGCTGGATTTCTCCATCAGAGGAAAAAGGCTATCACTATCCACCCTATCTAAACCTCTAATCATCTTATATGTTTCAATAAGATCCCCTCTTAGCCGCCGCCTTTCCAGCGAAAACAATCCCAAATCCCTCAGCCTCTCCTCATAGGATCTCCCCTCCATACCAGGCAACATCCTGGTAAACCTCCTCTGCACCCTCTCCAAAGCCTCCACATCCTTCCTGTAATGTGGGGACCAGAACTGCACACAGTACTCCAAGTGCGGCCGCACCAGAGTTGTGTACAGTTGCAACATAACGCTACGACTCCTAAATTCAATCCCCCTACCAATAAACGCCAAGACACCATATGCCTTCTTAACAACCTTATCTACTTGATTCCCAACTTTCAGGGATCTATGCACACATACACCTAGATCCCTCTGCTCCTCCACACTATTCAAAGTCCTCCCGTTAGCCCTATACTCAACACATCTGTTATTCCTACCAAAGTGAATTACCTCACACTTCTCCGCATTAAACTCCATCCGCCACCTCTCGGCCCAACTTTGCAACCTGTCTAAGTCTTCCTGCAAACTACGACACCCTTCCTCACTGTCTACCACACCACCGACTTTGGTGTCATCAGCAAATTTGCTAATCCACCCAACTATACCCTCATCCAGATCATTAATAAATATTACAAACAGCAGTGGCCCCAAAACAGATCCCTGAGGTACACCACTTGTAACCGCACTCCATGATGAATATTTACTATCAACCACCACCCTCTGTTTCCTATCCGCTAGCCAATTCCTGATCCAATTTCCTAGATCACCCCCAATCCCATACATCTGCATTTTCTGCAGAAGCCTACCATGGTGAACCTTATCAAACGCCTTACTAAAATCCATATATACCACGTCCACTGCCTTGCCCCCATCCACCTCCTTGGTCACTTTCTCAAAAAACTCAATAAGGTTAGTAAGGCACGACCTACCTGCCACAAAACCATGCTGACTATCACCTATCAATTCATTACTCTCCAAATAACTATAAATCCTATCCCTTATAATTTTTTCCAACATCTTGCCGACAACAGAAGTGAGACTCACCGGTCTATAATTCCCGGGGAAGTCTCTGTTCCCCTTCTTAAACAATGGGACAACATTCGCTAACCTCCAATCTTCTGGTACTATACCAGAGGCCAACGACGACCTGAAGATCAGAGCCAGAGGCTCTGCAATCACTTCTCTTGCCTCCCAGAGAATCCTTGGATAAATCCCATCCGGACCAGGGGATTTATCTATTTTCAGACCCTCCAGAATATCCTGCACATCCTCCTTATCAACTGTAATACTGTCTATTCTACTCCCTTGCAACCCAGTGTCCTCCTCAGCTATATTCATGTCCCCTTGCGTGAACACCGAAGAGAAATATTGGTTCAATGCTTCACCAATCTCCTCCGGTTCCACACATAACTTCCCTCTGCCATCTATAACTGGCCCTAAACTTGCCCTAACCAACCTTCTGTTCTTGACATACCTATAGAACGCCTTAGGATTCTCTTTAACCCTATCCGCCAAAGTCTTCTCATGTCCCCTTTTAGCCCTTCTAAGCTCGCTCTTCAACTCCCTCTTAGCCAATCTAAAGCTTTCTAGTGCACTACCCGAGTGCTCACGTCTCATCCGAACATAAGCCTCCTTTTTCTTTTTAACCAACAAAGAAACTTTTTTGGTGCACCACGGTTCCCTAGCCCTACCAATTCCTCCTTGCCTGACAGGGACATACCTATCACAGACTCGCAGTAGCTGCTCCTTGAAAAAACTCCACATGTCGGACGTTCCCAGTCCCTGTAATCTCCTAGTCCAACCTATGTTTCCTAATTCTCTCCTAATAGCCTCATAATTACCCTTCCCCCAGCTAAAACCACTGGCCCGAGGTTCATGCCTATCCCTTTCCATCACTAAGGTGAACGTAACCGAATTGTGGTCACTATCACCAAAATGCACACCAACTTCCAAGTCTAGCACCTGGTCTGGCTCATTTCCCAGCACCAGATCCAATATAGCCTCACCTCTAGTTGGCCTGTCTACATACTGAGTCAAAAAACCTTCCTGCACGCTTTGAACAAAAACTGACCCCTCTAACGAGCTAGAGCTATAACAATTCCAGTCAATATTAGTCAAGTTAAAATCCCCCATAACAATTGCCCTATTACTTTCACTCCTAAGCAGGATTGACTCCGCAATCCTTTCCTCAACCTCTCTAGAACTTTTAGGAGGTCTATAAAAGACTCCCAACAGGGTGACCTCTCCTCTCCTATTTCTAATCTCCGCCCATACTACCTCAACAGATAAGTCCTCATCAAACCTCCTCTCTGACACTGTGATACAATCTCTGACCAATAATGCTACCCCTCCCCCTCTTCTACCTCCTTCCCTACTTCGACTAAAACATTTGAACCCCGGGACCTGCAGCATCCATTCCTGCCCCTGCTCTATCCATGTCTCTGAAATAGCCACAACATCGAAGTCCCAGGTACTGATCCACGCTGCAAGTTCACCCACTTTATTGCGAATACTCCTGGCATTGAAGTATACACATTTCAAACCCTGCTCCACCCCACCTCTGCAATGCCGTGCATTGCAGTCCCCATCCATGCATCCCTCACTTTCAGCCCCACTACTCAGGATCCCTCCCCCCCCCCGAATCAGTTTAAACCTCCCTGCATGGCCTTAGCAAATTTACCCCCCAGGATATTGGTCCCCTTCTGATTAAGGTGTAGACCATCCTTCTCATAGAGGTCACACCTTCCCCAGTACGAGCCCCAATTGCTTAAGTACCTGAACCCCTCCCTCCTGCACCATCCCCTCAGCCATGAATTCAAACCTTCCCTCTCCCTATTCCTCTCTAAACTAAATAGCAAAACACTCACCTGAATCCTGAAAATCAAATCGTATTCCAGGGATTTGAGCATGTAATCTATGTGGACACTATAGTGTATTACTGAGGGAGTAAGCGACTGAGGGAGTAAGCCTCAACCAAATATCATTACAAGAGGCATGGATTGGGAATTGGTTAGCAGAAAGGAAAGAGAGAATAAGAATAAATATGTATTTTTTTAAACTGGCAGGCAGTGATTAGTAGGGTTCCCCAGGGATCATTGCTTGGGTCCCAGCTATTCACAATATACATCAATGATTTGGATGAGGGAACCAAAAGTAATATTTCCAAGTTTGCTGATGACACAAAACCTGGTGGGAATGAGGGTAAGAGGCTTCAAGGTGATTTAGACAAGTTGAGTGAGTGGGAAAATACATGACAGATGCAGTATAATGTGGATAAATGTGAAGTTATAAACATAATGGCAGAGTATTATTTAAGTGGTGATAGATTGTGAAATATTGATGTACAAAGGGACTTGGGTGTCCTTGTACGCCAGTCACTGAAATCAAATATGCAGGTGCAGCAGGCAATTAAGAAAACAAATAGTATGTTGGTCTTCATTGCAAGAGGACTTGAGTCAGCAACAAGGATGTCTTACTGCTGCTGTATGGGGCCTTGGTGAGACCACACCTGGAATATTGTGTGCAATTTTGGTCTCCTTATCTAAGAATAGATATACTTGCCATAGAGGGACTGCAATGAAAGTTCACCAGACTGATTCTTGGGCTGTCAGGATTGTCGTACGAGGAGAGATTGGTTGACTGGGCCTGTATTCATTAGAATTTAGAAGGATGAGGGGATTTAATAGAAAATTCTGACATGGCTGGATATAATGGACGTGGAGATGCCGGCATTGGACTGGGGTAAACACAGTAAGAAGTTTAACAACACCAGGTTAAAGTCCAACAGGTTTATTTGGTAGCAAAAGCCACACAAGCTTTCAGAGCTCCAAACCCCTTCTTCAGGTGAGTGCCACTCACCTGAAGAAAGGGCTTGGAGCTCCGAAAGCTTGTGTGGCTTTTGCTACCAAATAAACCTGTTGGACTTTAACCTGGTGTTGTTAAACTTCTTACTGTGGATATAATGGATGCAGAGATGATGTTTTCTCTGGCTGGGGGGATCTAGAACAAAGGTCAGAGTTTCAGGATATGGAGTAGGCCATTTAGGACTGAGATGAAGAGAAACATCTTCTCTAAAAAGTGGTGAACCTGTGGAATTCTACAGAAGGCTGTAAAGGCCAAGTCACTGAATATATTTAAGAAGGAAATATATAGATTTCTAGACTCTAAAGGCATCATGGGGTTATAGGGAGAGTGTAGGAGTGAGGATCAGCCATGAATGATCACATTGAATGGCGGAGCAGGCACGAAGGGCCGAATGGCCTACTGTTGCTCCTATTTTCTATGTTGAAACTTCAAAATCTACCTAATTGACTCTTAAGTTGCATTGAGGGGGTCCTGAAGCAGGTAAAAGGCTCTGTAAATGCAAGACTTACTTTCATCTTTTAAGTGAAATGTTAAGCTGAAGCCTCGTCAGCTTGTTCAAGTGAATATAAAGAGAAGCAGGCAAAACAGCAACACAAAGATAGCAGTAGCACAGAAACCATTTAGTTTATATTCTATAGTTTACTGTGTGAAATGCCAGGGGACATTGGCTGGAACAGGCACCCAACCTCGCATGCAAACTATCACGGAGATAAAAACAAAATACTGCATGCAGCTGTTGTAAAAATAAAACAGAAAATGCAGAAAAAACTTGAGTCAGGTGGATTAGAAACGTTATCTCTGCTTTTCTCTCCTTCGAAGCTGTCAGACCCTGCCATGGAAATTGCAGTGGGCGGGACACGGACCATGCAAAGATTCGTCCGCCTCGCGCAGGATTTTCCGCTTTGGGGCAAGTGCGGTCGGAAAATTCCGCCCGAGGTCAACGGATCTTTGCATGGTCCGTGTCCCAATACATGTGATAGCAATAAATCAAATCAAAGTATCCGCACTATATTGCTTTTGACACTTTGCGCCCGCTCCGCTCCGCTCCCTGTTATACAACCATCACACAAGATGGCGCTGTCGCTAAAGGTCCGTCAACCTTTGCGCGATAGGAACTACAAAGACCACAGTGCTCCGCGGCGACCCCGCCCCTTTGCGGGGCGTGACGTGTACGCCCCGCTCCGCCCCCCGGCGCCCCGCCCCCCCCTGGCGTCCCGCGCGTGCCTGTCTCCCCCCCCCCCCCCTCCCCTCCCTCCCCCCTCCCTCCCCCTCGGCAGATGCTCGGCCTATGAACGGTCAGGACGCGTGCGCACATTCAAATGTTGACGGGGAATGTTTGAGAGGGAGGCTGGGCGCGAGATTTGGCGGGATATAGAAACGGAGCCGGAGAGCGGCTGAAGGAGCGGGCGGTGAGCGGGACACACTCACTCACACACACCGGGGCAAAGCGGGGATATGGTGACTCCACTGCTGGCACTCAGTCAGCCAACAGCAACCCTCAGCCGATGTCTTAACTACTGGAGACTGTCTATCTCGGAACCCCCGAGTGAGTGAGTGAGAGAGAGACAGAGAGAGAGAAGGCAGTGAGTGAGAGTCGGCAGGTACAAACCGTCCTTGTCAGTCAGTGATGGCCAAGCGAGCTCGGAGGTGAGTGACTGAGTGCGCAGCCGGCAGCTTCTCACCAAGCTCTCCATAAGAGCGGAGAATCCGGCAGCATTTCGATCACTGATGAAATGTGCTTTTGCTGCCTGCTGCGGGTAACACTGGGGCTGCGATCTTGGCAGCTTTTCTCCTATAATGTGTTTTTAAAAAAAATAAAGACCGATTGCTTCTTTTCGAAGTGACCTATGAACGAATAATTGCCATGGCGTGATTAGTTGGTTTTGCAAAAGTAAGCTGTTTACGCACGTTCCTATCCAATTGAAAAATGTTGCCTGGGAGCTGTTAAACTTGGCAGTGAAGTATGCGGAGTGCAGCAGCAGGTATAACGTGTGAATTGGGTTATAATTATTTCATAAACTTTGATCTGTTGATTTGTCACCCATCCATGTGTTCTTGCAGATGTAACCTGCCACATCATAACTGGGCGTGCTGCATAATACAGTATCATTGTGAAACTGATCAGAGAAGCTGGCCAAAAAGTAAAATTGGCAATACTGTAAGCCAATAGTTGCAATTACAAGGATTCAGCAAAAATCGTTGCAGGTTTTAGATGTCTGGTTTATTGGAGGGTTAGGTTAGCCATGATCTGACGTTTCGATACAAATGAAATGATATAATAACATTATCCAGGTTTTGTTTTCTGTGCTGGATTAGAGGAGGAGAGGAAGGCCAACTATTTTTCAAATTAAATTCTAGGTTTTTCTGCCTTAAATCGTAAGAGATTCCACTGTATGTTTATTGAAAGCTTGTTAAATATATTGATCAGGATAGTTTAGTAAATAGCAACTTGAATAGGATTTCTATCCTGTAAGAGAAATTGCAGAAATATAAATCAAATGTTAGTTTTTCCTGATACTCCTGGCACTTTAAATTGTTTACCTGAATTTTATTTATCTGAAATGATCAGTTAAATAAACTGATTAATTGAGTCATGGAACAGGATGGAAGGAGGCTATTTAGCCTGATGTGTCCATGCTGCCTCTCTGCAAAAACTCATCTAGTCCTAATCCCCGACCCTTTCCCTGTAGTTCAGCATGGTTTTATCTTCAGGTGCTTCTTCAATTCCCTTTTGAAAGCCACAACTTAATCTGCCTCCACCATACTCTTGGGCAGTGCATACCAGATCCTAATCATTTGCTGTGTTTAAAATAAGATTTTCTTCATGCTACAGTAGGTTCTTTTGCCATTCACCTTAAATCTGCGTCATTTGTTTCTAGACTCTTCTGACATTGGAAATAGTTTCTCCTTATCGACTCTGTCTAGATCCCTCATGATTTTGAACACCTGCATCATATTTCCTTTCAACCTTCTCTTCGAGGAGAACAGACCAAATTTCTCCAATCTATCCATATAATTCAAGATCCTCATCCTAAGAACCATTCTCAATGTTTTCTGAATCTTCTGTAAAGTTTATATTGCCTTTCTTTATTCTTCCTACCAGAATATATCACTTCATACATTGCATTACATTCCATCAGCCTACCCATGTTCTCTTGAAGTCGAGCACCCACTTCCTCATAGTTACCAATGCTTCTAAGTTTTGTGTATCTGTAAATTTTTAAATTGTGCCCTATGTACCAAAGTCTAGGTCTTTAATATAGATAAAGAATAACTGGAGTCCTAACACTGATTCCTGGCGAACCCCACCGTGTGCCAGCCATTAACCTCAACTCTGTTTCCAGTCACTCGGCCAACTTCATATCCATGTTGCCACTATTCCTTTTATCCTATGGGATTCAACTTTGCTGACAAATAATATAAATTAGATTTGTTAGTTTTTCCTGATATACTTGTGTGACACTTATTGAACACAAAATAAAAACAACATGCTGGAAATACTCAGCAGGTCAGATAACTGTTTTTCTCTCCACGAATGCTACCTGACAAGTACTTTCAGCATTTTCTGTTTCTGTTTTGGATAGTTAAGCACTGTTTGCTTTAGCCAAATCTGTGCTAACTTTCCTTAATGAATCCACATTTAAGACCATAAGACCATAAGACATAGGAGCGGAAGTAAGGCCATTCGGCCCATCGAGTCCACTCCACCATTCAATCATGGTTGATTTCAACTCCATTTACCCGCTCTCTCCCCATAGCCCTTAATTCCTCGAGAAATCAAGAATTTATCAATTTTGGCCTGAATTATCTTTTTTAAAAGCTTTCCAACTACCAGTAATACACTGGTGCCACAGTGGTTAGCACTGCTGCCTCACAGCGCCAGGGACCTAGCTTGATTTCCAGCTTAGGTCACTGTCTGTGCGGAGACTGCACATTCTCCCCGTGTCTGTGTGGGTTTCCTCCGTGTGCTCCGGTTTTCTCCCACAGTCCAAAAACCATGCTGGTTAGGTGCATTGGCCATGCTAAATTCTCCCTCAGTGTACCCGAACAGCTGCCGGAGTGTGGTGACTAGGGGATTTTCACAGTAACTTCACTGCAGTGTTAATGTAAGCCTACTTGTGACACTAATAAATAAACTTTAAAACTTAATCCTCACACACTTTTTAAAAGCGTGTGTAACATTTGAAGTTCTCCAGTCATTTCAGTATCATTTATCTAAAGAGGATTGGAAGATTATAGCTGATGCTTCTGCAATTTCCACCCTTGCTTCCCTCATGCGTCCTACCTGCTGCAGGTGCTTCTCAACTTTAAAGTACAACAGCTTTTCTAATGCCTCTTCATCACGTTTTAGCCCATTCAGCACCTGAACTTCTTCCTTCTTCACCATGACTTGAGCAGCATATTATTCTTGATAAAGACAGATGCAAAGTACTCATTTCATACTTAGCCATGCCCTCCTTTTAATATGTCCCTTATTGATCCTAATTGGCCTCACCGCTCCCCTTGCTACCCTTTTACTTTTTAAATGCCTACAGAAGACTTTTAGATTCCTTTTTATACTAGTTGCCAGTCTCTTCTCATACTCCCTCTTTGCTTCTTTTTCACTTCCTGCTGAACTTTCTATATTTAACCTTGTTGGTATTTGTTCTTTTATTCTCTTGCTCTCTCTGTCTCTTAGGCCAAAAAAACCTCATAAATTCTGCTTAACACACTTGAGAAACCCTTCTTGTTCCCCTTGCACTATTACAGTCCCAGTCTATATTACGATAATTAAAGTCTCCCATTGTTGCTACTGTGTAGCTTTTGCACCTCTCCATAATTTACATACAAATTTGCTCCTCTATATCTTTCTTGCTATTTAGTGGCTTATAGAATTCACCTGGTAGTGAGATGACACCTCAAATGTTTCTTAATTCTAACCAAATTGACTCTGCCCTTGACTTCAAAACATCATCTGTCCCACACTTTAATTGTCACCTTAATCAATGTTGCTACAGTTCCTCCTTTCTTTCCTTCCCTAAGTGCCTTATATCCAGAAATATTTAGCACCCAATCCTATCTGGGTTTTTTAAGGATGGGCCCCTGTTATTATCACAAAATCACATTCCTATGTAGCTATCTCCACCTGCAGCTTGCACACCTTATTTATCATACCATGTACTGTAAACCTAATTTAGATCTTATTGTAATCCCTCTTAGTCTGGCCCCACCTAAACTATTTTTTACTCTCATGCTACACCAATCCGTCAAGCACCTTATTCCCCCTTGTGACGGTTGAAGTCATCTTTCCAGCTCCCCTCATGTCAATGTGAGGAGACTGCAATGGATAAAAGAAGCACCAACTTTGATCTGTCAGAAAACGGGACGGAAATCTCATACAGCTATGTCCAGACCCAAATTCTGCCCTCATTCAACACAATTTGCACTGTAGGAAGTATCCATTCAGGCTCATTATGTCTGTATTTTTGTTACTTTTGGGGAAAAAATTAAAGCCAATCTCTGGTGAAACCACATCGAGTACTATATAATGATGTTAGTAGCAGTTCAGAAAGCATTCACTTGACTCATTCTTGGGATAAAGGGTTTATCTTATGAAGAAATGTTGAACAGATTGGGCCTTTAACCATTGGAGTTTAGAAGAATGAGGTGATCTTATTGAAATATTTAAGATCCTGATGGGACTTGATAGGGTAGATACTGGGAAAATGTTTTCTCTTATGGGGAAGATAAGAATTAGGGAACACAGTTTAAGAATAAGAGGTCACCCATTTAAGGCACAAGGAGAAATTGTTTTCTCTTGAGGATCATTAGTCTGTGAAATTCTCCTCCCCAGAAAGCAATGGAGGCTGAGTCATTGAATTTGTTACGGCTGTTTTAGATGGATTTTTGATATCCAAGGGTTATGGGGGCCAGATTGGAAAGTGGAGTTGAGGACAATCTAATCAACCGAGCTGTTATCGACTGGCAGAGCAGCCTTGAAAGGCCAAATGGCCTACTCCTCCTAAGTCCTGTGTTGACCTAGTTTTTGTCACCCCTCATAATATCTAATGGCTCAGCATCTAACTTTGTCTGATTTAAGGATAGTAATAGGCCATTTGACCCCTCAGATCTTTTCCCTAATCATGGTTGATTTTCATTGTGACTCCTTTTACTTTGCTTGGTTCCGTTTAACAAAAATCTTATCTATCTCAGTTTTCAATTCATCCAGACTCAACAATGTTTTGGGGATGGAGTTCCAGACATTTTTCCCTTTGCATGATGAAGTACTCCATTACCCCTGAACTGTCCAATTTTAAGGTTATGCTTCCTTGTTCTCACACCTGAGGGAACAGTTTCTCTACCTGGCCTATCAAATCGATAATTCACGTTAAATACTGTCATTTGATCGTCCCTTAATCTTCAGGGGAATACAAGTCTGGTGTATACGATTTGCCATTATAATTTGGTCCTGTTAGCATTTTATTGAATTGTGCAGATATACTCTTGAGATGCAGTGCAGAGAATTGAATTCAGTACTCCAGATGCAGTCTAAACTTTATCGAACACAACTTCTACCCCTTTTGTATCTCAGCCTCCTTTAGATTGGACTAGCATGCTATTAACATTTTGATTAATTTTTGTACCTACTAAAAGCCCACTAGTTTTTAGTGATTTCCGGGCATAGATCCCTGAATCACACTGCTCCTCCATAGATCCTAGCTTTTCACTTTTTAAAAGTTATGCTGATCTAACTTTCCTAGGCCTGAAATGGGATGACTTCATACTTCCCCATACTGAATTTCATCTGCCAGTTTTCCCCACTCAATCCATCCGTGTCCCTTTGCAACTTTGTGCTATTTATTGTGCACCCCTTACTGTGTCTTTAATCTGTTCCCTCACCTAAATCATTGATAAATATAGTAAAAAGCTAAGGCTGCCCTAGGGGCCACCTCTAATCACATCCTGCCAGTTTGAATATATACCCATTATTCACACTCTGTGGACCCCCCCCCCCCCCAACTAATTACCTACCTATGCCAATAATTTGCCTTTAATTCATGACATGGAGATGCTGGCATTGGACTGTGCTGGGCATAGTAAGAACTTTCACAGCACCAGGTTAAAGTCCAACAGGTTTATTTGGAATCACGAGCTTTCGGAGCACTGCTCCTTCATCAGAGTCTCACCTGATGAAGGAGTAGCACTCTGAAAGCTCGTGATTCCAAATAAATCTGTTGGACTTTAACCTGGTGTTGAGACATCTTACTGTTGCCTCTAATTCAACTCACTTTCATTCTTGCTAACAACCTCTTTTGCAGAACCATATTGAATGCTTTCCGGAAGTTCCATATAAATAACATCTATAGACACTTGCTTATCTGCCACCTTAGTATCCTGAAACTATGTTGGGCCGAAGGGCCTGTTTCCATGCTGTAAACCTCTATGACTAGTCTATGATTCTATTCAATAGATTATTTAGACATGACTTGATATTTACAAATGGATGCTTTCTGATAGTTCATATTTTTCCAAATGCTTAGTAATTCTGTCCCTAATGGCATGTGCTCGTAACTTTACAACAGACATTAGATTCATAGATGTAGAATTCCCTGAGGCTTTGTCACTAAAAAAGAATGCATGTGCTGTAGATTGTTTCCAAAGTCTCACTGGCAGTTAGTGATGGGCACAAAATACTAAACTTGCCAGTGACTCCTGCGATCCATGAATGAATTTAAAAAAAATTGTGCCATAGGAATTGATTTGAGGTTTAATGCAATGTCAGAGCAGTTTAGTCTTTTGTACCAATTCCAATGATCTTGCATTGTCTATTTCCTTTCCCATTTTTTTGATTTTCTATTATCCCTGCCCCATGCTGCTATCATTTCCTCCATTTGTTGCTTTCTTTGCACATACAAAATTATGCATAATCAGCAAATAATTACTAAAAAATCACCTCTATTTGGAATTACTGTTTGAACTTGTGCAATGTTTTGATCTTGCCCAAGTCTTTATGATCTAAATGTCTCAGAAAACTTGCTGTGTGGTGTAAACTCTAAACATTGTGCAAGCACCAGATGGTGCTATGCTGCTTAAGATAACTGCAATGCCCTTTCATAGTTTAGTGCTTTGCATGCTGCAAGAATTGAAATTCATTGCCAACATTTGATTTATTGAATGGGTATATTCTGTAACATGGATGGTTGAACTTATTGAGTAAATGTTTGTGCATTTTATTTGTTTAGAACAGAAAGATACATAGTACTTCTAGCAATAGAGTGACCCCTAAAGAAGCTCAAGAATATTGGACATCAGTCTGTTCAACGTTCTCCCAATTGTAAACAAGGGGAGGGTTTGGAAACAGGCTGGTCGTGTGACTGATGCAAGCCCCTCCAGATAATTCATTAAAAAATATAATCCACTAAGGTATCAGAAAATAAAGGATCCCTTTTAAACAAAATGAACCTGGAAGATTGCTGTGTTGGAGTACACGTTAATTGGTGAGGTGTCTTGATTTTTTTTAATGAGTTTTTTTTGAGGGGGGGGGTCCTTAAAGGGTCTGGATGTTCCCATGGAGGCACCGCACAGTGTGAGATTTGTTTTATCCTGGACCAACCTGTCAATGGCGTTTGTGGACTGAAGCCAGTAGTATCCTGGGTTAAGTTTCCTTTGGTGAAAGACTGCTGAACCCTTCATCCCATGTCTGTTTTGGGGTTACCCTTCTGTGCTGGCAGTCCTTGTTGTGCATTGCCACCTTGTGTTCAGTGTTGAGGGAACATTCAGTTGTTACCATAGTGCCTGTATTTGGGAGCCTGTTACTATGCAAGGGCTGGGACCAGGACAGCAGCCAGTGAGGAAAATTCATTGACACTGGGCCAGCATTGTGTACTGGGGCTCCATGTTGATCTGGGTATTGAGTGAACCCAATATAAGAAAAGCAGGTGGAGACAGATCTACCGAAAAACGGACTATATGCTTTAAAACTGGATGAATTGCCACCCTATCTAACATTAACCTAGTTTGTATTTTATTATTGGTGCTGAATGGCATTGCTTGAATCTGTTTTACAGATTCTGCAGCTAGTTATGCTCCTGTCTCTCATAATTTTTTTGTGTTCTTGTTGCTTTTTTTGGAGATGAGCTAAGGAATGTTTTCTACAAGTACACTTCAATAATCCACCAATATATGGGCGGTATGGTGGCAAAGTGGTTAGCACTGCTGCCTCACTACACCAGGGAGCCGGGTTTGATTCCTCGCTTGGGTTACAGTCTGTGTGGAGTCTGCATGTTCTCCCTGTGTCTGTGTGGGTTTCCTCCCACGGTCCAAAAGACGTACTGGGTTAGGTGCATTGGTCTTGCTAAATTCTTCCTCAATGTACCCGAACAGGCGCTGGAGTGCAGTGACTAGCTTCATTGCAGTGTTAATGTAAGCCTACTTGTGACATTAATAAATAAACAAAAAAACTATAGCTAAATCGAACCCGTTCAAGTTTACAATCAATTATATAATTAGGTGGTGTGAAAATTGGACAGACTACAAACATAAGTTAAACATGTACTGAGCTTTTACAGAGCGCTGCCAGCAGCAAGGGATAAACAGTTCAGGTGTTCAAGCTGCTGTCTTTACCCAAGGTGTGCTTATAAAAAAAAAGTACTGTCTCAGTTTTCAGGAGCGCCCAATCTCTGCAGTTTGGCTGCATGGTCTCATAGTAGCTTGATACACTTGACCTGTTCATCCAGCAAGTGATTCTCCAAGAAGTCACAGAGATATAGGTCATCCCTATCTGTAGCCAATTGTTTTGTACTATTGCTGAGGTGAAATTTCTTCAGGGTTGTGAATCTTTGACATTCTCTACCCTACAGCTGTGGATGCTCATTTGTTGAGTATATTCACGATGAAGGTTAACAGATTTCAGACTCTTAAGGAATGGAGAAATATGAGAATTAGGTGACAGTGAGTTGGTTGAAAATCGGCCATTAATTTATTAAATGACAGAGCAAGGCTGAGGGCTGTATCGCCTTGTTACTGCTAATTTATACACCTAGGTTAATTGTAATTTAAAAACTGTTCATCTTGTGGAATTCCTACCTTATTTTAAAGTTTTTTTTAAAAGAAAGCTTCAATTGTGTAACTGCCACCTTGATGTATGTCCAGAGTGGATCACAGTCATTTAACTACTTTTGAAGTGTGGCCACTTGCAATGTAGGGAAATGCAGCCAATGTGTGACCTTGCCATGTGCACTAGCAGTAATGAAATAACCAGATAAATTGTTTTGTTGGTTATGGTTGTGGGTTGAATGCTCTCTAGAATACCAGAAGACGTACTTTGTTCTTCAATATGATCATGGGCTATTTTGCACTCACCTGAGGGAGCAGATGGAAGTTTAACTTAACATCTCATCTGAAAGATACCACTTCTGACAGTGCAGCCTGCCCTGAATACTAAAGGGAGCTTAGTTTTTTGTGTTCAAGCCTCTGCAGTGGACTTGACCCCTGCAGCCTTCTAACTCCAGAGATAAGCTGAAACATGGCTGCCTAAGTTATGAAAAAACTTTGCAAAGCACTTCAAATATGGGCAAAACTGAAGTGGGTTCAAACTAAAAAGTAAAGGATTAGAAAGCTGTTAAGTGGGATTTGAGGTGGTTCTTACAAGTGGAAATAGTGATAGGAATGTTAGGGAAGCAGAGTAAGAGATGAGACATGGAAGGTCAGTGGAACAGAATTTTTAGAAGGAGGAATAGAGCTGCAAAAATATGATGGGTATTTATAGATGAGGACAAGGATTTTGAATTTACTGCTCGGGGATTGAGAATCAATGCACAATAGAAAGAATGGAGGTGCTGACAAGCAGGATTTGATTGGGACAGGATAACTTGACATTGATTTTTAAAAATTGGAACTTATGTGGGAGTGAGTGATTCATCCAAAGAGGAGAATGTTGAGAGTAGTTACATCAAAGTGATAAAGGTACATGTACTTCAACAGTGAAAAGGATCAGCTTAGTTCAAAAGTGGACAGTATTTTACAACGTGGCAGTAGCTTAAAACCTTACAGAAAATTTGGAGAAAAGCTAATGCTAATATTTTTTTTAAAAAGTGAAGCACTTTGACTTGAAAAGAAGCTCCACAAGCAGAGGTGCAGAAGAAAAATGGCCAGGAAAAAGCTTCAAAAAAATACTTGGAAACCTAAGGCAGAAATTTAAAATTCCTTACTGCAGCAGAAGACTCCATTGCATCTCCTTTGGAAGTCCAGCTTCAAATCCCAGAACACAAAGTCAGCAAACCTAGCAAGCACCAGCTAAATCTTTTGAAATTGCAGGCTACAACAAGTCCTGAGAAATCTTTTAAAAATTCAGTCAAAAGTGCAATTTGATAAAAACCTGTCACTGAAAACCAAGTAGACACCTTATCACATGATATTTGAATTCACTTTGAACAAATTATAAGTAATTAATTGGATACTCTGGGAGAATTGCAACTTTGTAAACCTAACCAGCAAAAGGTAGGATTTGATGAATTTGCATTAAAGTCAGGCAGCCATTGTTGAGAATTTATTTGAAGCTGTGCGCCCACTCCCTCACCCATTTGCTCACCTCTCAGCAGGACGCTCTGATCTTGGGACCTGTGGCTATACCGACTGCGGAACCTTTGCAAGAGTCTTGCAGACCCCAGTTGGGAACACCTATATTCAATAAAGACTTAGTTAACTTGCGTATGACTACAAAGACTTCTTCGGACCTAAGCAATTACTTATCCAAGGTTTGGTTGGATTTGATGGCAGAAGAGTAATGGAGAATCAACCTTGGGCCTGCGGAAGCATATTTTAGCCTCAGATGTTGGATCTGGTGTATCAGTAGTCTAACAAGGGGCATTGGAAGTGGAGTCATGGGGGGGTGAATGTAAATGCTACAGGATCAGTGCAGGTGAGGGAGCTGCTCTGTAGCAGCTATAAGATTAGGACTGCAATTTTGGGAGCAATGATAGAGTGAAATATATATCAAAACATTTTCATTTGAGAACTTCAAATTTCAGCATAGATTATCAGTTTGTAGATTTTCTTCCTAAATCATTTCGAAAGGTTGAGTGGGATGTAGAATATTTAAGTTATGCAACACAGAATGAAACTGCATAAGACTTGGGCGGTTATTTATTTCCAATAACAATTCCACATTTCTGGAAAAAATTGCTCCATTCAAGATGCAAAAAATGTCATTGTTTTCAAGAACTTAAGTAAATTATGAAGATTTTTCTGAAATCTGGAAAATGTATCATTGACAGGCTGAATATGTTTCTTGTGCGGGTAGTTGCATCTGCTATTAGATGAAATATTGTTTCCAGCTGATCCACAGTATGTATTGTTTTATATTCTATAAAAAAAAGTAATCTAAATTATTGAGATAGACTTAATGTGATATGGAATCATTTACAAAAGCAAACACAAGGAGTTGGTTGTGTTCTTTGTGTTCAGGATTATAAGAACTATTCCAATTGTTTGAAGTCATGTCATTGACTCTTAATGAGGGCAGGAAATGTTGTGTTTGTTCATTCATTAGGCTGAAGGGTGAAACAGGTGCTTGACTATTACCCATCTATTACCTTTTTCTGTTATGATAGTTTAGGTTGGATCCTGTATGTGTTCACTTTGTCAGATAAGAGCATGTTTGTCAAAGTGCTGACCTCTTCTTTGCTACAGTGAGTTGTTGTCTCATTTCATCCTGGTCACTTGGAGGATGTATTTTGCTTGGCAGAGTAGTCTTCTATTTTCTTTAATTCAACAACTCTGAAGGTGACATTTTGTTTTTTTGCTTTTGCACAATTCTCTCTCCGATTTTCTTCTGGCACACTAAATTAATTTAAAATGCAGACACTTGCTGCCACTGGACTTGCGTGTTCGTGTTGCCTTTTGGATTCCTGATGTTGGTGGTAATCACATTTTAAGTGTGGAAAGATTAGAGCTCTTTTGGCTTAATACTTACTATATTACCTTGTACAAAAAAGTTTGACTAGTTCTGTTACACATCACATGAGTCTCTAGCGTGACCATGAAATGTGATTCCCTGGAGTACTTGCACATAATTAGTTCCTAGCTCTTTACAGATATTTACAGATAATAGACTGGTATAAAGCAGCAGTTATCTTTTTGATTGAGGAAGTGGTTAAAGCTTCCTGACAGCTGTTCAAAAGAGTCATGGGCTCAACGTTAACACTGTTTCTCTTTTCAAAGATGCTGCCAGACCTGTTGAGTTTACCCAGCATTTTCTGTTTTTATTTCCAATTTCCAGCATTCACAGTATTTTGCTTTTCTATGATTCATTCTGAGGATTGTTACAGGATGAATACTTAGCATGCACAGCTCAGATACTTGCACTTCGATGGGTCTGGTTTGGCAGATTGATTAAGCGCAGGTAGTGAGGACAGGAGCAGCTGGGAATAGATGCTGTCTCCTGGGGCTTGTTGAGGAAAAATATAAATATTGAGGGGCAGCAAGGTGGTTTGTGTAATTTGTCCAAGACTGCAAAGAACACGGATGAGTCCGTCTTGAGCATGAGTGGCAGAACATTGCAATTAAGTTGTTTGACATGGGTTGAGTGATCAATTCTGAACATTAGTTGCAGCAGTCAAATTAACCCATGTACGACTAGGCAGGGTCTGAATGCCAGTATGTCTGGCATTTTAAGTAGGATGACCTGTACCTTGGACTTGAATGTCACTAATCTGCAGCGTGTAGCTGGCCCAATAGAGGGATGACTGGTAGAAAGGGATATGGAAGTGGGAATTCCACTGAAAGCAATCCCATTTCTCACTTTTTATCCATTGACCTTCCTTCAGGCAGCAGCTGAATTGATTTGATTTATTATTGTCACATGTATTAGTATACAGTGAAAAGTTTTGTTTTTTGTGTGCTATACAGACAAAGCATACCATTCATAGAGAAGGAAAGGAGAGGGAGCAGCATTTAGTGTTGCAGTCATAGCTAGGGTGTAGAGAAAGATCAACTTAGTCTGGGGTAGGTCCATTCAAACGTCTGATGGCAGTAGGGAAGAAGCTGTTCTTGAGTCAGTTGATCTCAGACTTTTGTATCTTTTTCCTGACGGAAGAAGGTGGAAAAGAGTATGTCCAGGATACGTGGAGGCCTTGATTATGCTGCCTGCTTTTCTGAGGCAGCGGGAAATGTAGACAGTGTCAATGGATGGGAGGCTGGTTTGTGTGATGGACTAGGCTTTGTTCATGACCCTTTGTAGTTTCTTGCGGTATTGGACAGAGCAAGAGCCATACCAAGCTGTGATACAACCAGAAAGGATGCTTTCTATGGTGCATCTATAAACTTTGGTGAGACTTGTAGCGGATATGCCGAATTTCCTTAGCCTCCTGAGAAAATAGGGTGTTGGGGGGCTTGGCATGGAGGGACCAGACAGGTTGGTTGGGTGAACACCTAGAAACTTGAAGCTCTCGACTATTTCCACTTCATCCCTGTTGATGTAGAATTCCTACCTCCTTACCAATGAATGGGGATACACAATGGGTGCTTGAGGACTGCTTTGTGTCAGTGGTATTGGTTAGTGGGGGCTTATGGATGAGGAGCAGGTGGTGAAGATTTTCTGTTGGTTGGGTTTATTGTTTCAGCCAAATGGTGGAACCTTGTGGTAATCAGAGATTCCCTGGCATCTGGGTAGCAAGGTGAGAAACTCTGTTGCAATGTTTTCTTTGCCCTGACTCCTCGTTCCACGCCACATCCACCCTGAATTGTTTACCATTGAAGGATGCTCTGTGTCTTGTTCCTCCCACAGCAGCCAGTCTTCAATAATGTGCAGAGCGTAGCACACCACTATTATTCTGGAGACCCTGGATGGTGAGTACTGGAAGATGCTTCCAGATCAATCCAGGCAGCTGAAGTGCATCTTGCACTGAGTAAGTGACCAGCAAGTTCATCTGGTCATCAAATGCTT
Source organism: Mustelus asterias (assembly GCF_964213995.1). Classification (NCBI taxonomy): domain Eukaryota; kingdom Metazoa; phylum Chordata; class Chondrichthyes; order Carcharhiniformes; family Triakidae; genus Mustelus; species Mustelus asterias. The sequence continues at coordinate 74,348,630 of NC_135807.1, read as the reverse complement.
TTGTTGTTTCCTCCTTGTGTTTCATTAGCTGAGTTTCTCACTAACGTCATTAATCAGATTTGAAGGAATATTGTTTGTCTCTTGACAGACATCTCAAGTGTATTTGCAGATCCTAAGACGTCAGGATGAAACTGTCTTGGTGCCTCAATATCCTCCTTTTTTACAAAACACTATTTTCATTGCAAAAAACTTGCAACTTTATCACATTACGATGTAGTAATTTCAAAAGTTGTAGGTTTAAGAAAAAATCAGGCTTGGAATAGGCAGATGATTATTTGACATATCTCATTTATATTATAAGGATTATCAATGATGGCAACTAAGCTTTTTCCCATTACTGCATAAGGCCACATTCGGCTGGAGGAAGAAAGGCGGTCCTCAAACAGTTAAATATGCTTATTTCAAATTCTTAGCTCGGTATTTTTAAAAAATTCGTTCATGGGATGCGGATGTGGCTGACTAGGCCAGCATTTATTTGCCCTTGAAAACATGGTGGTGGTGAGCCACTTTCTTGAACTGCTGTAGTCCATGTGGTATAGGTACACCCACACCACTGATTGGGAGGGAGTTCCAGGATTTTGACCCAGTGACAATGAAGGCAATATATTTCCAATTCCAGATGATAAGTATCTTGGAGGGCAACTTCTTGGTGGTAGTGTTTCCAATTTGATACAGTTGGCCTTCTAGATGTTAGTGGTTGTGGGATTGGGAGGTGCAGTCCTGAAGAGGCTTGGTGAATTCCTGCAGTGCATCTTGTAGATGGTACACACTGCTGTCATAGTATGTTGGTGGTGCAGGGATTGAATGTTTGTGGATGGTGCCAATCAAGTGAGCTGTGGTTGTTCTGGATGGTGTCTAGCTTCTTGTATTGTAGTTGCACTCATTCAGGCAAATATTCCATCACTCTTTTGACTTGTAAGGTGTAGAAAGGCTTTGTGGAGTCAGGCGGTGAGTAACTTGCAGCAGGATTCCTAATCTCTGACCTATTCTTGTAGTCACAGTATTTATATGGCTTGTTCAGTTTCTGGTCAGTGGTAACCCCCAAGATTTTCTTAGTGGGGAATTCAGCAATGGTAATGCCATTGAATATCAATGTTTGTTGAATGTGCAAGGTTTATTTTGGAAATTCCTAATCCACAATAAATAACAGTCTGTATTCCATAGTTAGAGAATCCTGGTGAGTAGCAATGCTATGATCTCCAGGAAAAAAACACCTTTAACCTTTCTTTATGATGCTGTAAATTCTCCAAAAGTACTTTGGACCTGACTGTAGATGCTCTCCTGAGGTGAGTGGTTGAGCTGTCTAGAAAAATCAATGGTTTTAACCCTAGTTTGTACTGAACTAATCATAGAATTCTACAGTGCAGAAAGAGGCCATTGGGCCCATCGAGTCTGCACCAACCACAATCCCACCCAGGCCCTATCCCCATATCCCAACATATTTATCCACTAATCCCTCTAACCTATGCATCCCGGGACACTAAGGAGCAATTTAGAATGGCCAATCAACCTAGCCCGCACATCTTTGGACTGCTACTGCCACTCTCTGAGATTGGTACATAAATAATGGCCACTAGAGGGGGTAATGGATGTCACCCATCCTGGAAAGAAATCACATTTTCATTGAACAAAATCAGATTTTTCATCAAATAATGAGATCATATTCATTTACCTGGATTTGCACCGTCAGTTTGTCTACCTTACTCCGAATGCTTTGTGCATGAAGATACAAAGCCTTTAGGCTTGCCTTTTTGCCATTTCTAATCATCATAACTTTTCTTTGAACTGTTTGCCTCTCGTTCTTGATTACCCTGTCTACTGTTCTTCCATTTTACTGTTCTTTTATTACTGTCCTTGTTTCCCTTTCCCTTGTCACCCTGCTTAGATTGCCAATCCTCTGCCAATCTAGTTTGAACCCTCCCCATCCAGGTGCTACTTTTCAACTTACTTCCTAACTCCCTATATTCGGCTTTTAGGACCTCATCTCTTTTCTTTTAACCTATGTCAGTGGTACTGATGTGTCCCACAACCACTGGCTGTTTCCCCCTCCAGAATGTCTTGTAGCCAATATGAGTCATCCTTGACCTGAGCACCAGAGAGGCAACATACCATCCTAGAGTCTCGCTTGTGACCACATAAACACCTATCTATTCCTCTTACAGTTGAGACCCCTATAACAATTGCATTTCCACACTTTCCTCCTCCTCCTGTGCAGCAGGGCCAATTGGGCTGTTCCTGCTTTCTCCTGAGACACACACCCTAAGTGGTTGGAGGTGCATCACATGAGCTCTGCTACTTCTCAGGCTATGATCGAAAGATTACGAAAAGCTTCAGTATACATGGAATACGGGAAGCCTGGCTTCCAATAATGGCACGGCCTTTACTAACGGTGATTTCCAGAACGTCATGCTCCCCAATGGTGTCTGACACGTCCGAACTGCACCTTATCACCTGTCATCAAATGGACTGGCAGAACGGCCGATGCAAACCTTCAGAAATGGTATGGTGAAACAACAGGCGGCACCCATGGAGATTAGAGTGACACAATTTTTGTTCGATTACAGGACCACACCTCACACAGCAGGTGTTGATCCAGTGGAGCTGTTAATGGGACGACAGCTTTGTAGCAGATTGAGCCTGCTATTCCCAAACTTGTTGTGGAGGGTGGAGTCCCAACAAGAAAACCAAAAAAGAAACTACAATTCTGCAAGGACAGAATTAAATTTTGCAATGGGTGATCTGGTGCACGTAAGGAACTTTGGGGATGGTCCTAGATGAGTTCCTGGGATTGGTATGGAGAAAATGGGACCAGTATCTTAGAAACTTGACATTCAGGATAAAACCTTAAAGAAGCATTTGCACCATCTCAGAATCGAGGAATCCTTACTCAAGCAGCACCCGCCACCGGCCATGGAGATGGTCACTGCCATTACCAATCCTCAGCATTGGTCCCTCCAGATAGTGAAGGTATGGAGGCTGCAGAAGTTGGTCTCTGGACTGAAGCAGAACCTGAGGAGGAACCCGCATAAGTAATGCTGCGACACTCTCTCCAAAAGGGAAGATCCCCTGTTTGGTTTACACTATCTGAGCCAGCCCCGCCTTCAACAGATGTCTGGCTGAGCGCCAAGGACCTTCTTGCAGTTGGGGTGCTGAGAGAGGCACGAACCTAAGAGGAGGAGGAATGTTATAGTTACGAAGGCCACAGGGATTCGTCGGTAGATTTCTCCATGGACTTCGTGGTGTACAAGCTGCTGGCATTGTAGGTCCTGAGGTGAAGACTATCAGACTGTAAGCCACAGGTGCGGCTCCTTCCTTTGGTGAACAATAAAGGATGTTGGTGATGGGAAACTGGTATTTAACTGAATTACTACACGCTCCTCAAGGGGACCCAAAACTGTGCACAGTACTCCAGATGTGGTCTCACTAATGTTCTATACAGTTCAACAGCACATCCCAACTGCCAAAATTCTATCTGTCTTCCTTATTACCTGCTGCACCTGCATACTAATTTTCTGCGATTTGTGCATGAGGACACTCGGATTCCTCTGCAGTGAAACATTTTGAAGTTTCTCTCCGTTTAGATAAGTTGCCTTTTTATCCCTCTGACCAGAATGAATAACCTCACACTTATCCACCTAAAATTCTATCAGCCAAATTTGGCCCAATCACCTAACCTATTCCTATTCATTTATAAATTTTTTATTTCCTCATTGTAACTTGGTTTTCTATCTATTTTAATGTTTGCAAATTTGAGCGTAGTACCTTCTATCATTAATGTAGATTGTAGATAGTTGGGGCCCAAGGACTGAACCCAGTGTCATGCCACTAGTAACAGCTTGCCAACCAGCAAAATACCTATTTATCCCCACTCTCTGCTATCTGTTGGTTAGCCAATCCTCTAACCAAACTAATATATTAGCCCAACCCTGTGGGATCTTCCCTTGTGTATTAACATTTTGTGCAGCACCTTATCATGTGTCTTCTGGAAGTCCAGATATACTACATCTACAGGGCCCCCATTATCCCATTTCCTTGTTACGGCTTCAAAGAACTCCAGTAAATTAGGGGGGGGGGGGTTGGTGGTTAGCTGAGTGTTTTTTAAGCCAACATTTTGTCTTGGAAATGTTTTGAAAAAATTGTTAACTGTGTTTTAAGTGTATTTTTTATTTATTTTAATAAATGTTTCATTTTGATATAAAATCCTTACAATTGGTCTGAGAAGTTACTTCCTGATTTCAAAACCTCCTTGTAATACACAAATTACAAAACCTTTCTGACAGTCATTTCAAGTTTCACTTTAGGATTTGGGCAACTCGGCACTTACCATCTGCCTTACCATAACACATTTAAAGCAGAGATGAGAAATTTCTTCTCCTGGAGGATCATTAGTCTTAGGAATTCTGTACCCCAGAGAGCAGTACTGGGTCATTTTGTATATTCAAGGCTGAATTGGACAGACTTTCGATTTGCAAGGGAGTTGAGGATTATGTGGTACAAGCAGGAAAGTAGAGCTAAGGCCACAATCAGATCAGATCAGCCATGATTGTATGTCTGAGCAGGCTGGGACAAATGGCCTGCTCCTGCTCCTATTTCTTACAATCTTGGTTGAACATCTTGCATGAAAGATGATATCGCAAACAATAATGCTCTGAAGTGTCAACCTGGATTAAATTGTACACCTCTGAAGTGGATCTTGAACGTAATGAGAGGTGAGAGTGCTACCATTCAGCCAATGGGCCCAACTTTGTATTCATTCTCCTGGTGGAGGAAAATGATAAAATACCAGCAGTACAAAAAATAATTCGTGGAAGGAAATGGTTGATTTAATGTAAGAAAGGGCATGGCAATAGAGGAAGAAATGGGATTGAAGATAAATGAGTCTTCAGGACCTGATGGTTTCCACCCTGGGATATTATAAAAAAACAAGTGGGGAAAGTTATAATGGTTGTAACTTTGAAATTCTCTCTTGATTACAGAATTTTACATATTGGATTGGAAAATTTGCAAATGTCACCTTTTGTTAGGAAGGGAGATGGCAGAACCTACTGACCTGCCAGTTTAACAAACTGGGGATTATTGGAATCCATCATCAGAGACTGGCCTTTTGTTAAAAACTAAGTGCACGTGTTTTGATGGAGTTGAAATTGAGCCTAGAATGACTGAGCATTTGAGCAAGTATGAGTTGATCAAAGGGCGTTAACATGGATTTGTGAAGGCTATGTCTGACTAACCCAGTTGATTTTTTTAAAGAGTTCATGAATTGGTGGATAGTGGAGTGTCTGTGGATGTTGCCCATATGGATCAGATTCTAAGCAAGAGAATATCAGCAAAAATAAAGATACACAGAATTGGGGTTAATTTTTGTGTCATGGGTTTGTAACTAGTTGTAAGGTAGGAGACAGAATAGGGATAAAGGAAATATTCTTTAACTATCATGATGGCACAATGGTTAACTACCTCACAGCTCCAGGAACCCGGGTTCAATTCCAGCCTTGTCTGTGTGGAGTTTGTACATTCTCCCCATGTCTGCGTGGGTTTCCTCTGGGTGCTCCCACAGTCCAAAAATATGTAGGCTTGGCAGATTGACCATGCTAAATTGCCCCTTAGTGTCCTAAGATATGTAAGTTAAATGGATTAGCCATGGTAAATGTATGGGGTTACGGGAATAAGGCGGGGGCCTGGGTAAGATACTCTGTCTGAGAGTCGGTGCAGACTCGTTGGGCCAAATGGCCTCCAGTGATTTTCTCTAGTAATCTGTGCTGGGGCCTTATGTTCACCATGTCAATTGCTTTTGGAAGAAGGAATATAAAGTTATATGTTCAAGTTTGCAGATTACTTTAACGAGGAGGCACATTAAGATGTGTTGACAGAAGGTGGAAATTGCAAAGGGACATAGATTCACAAGTTAAAATTGTGGAAGATGGAGTTCAACATGGGGGATGTATGAGGCCATTCATTTGGATCCAAAAAAGACAATTCAGCATGTGTTCTTAATAGAAAGAGATTAAGAACTATGGAGGAGCAAAGAATTTTCGTTATCCAGGTACACAAATCACTAAAAAGCTAATGATGAATACAAAAAGGGCTAATGAACACTGTCTTATTTTTGTGGGTGCACAGTCATCTTTGAGTCAGAAGGTTATGGGTTTCAATTCTTTAGGGGCAGCACGATGACACAGTTAGCACTGCTGCCCCTCAGTGCCAGGACCCAGGTTCAATTCTGGCCTTGGGTCACTGTCTGTGTGGAGTTTGCATTTCTCTCTGTGTCTGCATGGGTTTCCTTTGGGTGCTCCAGTTTCCTCCCACAGTCGAAAGGTGTGCAGGTTAGGTGGATTGGCCATGATAAATTGCCCCTTGGTGTCAGGGGGACCAGCAGGGTAAATATGTGAGGTTATGGGGATAGGGCCTGGTTGGGACTGTGGTCAGTGCACATTTGATGGGCCGAATGGCCTCCTTCTGCACTGGGGAGATTCTAGAAGACCTACTCCAGGATTTGAGCTCAGAATCCAGGCAAGACATCCAGTGCATTAATGGGGAAGTGTGGCACTGTTGGAAGTGCCATCTTTCAGAGGCTCCTTCTCCTCTCAGGTGGTGCAAAAGATCCAATAGCACTATTTTGATGAAGAGCAAGGTATCCTGGTAATATTGATCCTGCAATCAGCATCACTAAAACATAAATTGCTGTTTCTGGAAATCTGTTATGTGCAAATTGACTGCTATATATCTGTAGTCATTATGGTGTCTGTCTCTTTAAGACATCGCAGCAGAAGAAGGTCACGTGACTTGAGAGACCAATGGGAACTGAGTGAGTGATCACCCCAGAGGGTGGAGTCTGCTTTCGGGCAGAATGCATTTGGAAGCCACGTAGTAAGAATGTAAGGACTGGAGCAGCTGAGTAGGCTGTTCCAAGGAAGCCTAGGGCTGCAAACCCTGATATCAAGTTTCTCTTAATCAATACCTTTTGTTCCTAACAAAGTCTGAAGTCTCTTAACAATGCCTGGAATGCCACTACATAACAGTATCCTACATTATGACAATGATTACACTTCAAAGTACTTAATTGCCTTTAAATGCTTTCGTATATCCTGTATTTGTAAAATGCATATTATAAATGCAAGACTATCTTTTCTGGGATATTGTCTGGAAGCTAGGCATTTTTCATGAAGGGTAGTGGAAATCCTGAAATCTCTTCCTCCAAAGAGCTGTGGATCATAGGTCATTTGAAATTTTCACAACTTAGACTAGCAGAGTTTTATTAAGTTAGAATATCAAGGGATGTGGATAAAAAGTGGAGAGGTATGGATGTGTAGATTGACTGACTGTCATCTGATCCAATGGCAAAACAAGCTTGAGGGGCTTAATGACCACCAGTTCTTCGTATTATCCCAATTACTTTTTGTTCAGGCTTATTAGTTGTCCCAACTTGAAACACTGGTATGTGGTGGTGTATCATGTTTTTTTTGGAATATTGTGAGGAGCCACATAAAACCGCAGTGATGAACCAATCCAGTTGTTATATAAACACTTAATAAATATTCTTTAATAACTTAAAAGAAAAATACATAATGAATGGACTACAATACTCTAGGACACTAAATGCATGAATAACTATTATAATTATTGGGGAGGCAATGGCCTAGCAGTATTATCACTAGACAATTAACCCAGAAACTCGGCTAATGTTCTGGGGATCCGGGTTCGAATCCTGTCATGGCAGATGGTGGAATTTGAATTAATTAAAAAAACATCTGGAATTAAGAACCAACTGATAACCATGAAACCATTGTCGATTGTCATTAAAAACCCATCTGGTTCACTAATGTCTTTTAGGGAAGGAAATCTGCCATCCTTACTTGGTCTGGCCATGTGACTCCAGGGCCACAGCAATGTGGTTGACTCTCAGCTGCCCTCTGAACAAGGGCAACTAAATGAAAGTAAGGCTGGCAATCCATGCTGGCCAGCCAGCGACACCCATGTCCCACAAATTAATAAAAACTAAACACACTTTATGTAGAAACTATTAAGTTCCAAAATATATCTCTTTTCTCCCTTCATTATTTAAAACTCGAAAGGTGGCTGTCGACAAATCTCAAATTCTTTCCTTTTGTGGAGCTTAGCATTTCTGTAGCCCTGAATCACCAGTCGTTTAGGTAAACGGTCTCTACTTGAAGAGCTTAATCTTTCTATAGTGGTCATCTAAGTAAACTGTTTCTACTCCTAGAGCAATTTGTACGTGATCATTTTTAGATGCTCTCATGCCTTTGGAATACTCTTACCATGTTCCTTAATCTGAGTTTGTTTATTTGGTTTGATCTAAAAAAAAGAGAAGCCTGCCTGCTCCTGGAAATGATGGCTGTTAGTGTTGCCAGGCAGTTTTTTATTGTTTAGACCATTTCAAATTCTTGTTACTGTTGATAGGCAGATTTCTACCTTACTTTCATTTTAAATTTTTGTTACTGTCACTGCTGGCAAATTCATAATGTGGTTAATAAAGTGTGGGCACTTGTCTGAGATACCCATAGAACTATAACCAAGGAAAATCGGACTTGATGCTTGCCTATCTATCCCATAAAGATTAAAGAATTTACAATCTACCACTGACAATTTGATTGCTTTTTTGCCCTACAAAGAAGTGAATTATCCTGTCTTTTTTTTTTGTTCCTTCTGAATCTTTAGTATTGTTTTTTGGGAGAGAAGGTGAAACCTAGGACGTTTAACTTTTTTTTAATGATTTGACTAATCTTGAAGGTTTTCGTGACTAATTTCAATATGTAAAATAATAATGTATGGACATCTATCTTTTGGAAACAGTGAAGATGATGATGATGAACATCTATTCCAAGATCGTGACCATGACATGCCTCAACAGAAAGGTACAAAGAAGCTCTGTAACAAAGTTAAATGGATACCTGATGAGGTAAATCTGGTCCTCGTAGAATATGTACATTTTAAAAATTATTTCTATAACCTCAATATCTGCATGATTTTTAAAATTTTATAATCTACCATTTAGCTATTGCGATACAAAATGAAGATAATGTTGAATAATTATAGAACCTAACTTCGACAAGAAATAATTTTATAGTTGAAATCTTGGGTGGAACTCTCCCAAAACATTTCTAAGTGTTGTCCCCAGTGGGAAAACCAATGAGATTCCCACTGGGTGCGTTGGTGCGATTCCGTTCGCAATCCAACTGCACTTAGCCTGGGGAGATTCTCACTGAATTTGCCCATACTCGGAAGTTCTTTTGGAATTGGTCCTAAAGACACTGGCAACGTTGGCTCCTCGGAGAGCCCCCCCACAATGTGCACTGCCAGAGCATTACCCAGGCATTCCCCCGACTACACGGGCATTATTGGCCTTCAAGCTGCCCAGCATGGCCATCATGACTGGAGTGATTTGTGCCGGACTTCTGCTGCACCTGAGTGAGAAGTGCAAGAGCTGGAGAACTCAACTCCAAATCGACTCTGTATATCTAAATTGCTATTTAAATATGCTAATCTGATTTGCGCCTTCGCTGGATTATGTCAGGTGCAAGATCAGGGAGAATCCCAAAGGACATTTTTGCTGATGCTAACCACGCTATGGCCCCTCCCCTGTCATTTTCTGACCCCAGTGTAATTTGCGCATGAGCAGGTGGGCCAGGGAATCGAACCCCGAGTTTGAGTGCACTGATAAATTGCTGAAGAGCTAAAGATTGAATTTTTGTTTGAATTCTCATGATCGAACCAATTAATAGATACTTTCAACTAAATCAGTTAAATTCTTGGCTGTTAGTTTCTGTTGTAATCTCTGCAGTTCTAGACCATGGATAATGAATACTCTGCATTCTCTCATTTGTGATAAATAGGATGAGAAGTTAAAGAAGTTGGTAGAGGAACATGGTACAGAAGATTGGAGTTTCATTGCTAATCGTTTTCTTGTAAGCGAAAGTATTTTTAATGTTTTATGATTTCAAATCATGTTTTTAAAAATTATTTCATGGATTGTGGATGTTGCTGGTTAGGCCAGCATTTATTGTGATTATTGGTTTCCACACAAAGATCATAACAGTAGGTTTTAAGTAGTGTCTTAGGAGAAAAGCACGTTAGAAAAACAGATGCAAGGGAGGGTATTCCAGAGTTTGGGGTCTTGGCAACTGAAGGTGTGAACACCAATGTGATGGATCGATTAAAATTAGGGATGCATAGGAGACCAGCATTATAGAAGTGCAGATATCTGAGGCTTGTGTGGCTGGAGGAGATTGCAGAGATCGAGCGAAGTGAGGGTACAACTCCATAAGAGCTCTGCGAGCATGTTATTAAATTCCTTCATTCTTCAGTGAATTGGATTTTTAGTTGTAAATCCACATTGAGAATCTCCCTCTGGTTAATGTAACTAACTTGAAATTTGGCACATTTCTGGTTTATATTGCTAACCAAGGATTTTGGAACTGTTGCAGAACCGAACAGATGTCCAATGTCAACATAGATGGCAAAAAGTTTTGAATCCAGAACTAATAAAAGGACCCTGGACTAAGGAGGAAGATCAAAAGGTAAGAGCATTATAAACCTCAAACTTCTTAAAAATATATTGCAGTCAGTAACGTTTCTATGGCATACTTCCATCAGATCTCTCTTCAATCTCCTTTGCTTGAAAGAGAACAACTTCAGCTTCGTCAACTCAACTATGTAGCTAAAATACCTAATTTCTATAACCATTCCGTATATCTTCTCTGCACCCTTTCAAGTACTCCTACCCTTCCTAAAGTGTGGTGACAGGATTTTTTTTCATGATAATTGACTCTGCACAGACAGTGACCCAAGCTGGGAATCGAACCCAGGTCCCTGGCACTGTGAGGCAGCAGTGTTAACCATTGTGCCACCATGCTGCCCTACTCAGGGTTCCATTTGCTTCATTAATTGCTTTCTCAGCCTGTTCTGTCATGTTCTGAGTTGCGTACACATACTTCCAAAATCCCCTTGCTCCTGCACCCCTTTAAACTTGTGCACTTTACTTTGTTGTTTGCATCTCCTCGTTCTTCCAACCAAAAGTAATCATTTTACGCTTCTGAGTTAAATTTTATCTACCAGTTGTGCACCCATTTGATCAGCCTCTTGAAGTTTTTCAATATCCTCACAGTTCACAATATTTCCAAGATTTGTGTCAACTGCAAAGTGTGAAATTGTACCTTGTACACCCAAGTCTAAGTAATTTATTTATCAAGTAAAGAAGCGACCTAACACTACTGCTGGGGAAAACCTTCCTCCAGTCGGAAAAACAGCCATTAACCTGTTTCCTGTCATTCAGCCAATTCTATATCCATGCTACCACTGTCCCTTTTATTCCTTGGGCTTTGATTTTGCTGACATGCATGTTAAATGGCACTTTATCAAATGCTGTTTGGAAATAAATGTATACTGCTTCACCTGTGTTAGCCTCATCAAGATCTCTGTTTACCCCCTTAAAAAAACTCAACAAGCAACCTAAACATAAATTTCCTTAATTGATGCACACTTGTCTGTGACTGCTAATTTTATCCCAGATGATCATTTCTAAAAGTTTTTCTGCCATCCAGTTAAACTGACTGGCTTGTAGTTGATCTGTTTATCCTTGCAGCCTTTATTCTATAGGAGAGTTGGTTCGCTTAGTTGGCTGGTTAATGCAAATGACGCCAGCAGCGCAGGTTCAATTCCTGTACTGGCTGAGGTTATTCATGAAGGCCTACCTTTCAACCTTGCCCGAGGTGTGGTGACCCTCAGCTTGAAACACCACCGGCCTATGGTCCTCTGGGACTGTGGTGACTTTACCTTTATTCTAGCAAGCGTGTGCTTTTGCAATTCTCCAGTCCTCTGCCACTATCCCTGTATCTAAGGTGTATTGGAAGACTATGGCTAGTGCCTCTCCAATTTTCACTTTTACTCATCTCAGTAGCCTTGGATGCATCCCATCCAGTCCTGGTGATTTATCAACTTTAAGTATAGCCAGGCTATCTAATACCTCCACTCTGTCGCAAGTAGTCTCAACTGCTTCCTTTTTCACTATGACTTGGATTGCAGTATCTTCCTTGGTAAAGACGGAAGTACTCATTCAGTACCTCAGCTGTGATCCCTGACTCCATGCATAAATTCCTTTTAGGTTGCTAATCGGCCCCATTCCTCTTTACTACACTTTTACCATTTATGTGCCTGTTAACAACTTTTGCATTTCCTTTTGTTAGCTGCCAGTCTCTTCTCATGCACTTTCTTTGCTGTTTTTATTCACTTCCCCTCTATACCTTCTATATTCAACTTGGTCCGCAACTGTGTTATACACCTGACTTCTTTTACTGCTTCATTTTAATCTCTATCTTTTTGTCATCTGTTAAGATCTGGACTTGCTGTATCTTTTCCCCTCGTGTGAATGTTCCTTTTACTGTACACAAACTACCTGCTCTTTAAGGGCAGCCCATTGTTCCGATACAGTTTTGTCTGCCAGTCTTTACCTGATTTACCTGAGCCAGATCCCATCTCACCCCATTGAAGTTGGCCCTCCTGCAATTAATTATTCTTACTCTGTATTGGTCCTCACCAATCTAAACTATATAACATTGGGATCACTTTCCCCTAAATGTTCCCATACTGACACTTGACTCCCCTCATTCCCTGGCACCAGATCCATTATTATTACCATCTCCTACATTGGGTGTTTATTCTGCTTGACACTCCTGTAGCCAAGAATATTCCTGCCTGAAGACAGATTATTGTAATATTCCCTATTTCATGTATTACAAAAAAAGCACTTCAAAAGCTGTATTATTTTGGTTTGAAAAAAACAATTCGTTGTGTGTGTTACATTGGTGCAGAAGTGGGTCATTTGGCCCAACTGTGCTGGTGTTTATGCTCCATTTGAGCCTCCTTCCATCTTTTCTCATCTTAATCTGCCGTTATCACCCTTCTCTCTTATGTGCTTGTCTAGCTTCTGGTTAAGTACAGAGTGCTTCAACCACTCCCCTGATGTGGTGAATTATATATTCTCAGCTTAGTGTGGTGACCTTTCTTCAGAATTCCTTATTTGATTGCTTGGTGACTGTCTTGTAGTCTCTAGTCCTGCCCTTCCCCACAAGAGGAAAAATTCTCTCTACATCTATCCTGTCATAATTTTAAATTACCCCTCAACCTTTCTTCAGGAGAAAAGCAACCCAGCCTTAATTGATCCTTTCCTTATGTATATACCCATTCATTTCTGGTAGCATCATTTAAATCTTCTCTGCATCCTCTCCTGTCCTTTGTGTATGTTCTTTTTATATTATGATGACCAAATCTGCACATAGTACTCTAAAAGTGCACTTTTAGTGACTGATATTGGTACTCCAACATCCCTTTGTTTCTCTACCCAATCTAGACTTGCACCTTCTGTTCAACATGTGCTATCTCACATTTATCTGTGAATTTTATTTGCCCATTCTGCAAGTTTATTAAGAAACTCCTGTAACTTATTGTAATCTTCCTGAGTATTGACCATCATCTGCAAATTTAGAAATTGGCCATAATTCTCCAGCTATTCACGCCCTGTCGCTGCTGCCAGAGAGTTTGGAGAATTTGGCGCTCAGCCAAATCTGCGTTCCCTGCAGCAAGATGGAAGAATCCTGCCCATTGTAAGTGCAAATTGTTAATTTAAATTGTAAATATCAGTGGTCCCAGCACTGGTATTTGTGGAGCACTACTTTGTACCTCCGTACCCCCGGAATAACGATCCTTTACTCCTACTCTCTGGTTTCTGTTATGAAGGGAGCTAGCAGTCTATCCTGCCACTTGTCCCTGACTTCATGTTCTCTCATCTTATTCGTTAGTCTATTATGAGGAACTACCAGCGTGCTAGATGGGATAGATTTAGAATAGATCAAGTGGCTCAAAACTGGGCATCTGTGGGTCATCAGCAGCAGCCGCACAATCCTTCACCACGTGAACAGGCATATTCTCCAATCTACCCTGGTTCAATTAAAAGTGTAGGAGTTCCACCAGAAGTACCCAAAAATGAGGTGTCAATCTTGTGAAGCTACAGCTTAGTTGAGGTAAATCAAGAGGTAAAAGGGAAAGAGGAACTTGGAGAAATCAGTATTATTAGAGAAAAAGTAATGTAGATACTAATGGGACTTGAGGCTTGATCTATTCTAAATCTATCCCATCTAGCACGCTGGTAGTCCCTCATAATAGACTAACGAATAAGATGAGAGAACATGAAGTCAGGGACACATCCCCTGGATCTGATGATCTGCATCCTTGGGTCTAAAAAGAAGTGGCTGCAGAGATAGTGGATGCATTAGTTGTAAGCACCTCTGCTTGAGAAAGAAGGGAGGCAGAAATCGGGAAACTATAGGCCAGTGAGCCTAAAGACTGTTATTGGGAAAATGCTGTAATCCATTATTAAGGGTAGAGCAATCAGGCAGTGCTAACATGGTTTTTTTTAAAAAGAAAAATTGATGAAGTAAGCAGCAGAGTGGATAAAGGAGAATCAGTAGATGTAGTGTACTTGGTTCGCAAAAGGCATTCTATACGAGGCAACAAAACGTTACTACACAAGTATTGGGGGTGATTTCAGCGTGGTTAGAGAACTGGCTACCTAACAGGAAGCAGAGAGACGGGATAAATGGGTCATTTTCTAGTTGGCAAACTAACTAGTGCAGTGTCGCAGGGATCAGTACTTGGGCCGAAACTATTTATGATCTGTATTAGGGACTGAATGTAAATCCAAGGTAGGTAGGAAGGCAAGTTGTGAGGAGGATGTAAAGAATCTGCAAAGAGATGTAGATATGTTAATCGAGTGGGAATAAATTTGGCAGATGGCGTATAATGTGGGCAAAATGCAGTTGTCCACTTTGGCAGGAAGAATACAAAAAGCAGATTACCACTTCACTGAATCATAGAATCCCTCCAGTGCAGAAGGAGGCCATTTGGGCCATCAAGTCTGCACCGACAACAATCCCACCCAGGCCTTATCCCTGCAATCCCATATGTTTACCCCGCTAATCCCCCTAATCTTGGGACGCTAAGGGGCTATTTGGCATGGCCAGTCTGCCTAATTTAAATTAATTATTATTACTAAATCTAACCTAACCTAATCTTTCGGACTGTGGGAGGAAACTGGAGCACCTGGAGGAAACCCGTGCAGACACGGGGAGAACATGCAAACTCCACACAGTCACCCGAGGCCGGAATTGAACACAGGTCCCTGGCGCTGTGAGGCAGCAGTGCTTGCCACTGTGCCATGGTGCCATCCACAATTTTTTGAAACTGAATGGAAAGAGACTGCAGAATGCTGCAATACAAAGGGACCTGCGTGTCCTTGTACCAAATCACCAAAAAGTCAACGTGTAGGCCCAGCAAGTAATTGAGGCAAATTGAATGCTTGCCTTTATTGGAAGGGGAATGCAGTATAAAAGTAAGGGAGTCTTTCTACCACTGTATTGGGCATTGGCGAGGCCACACCTAGAATACTGTATACAATTTAAGTTGCCTTATTTAAGGAGGGAAATGCTTGGGAGGCAGTTCAGAGAAGATTTACTTGGTTGATGGCAGGAGGTGAAACATAAGATTTTGAGGAGGTTGGACAGGGTAGATGCTGAGAGACTGTTTCTGCTTGAAGGAATCTAAAACTAGGAAGTGCTTTTTTGAAATAAGGGGTCTCCCATTTAACCAGGCATGAAGAGGAATTTCTCTCTGGGGTGGAGAATTGCAAGGGTTCATCTCCCTCCAGTGGTGGCGAGATCATTGAATATTATCAAGGCTGAGTTGGGCAGATTTTTGATTGACGAGGGAATAAAGGGAACAGCCAGGAATTTTAAGTTAAGGCCACAATCAGATCAGCCATGATCTTATTGACTGGCGGTGTCAGCTCTGAAGGCCAAATGACTGCCTCCTACTTCTTATTTCATAAAGTTAACACAGATTTACAAAGAGGGAATCATGTTTGACAAATATATTTTCTAATATATAACTAGTAAAATCGATGATGAACTACCAATAAATATACTTGCATTTCCAAACTGCATTCAATGAGGTGCCACAAAAAAGGTTAATGCACAAGACAAAGGCTCATGGAGCTGGGATAATATTCAGCATGGATAGAGGATTGATTAATGGACAGGAAACAAAGAGTAGGGATAAATAGGGCATTTTCAAATTGGCGGGCTGAGATTAGTGGAGTGGTGCTTGGGCCTCAGCTATTTACAATTTCATGGATGAAGAATAAACAGTAATGTATCTAGATTTACTGATAATACAGAGCTAGGTGGGAATATAAGCTGTGAGGAAGATACAAAGATGTTGCAACAAGATACAGGTTAAGTAAATAGACAAAACAAAGTAACAGATGGAGTATAATGTGGGGTTATTCACTTTGGTAGTAAGGATAGAAAAGCAGAATATATTTTAAAAGGTGTTGAACTTGTAAATGTTGATGTTCAAAAGGCTTGGATGTACTTGTACAAGAAATGCAGAAAGTTAGCATGCTATTGCAGCAAGCAATTAGGAAGGTAAATGGAATGTTGACCTTTATTGCAAGGGGATTGGAGTACAAGAATAAAGAAGTTTTGCTACAATTGTATAGGGTTTTGGTGGTTCCAAACTTGTACATAGTTTTGGTCTCCATATTTAAGGAAAGATATACTTGGTATGGTAAAGACTCACTAGATTGGTCTCTAGGATGAGAGGATTGTCTGATGATGAGAGGATGTGTAAACTGGGTTGATACTCTATGGCGTTTAGAAAAAGAGAGGTCACTGCATTGAAACATACAAGATTCTGAAGGTGCTTGATATGGCAGACAGTGAGAGGTTATTTTCCTGACTGGGGAATCTAGAATACGGTGTCTCAACCTCCAGATAAAGGGCTGATCATTTAGCCTTGAGATGAGAAAATTCTTCAAAGGGTTTTGAATCTTTGATGCTGAACCCTCTACCAAGGGTTATGGATATTCCATTGAGTATATTTCGGGCTGAGATAGGTAGATTTTGGGGTCTCAGGGAGTCAAGGTATATGCTGGAAAGTGGAATTGAGGAGCAGGATCAACCATGATGGCATGGAATGGCGACAGGCAGGCTCATGGGGCTGCATGGTCGGATCCTGCTCATGTTTCTTATGTTCCTTTATTATTATGAAATAAAAACTGGAAATACTCAGACCATCAAGCAGCGAGCGGAAAAGAGGATCTTTTCTCATTTCCGTTTGATGACTGTCAGACTTTCGTAGGATTTATTTTGTGTGCTAGTGTTTTGATTTTTGCAAAAAGTAATTTGACCCTGATTGAATTCAATGTATGAAGTATAGAATCAGTTACTTGTGACATGTTCAAAATTTTGGCTTTTCTTTTCCCTACCACCAATAGGTAATTGAGTTAGTTCAGAAATATGGTCCAAAACGATGGTCACTGATTGCCAAATACCTAAAAGGCAGGATTGGAAAACAGTGTCGGGAAAGATGGCACAATCATTTAAATCCTGAAGTTAAAAAATCATCTTGGACAGAAGAGGAAGACAAGATCATTTATGAAGCACATAAGCGTCTAGGAAATCGCTGGGCTGAAATTGCAAAGTTGCTTCCTGGAAGGTACATTTCTACAATTTTTAAAAGCTCTGTTTTGCCCAAGAAAGTTAAAGGAAATCTGTATTCTTCTGATTTTGTAAAGATATTGTACTGTGAGATATTGTAAATTATGCTGAAGAATGGAATATCAGTGGTGTTTCTTTCTAAAAGTAGAGATCAGAAAGCAAAGAGCTGGGGTAAAGAGAAGTTTATTTTCCTAATCTTACTTCCATGATGTATTATCTCATTCCTCTCAATGCTGAATTGGATCTGACAGCTGTCTGCCCATTCGGCTCGCCTATGTTTTCTTCAAGTGTTCACAATTTTCTATACTCCAGTTTGGTATCATCAGCAAATATCAGTATGTCCCCTCTATTCTCAATCTATACCTATCCCTGTGGAACACTACTTGGTGCATATTTATATTACAAGTAACTGTAACTTCCCTTTATTTTCTCCAACCATATGTATATCCATGTGACCACATTCCCATTGGCTCTATTTGCTCTTATTGTCACTATAAGTTTCTTATGTGGCACTTTAGCTGAATGTTTATTGGTGATCCATAAAAATCTCATCCATTTCTTCACTTAAACCAATTTTTTGTTATTTCCTCAAATAATTGC
Source organism: Mustelus asterias (assembly GCF_964213995.1). NCBI lineage: Eukaryota > Metazoa > Chordata > Chondrichthyes > Carcharhiniformes > Triakidae > Mustelus > Mustelus asterias. Next base: position 74,330,463 of record NC_135807.1, on the reverse strand, counting down.
ATTAGGTTGGGCAAGCGTGTCCTGGCTTTTAGGAGTCCTTGCTGACTAGACTTGACCAGCTTTTGTCTCCCCAAACACTTGGTAAATTTATTGTGCATTACAAACTCCAGTGGATTATCAACAACTGAAAAGTAATTGCTCAATAATTTTATGTCTAATCCCTGCCTCCCTCTCTTTAAAGATGGGATCCAATCCGTTTTCGCAACTTTCTTTTTCTGTAGGTTTTTGGGAAATTGAAATCAGTGTTGACTTCTTTCTAAGCTTCCTTCAGGACAATTGGATTCCAGTAATTTGTCTCCCAAAAAATTGTGGATACTTTGGTAAAATCACTCTTTTGAATAACAATGCTGTCAATAATACTCCTTTTAGAGTCAGAGGTTTACAGAGAGTATAGAAAGTGGCAGGAATCTAACCTCGGGCGGAGCAAAAAAGGTGACAATTATGAGAAGGGAGGTGGTCAATGCAGGACTGAGGGGACTGTACCTAAGGTTGAATGTGGGAATGGTCACTGATGATTGAATAGTGTTCAGTTCCATTTACAACTCCACAAACAATGATGTACTCAGTGCTGACATGCAGCAAAACCTGATCAAAATTCAGGCTTGGCATGAAATCCTTGCCACACAATGTCAGGAAGTGACCATTTCTAACAAGAGAATCTAACCATCTCACTTTGACATTCAACAGCATTTGCATCTCTGAATCCCCCATCAATATCCTGGGGGTTGCAATTAATTGTCCAGAAAAAAACTGGACCTGCCACATAAATGCTGTGGCTTCTGACAGGTCAGAAATCTGAAAACCTCTGGAAATCTGAAATGTGGAACTACAATCTACTAGGCACAAGAAATGTGGCTATCTACAATCTACTAGGCACAAATCAGGAGTGTGATAGAATACTGTCCACTTGTCTGGAGGAGTGTGGCTCCAACGACGCTCGAAGCTCAACACTATGAAAGATAAACCAGACTGCTTGATTGTCACCCATCATCACCTTTAAGCACTCACTCACTCAATAGCTGGTGCATAGTAGCAGCAGGATGCACTGCAGCAACTTGCCAAGGCTTCTTTGTCGACACCTTCCATTCCTGGAACCACCACCACCTAGAAGGATAAGGGCAGCAGGTGATTGTAAACTCGCCAGCTAACTAAGAGCTGTTGCTTGCTTGCATTCCCAACAACTGGCCAGGAGACTACAGCATATTTAAATAGGACCCTGCTATTCACATCAGCATGGCCTTCAGAAGACTGGATTTTCCAGGTGTTACCATGTTTTTCTGCACTCTCCCTACCTTCCTACAATGATTCTGGTTCACAAGTACGTGTATATATTTTAAAGAATGATTGCCATTTAACTATTTTTGCAGTATTCCTATATTTAAAGTGATGTACACATTTTGTACTGTCATTTTAAAATTGGGAATGCTCGAAATTCTTTAACTTAAGCTCAGTACTGTATATTTTTTCACCAAGTGTTCTGTTTACTGTTAGCTGTTTACTGTAGAATAATGTACAGAATTTTATCTGGTTTTATACAAATATATTAAATCTATACAGGACAGATAATTCAATCAAGAACCATTGGAATTCCACAATGAGAAGGAAAGTTGAACAGGAAGGATATCTGCAGGATGCTCCCAAATGCGACTTGCTTCCAAGCATACAACAGAAAGTGCCACCTCGGACACCTCTGAACACCGTGCAGTTCCAGAACCAGTTTTTCATTCCTGTGTCCACGCAAGTAAATGACTTGCACTTTGTTTAACTGAGTAATTTATGAATTTAAATAAAATAGCATATTTGATGTTGGTTTTGATATTGCATCTTGTAAAGCCTTAAAATTGATTTACAGTATCTTGGTTTTTTTTCAGGCCCTCAGACATCAGTACTTGGGTGCAGAAGAATCTTGCACAGAAAATACGACAACAGGTTTTGCTCAAGTAAGACATGACATTTTTCTTTAATTTGATTTTAGTGCGATTTAAGAATACATACTACTCGCAACTGTTTAGTTTTTATACATATATCATTATGCGGACGTTAAAAAAATTGTAAGGTTTAAGCTTAGACATTTATGTAAAATATATTTCTGTTTGTCACATGCAATGAGCTTTTGAACTTTTTCTATCTATATAAATTGCAACTTGTTCTGTCTTGGTTATCCATGATACCTCATACTATGTCTGGATTCAATGTGTTTTCAAAACTCAATTTACTCTGCTTTACATAAATTAATATGGAATAAATAATAGCCAATTTTAAAATTTCTGGTTTCCTTTAAATATCAAAAAATTGCATCCGCCTTCAAAGCTGTGATTCCGGTTGCACTGAGGCTAAAGCATCCGCAGTAAAATATTTTACTACCATTTTCATGTGGTGTTACTTGATTGGTTAATTTTGTTAAAATTTCATATTAACCCATTGCACCAAAATTTAAAGACGGTGTTATCATTGATAACCTTGCACCAGTTCATGCACTTGATAACCTTGCAATAGATCATGCACTTGAAAGAAAGAGTAAACCTCACATCTTCATCTCTGTCTCTCTCTCTCTCTCCCTGTCACTCTCCATTTTGTTCTTTTCCTTTTTGTTCTCTTGTTACATGTTCATTTCAGCAACCATATGTTGATGATGATCCTGATAAAGAACAAAGAATAAAGGAACTTGAACTCCTCCTAATGTCAGCAGAAAATGAAGTCAGAAGAAAACGAGCAGGAGCTGTAAGGATTCTGTACACTCTCAACCTTTTAGATTGCTTAGCCTTTTTCATCTAAGACTTACTATTTCATCTGTGCTTTTTTCTTATTTGGCCTTTCATTGTGATGCTCTGGTTCCATTAAGCCCTAGAATTGTATGTTAGAAATTAGTAAAATAACATCTAACTACATGAAGGCATAAAAAAGTTTTTTGACTCAATAAAGATGTAACTTTGGGATTCATGGTTTGATTTAGTAAAGATGTTTACGATCTTTTTAAATGGCTTAATTTTTCAAAATTATTTTTTGAATTGAAGGCTAGCATATGCTGACTTATGAAGTTAGTGTATATTTTGATTGCACGGTATTTGTGTGCATTGCTTTGATCAAATTTCTTGTCATGGTGGGGAACAATGCAAGTTTGGAAGTTAAGGTAATTTGTCCCTAGGCTCTTCAAGTTAACTTGGTCTGAGAATGCAGCAAGAGTGTGACAACAATATCTTCAACATAAAACAGCCACATGAGAATTTGATGATGTGCCAGTAATAGATCCGGCACAAAAACCCCCCAGCAGAACTGGATATTAAATATTTCTGCACAGAAAGTGTTCAGCAAAGAAAGGGGAAGAGGCGGCATCATTGATTAGAGACAGAGGATGGAATTTTCCATTCTGGAGACTAAGTGCAGTTGCAGGCAGGAAAGATGGCGTGATTCCTGCTAGGTCATATGAAGCTGTGCAATCTTTGGCTTTTCAACTCATTGATTATACATCAGCAAGGAACTTGCTGAATCTCGTGGTAAGGCAGGCCAGGGTTCGTCTGCCCCGCCATTACTTCAAGAGGTCGAAGTCCTGACACCATATTTAAACAGGACATACACAGACATTCACTCACTGCAGGCCATTGAATACCTGACACTTGGAGGGGGCTAAATGTAAACTATATTTACAACAGTACAGATAATATACAATGAGTGAACACTTGTATTGCATTGCTCAGATTCTCCATGGGATCTGAAAGAACCAAATGCTCTGCTCTGCAGTTCAGTGAGGCCTCCGTGGGGATTCTCCTCTGGACTGTCCAGGAAAGGCAGAAGGTCCTCTTTCCTCCTGGGTGGGAGCAGGAGGTCCCCTTAACTGACCACGCCAGCCTGGGATGACATGGCCAGGAAGGTGAGTGCCTTTAGGAACCAAAAAAGGAATGTCCTGTAGTTCCGAAAAAATATGAATGATCTGATGTGCTCCAGTGGGGTAAGTGAAACTTCTGCTCACTCTGAACGCACTACCATAAAGGCATCAGGTAGTCTAAGGGTTGGAGTCCACAGGGATGTCACACATGACCAGGGGATTGAACGTTAGCACTTGATGCTTGCCATCCATTTTAAACTCACTATCCCTTAACGGGGAGGACTCCGCTTACAGAAAAGGCATGCATGTTTCTGAACTGATCTTTCGTCCATAGTGCTCACAAACAATCCATTTGTCTTTTTGCAAGACATAATTGTCCACAACAAAATGGAGAGAGCGAAGAGTACAGTGTCTGTCTGAGAGTTGAGGACGCTTTCCACCCACCCTCTATTCCCGCAGGAAAAGGTGAAGGATGTCCTCCAGCAACACCCCAGCCCCAGACCTGCTCAGATGAGGATGCAGAACACTAGCTGATGAAGATCTGTCACTGTGTTCACTTGCACCTTCCACCAGCACAGATACAAGTATCTCAGTGGAATTTAGTTCTAGAGTATGTTTGGGTTCACAATCTGGTGATCACCTCACAGATACAAGTCCACAGTAGGTGGAGGCAGTGACTACTGAGGTCTCTGACATTCAGACTGCTGGAGACCAGGCCCTTGCTGAGTTGGAGTCTGATGCCAAGCCTCTGGATTGGCCCTAAAATAAATGCTGGAGATGCAGAGTCAGGCAGGGGAACATCGGGCAGACTTGTCAGAGACTGTGTCACCAGACTGGACCGAAGGATGGAGGAGTCCATCCATGTTCTATCTGGTGTTGTGGCTGCAGCATGAGAGCACGTCAAAATCTCCATGGGAAGGGTGGCACCTAGATGTAGCAACAGTAAGAAGTCTAACAACACCAGGTTAAAGTCCAACAGGTGTATTTGGTAGCAAAAGCCACTAGCTTTCGGAACAGGCTGTTCCTTCGTCAGGTGGGTGGGAGTTCTGATCACAAACAGGGCACAAAGACCCAAACTCAATTTACATGAATAATGATTGGAATGTGAGTCTTTACAGCTAATCAAGTCTTAAAGGTACAGACAATGTGAGTGGAGGGAGCAGTAAGCACAAGTTAAAGAGACGTGTATTGTTTCCAGACAGGACAGCTAGTGAGATTTTGTACATCCAGGCAGGTTGTGGGGGTTACAGATAGTGTGACATGAACCCAATGCCTGGACACCCTCCTGACGAAGGAACAGCCTGTTCCGAAAGCTAGTGGCCTTTGCTACCAAATAAACCTGTTGGACTTTAACCTGGTGGTGTTGGACTGGGGTAAACACAGAAAGAAGTCTAACGCCGGCATCTCCACATCATGACCTAGATGTAGCAGCAGGGAACAAAATTTTGAGTGCACAATGGTGACACGGATGTTCATTCACTGTGTATATTATCCGTACTATTGTAAATATAGTCTGCATTTAGCACTCCAAGTCTCAGGATATTCAATGTGATGCAAGATCCCACATTCATTCAAGGGACAAAAATATGTACTCAAAATGCTCCCACTGGACATCTCAGTTGCATTAACTCTCACTCAATCTCATCACATTGGTTAGTCTTTATTTTCATACCTGCAACGTGAACAAAGGCCTTGTATCTCAGGCAGGTAATATTTGGTCTCAGGAGAATTGCTCATCAGTGGTAGTGATTACCCTGATGCTGTCGCACTGATGTCTGTAGTTTGTAAATGTAACAAATATGTTGTGTGGTGAACGATAGAATTTTTTCTGACATGCACTTTTGTGATGGTGTTTATTTTATGGCAGTGAGATTTTGAGAAAAGTAGTATTCATCTTCGAGCACCGTAGACTTCCATTCCTCCATGCAGCGTATTTTCATATCTGCTTTTAAGGCTGAACATTTTTCATTTTTAGTTCCCACTCCATACATGATGCTGAACGATGGAAATTGTTTCCACTTGGTGACATTGAAAAGTCTACTAGAGGCAGACATTTCAGAGGCATCTGTGATGTCAGAGGTGTGTGCTCATTCTGATGAAGCTGTCTAATTCCCTGTGAGGATCTTACTTTGCTCCTGAAAAGCTTCCTAGTGATGCTGTACAGGATCCTTCAGTAAAGGCACAGTACTCAACTCAACGTGGAATTTATTGTATGACTGAGTACTCATTGACTTGGAAAGAAAGCACTGGCCTTTGTGAGATGGAAAATGTTGAGAACTACAATGCTTTGGCACATCTCCTGAGTCCTCAGCAGGATTTATGAAGGCAAAAAGTTGTCATTGACTGCTGTGTCAACACTGACTGGGTCACATCTCTCCCAAATGCCAAGGCACTGCAGGACGTAGACTTGGCAGGCTTCTGAACTGCAGGTTTGTGAGTTTTTAAATAATCAAACAACTATTCCGCTGAGTCACTCTGAGGACAATGCCAACATAACTCGCAGCTTTGAGCGCATGTTGTAGAGTAACAGTTCACTTTGTCCTGATGTCCAATGGCATATTGAGGCTCAGTAGCAAGATGAAGCCTCTGCATTATTCATCCATGAGAGATGTTGCTCCCCTTTGGGACAGTCAAGTGCTAACTATTGACTAATGTTTTTCCTGTTAGTGCTGCCTTGCTAAGCTGTTGTCATACTGGCATTTGTGCAATTGCGTTTCAGCTGCTTGAAGGTTGCTATACGTGCTGACGTGCTTGGTTGAAAGGACTGCACTGTGTAGATGTTTTAAGGAGGTGCATAGTGAAGTGCTAGTCATATTCCACAGTGACCATATGGTTCCCATGGCTACTGTGTCTTCCAAGGATGACCCTGTTATTAGTGCTGAAGGTGACTTGTACTGCTTCCATGATCATTGAGATTGAGGAGCTTTCCTGATGTGGTGATGCTGAAAATTAAGATTTTGTTGTTCCCCTGTATCAAAGCCTGAAGACAACATTGATTCTGAAAACTTCCCTTCGCCTTATTTCCCTTGAAATCTTGTAACTATGACGTTGTCACAGGCATGTATGCCACATTGTGCCCATGCAATGACATTTCTCATGTGTCTGGTCTGAATCCTTGACGACCTCCGAGTCATCATCCATGGAGACATCTAGCTCCTCAATGTCTCCCTCTGGCAAGACATCACCCACCCCCCCAGCTTTATAGCGCTAGGTTGTGCAAGGCACAGCAAACAACAGTGATGTGTGACACTCTGTCGTGCGTGTTCAGAACTCTGCCTGACCGTTCCAAACGTTGCAAACGTGTCTTTAAGTGGCCAGTAGTTTGCTCTATTAAGGACCTTGTGACAGAATGTGCAGCATTTTATCTCTTAATTGCACTCTGTAGCTGATGAATGGGTGGTATGAGCCACTTATCGCCGAGGAGCCATCCCCAAGGCCACTCAAATATCTCTGGCACCTGGGATTGACTCAAAATGTGAAAGCTGTGCTGACATGTTAGATCTGCTTTCTGTGATCACAAATGCGTTGGAAAGTGAAATCATTTTCTATTAATGAATCTTCAAGGCTGCCGGGGAGCGCTCAAGGCCATGTGTGCTGTCGATGGCACCCTACAGTTGTTGAAAACCTGAGATCATAGAAAATCCCCAAGCTCTGGTAGTCTGGTTTGCTTCATCCATGTGGAACTGCAAGTAATGGTGAGCTTTGCTGAAAGAGACATCTGTCATCTCCCTTGTGTGGTTCTGTAAAGGTCCCCAATGGAGCACTGGAAGGATCCGCTGCCATTCAGTGCGGTAGTAACCTTTAGAGTAACTTGCATTGAATGCTCTCCATGCTGCGTGGGTTCCTCGTGAGAATGTGAGCTACCACACTCCTGGACAAGTGAAGCCCGGAGTGCAGCAGGGCTGCATCCTCTCTCCTATTCTGTTTCTCATCACCATCGACTGGATCATGTGTCAAACAACATCGGACCATCTCGAGGGAATTCAGTGGACCCTCTTTTAATACATCAGGAAATCCTAACAATACAGTCTTAAGGCCAAAATCAGACTCTACAACGGTAAAGTCAGTCCTGCTCTATGGATCTGGATCTGAATGCTGGAGGGCAGTGAAGACAGACATGACCACGGTGAACACCTTTCATAATAGTTGCCCTACGTGAGATGTGTAACATTGGCTGTTTAAATAAATAATTTAAAATGCAGTAAACTTTGGTAAGCAGGACTTAATGTGTTGCCTTTGCGAAAGGGATAGTTCGGATACAGACAGGTACATTTCCTCGAGGCTAGAAGGGCAACCAAAGCTAGGGCTCCCTGAATGTCAAAATAGTAAAATGAACCGGAGAAAAGGTGCATATGACAGATGTAAGTAGATAATACAACTAAGAACCAGGCTGAATATAGGATGTTCAGAGGGGAATTGCGAGAAGTAAGGAGACTGGCAGCTAATGTAAAAGGTAATCCAAGAGTCTTCTATAGACACATAAATATTAAAAATGTAATATGAGGAGGGGTGGGGCCCTCTGACAAAAACATCTAAACCTAGAGGCAGATGCTACCAAACTCGGTGAAAGGTGGTTGTTGCGATACTAGTTTGGCTAAAAACTGATAAAGGAGGTATTAGAGCAATTACAGTCATAGGCAGAGGTGAACCCATGGAAGAATTTGAAAACAATGACAATTTTAAAAGCAAAGCATTGCTTGATTGGGAGCCATTGTAAGTCAGCAAACACAGGGTTGATAAGTCAATAGGATACAAGGCCACTGGCAGCAGAGTTTTGAATGACCTCCGGTTGATGGAGTATAGAACATCAAATTAGTGCGTGGGAATAGTTAATGAAAACTAAGCAGGGGAGGGTTTCAGCAGCAGTGAGCAGCCCCAAGATGGAGACGGGCACTTATGGAGGTGGAAAGAGGTGGTCTTCATGATGGTGTGCATATGTGATTGGAACATATATTCAAAGCAAAGGAGTTGTGCATTATGGGGGGGCAGGCAGGTAAGTGGGGTTCAAGCCAAAATCCGATCAATCAAGATCTTATTGAATGGCGGAGCAAGTTTGAGAGATCTGATGGCCTTTTGCTTCTATTCCTTACGTCTGTTCTTATGAAGCTCACCTTGGGGTCAGTTATGATATCAAATCAGCCTCTGGATTGCCAGATAAAGGAATCAGTGGCTAGGGAATGGAGTTTGTGGTGGGGACTAAAGACGATGGCTTTGGTCTTCCCAATCATAGAAATCATAGAATCCCTACAGTACAGAGAGGCCATTCAGCCCATCGAGTCTGCACCGACCACAATCTCACCCAGGCCCTACCCCCATATCCCTACACATTTACCCACTAATCCCTCTAACCTACGCATCTCAGGACACTAAGGGCAATTTTTAGCATGGCCAATCAACCTAAACCGCACATCTTTGGACTGTGGGAGGAAACCGGAGCACCCGGAGGAAACCCACGCAGACACGAGGAGAATGTGCAAACTCCACACAGACAGTGACCCAAGCCGGGAATCGAACCCAGGTCCCTGGAGCTGTGAAGCAGCAGTGCTAACCACTGTGCTACCGTGCCACCCAATATTTAATTGGAGGAAATTTCTGCTCGTCTAGTAATGGATGTTGGGGAAATTGTGATAAATTAGCCACAGTGGAGGTAGCGAAGTAGAAATGGATATCGCCAACGCATGTGTGAAAACTTGTTTTTACAGATATAGTTGCTGAGGAGCAACATGTAGGTTAAAAACAAAACTGGCCCGGGGGGATATTGATCCTCTGGGGACACCAGAGCTACTAGTGTGAGAGTGGGAAGACAAGATATTGCAGATGATATTCTGTCTACAATTAGATAGGAATGGAACCAGGCAACTACAGTCCCAATCCGCTGGGGGATGGTGGAGTGGCATGGGAGAAGTATGGTGTGGTCAACTATGTTAACGGTTGCAGGCAAACAGTGAAGGATGAGGAAGACTATTTTACCTTTGTCATAGTCACATGCTGTTTGGTACCAGTGGTAAAGATCTTTTAACCAATTGTATGATTAAAACCCTGAATTAATTAGTCCAATGGGGAGAAAAGTGTCAAATTTTCATTTTGGACATAAATAATTGGATAGTCAAATCTTTGGGTAAGATTGAACTTGCTACTGTTGGTGTTTTGCTTTCCTTTAGCAACTAACTCTGAATTTTGCTAGTTGGATAAGTAAGCACTTAAAGCACCTGCCTTCAGATTGTAATTTGAACGTGAAACTGAATGTTGTATTTGTCAAGTGTTGTATGTTTCACACATTCATTGAACTAAAGATGACTCCAGGAAAACTGCTATTAGCAATTACATCCTTGGCAAAGCTGGTTTACACAGCTGTTTAAGGAGTCTAACACTAGTCTTGTACTAGTGACAGAATGTTTCAGAACTTTTGCAAACATTTAGGGTGATTTATCTAGCAAATTTAGTAGCTGCATTTGGAGATTTGTTATGAAACATGTTTTGCAAATGTGTGCAGAGTTTCACACTTTAGTTTCCAATTCAGGCTGAGGAAATTGAAACCTTCTAAACCATATTACATAGTTAGAATTTCAGTTAAGAAATATGAGTCTTTAAAATTTTAATTACATTATGGAGAACTCCTGTGCTCTTGTGGTCTTAACTTTAAGACATACCTCTACAAATATTGAACATACACCAAAACCATTTTATGTTTTGACAAACTGAGCATATTTTAAATGTCATGGAGGCAGCTGTTCAGGAGCTAAAACATTTTTGTGTTCAATTGGATATGGATATTCTCCATGTGAATTAATTTTGTCTTGATGGAACACTATTTTGTGGTTTTGACCATAGTGGATCAAATAATTGCTCCTACGATATCTTAAAATTAATTCTTTGTAAAAATAACTTTATTGTAAAACAAATGATTTTAGAATAAGCTTATTTTTGTTTAATTGTTTTGTTTAGTCACAAGATGCTACTGACTTTACATGCTGGTCAAGAAGTTTTTTTGGTGATGAAAGTTTATCCAGTACCTTGAGTAGCCTGGAGGATAAAGCAACTGAAACTTCTACCAAGGAGCAGCTCCAGGGAACAAGCACACCTTTACAGCAGGCATCCCTCAACCGTTTTCTTGCACAAGAGGAGAATTCAGCCCTCAATACACTACATTCAATTCCTGATTTTGCTAAGACATTTGAACTAATTGAAGCAGTAAGTTTGTCCTCTCCTATAATTAAATGTAGTAACACTAAATTCATTTGGTTACCTAATAATGGTACTTGGCAATGGTTTGTGCACTTTTAATACTTCTTCCATGTGTATTATGCATAGACTCTAGCTTTAGTGAAAGATTTTTGATTCCCTCTGTAGATTTGTAGTTTATTTGCAGTAAAATGGCAGCCCCACTTCACCTTAAATTGCCAATGCTGCCTTCGTATTATGTCAATCTCTTCAGGAGGAGTGAGATTTTTCAAAGTGATAGGACCTCTTACGCTGGTTGTTGTGTGCAAGCTTCTTTAGAAACAAGAATGGACATGGATTATTTTGTGCCCTAGGCAAGGGGTTTCAATCTTCTGCTTTAGTGAGCCAGCTCCTCTGAGTATAGAGGATGACAGGAAGAAGCTACAAGTGTGACCAAGGCAAGGTATTTTTTGAGGGCAGGAGCTTTTGAATGAAGAAGGAAAGAGATGCAGTGAAAACTTCCCTTCTAACTAATGGAAAACTAGAAGGAGTTGATTACAGGTAGGGACCTGCAAGGCTGTGCAGAGATAATAAATTGTGAAAGGGAATTTGCTGTAGTACTCTTGGTGAGATAGTTACATTTCTCACTGCACAGCGCCCAAGTCATGAAGAAAATTCTGCTTGCATTCCCATGTGCCGTTATCTGTTTACACCCAGAAGGAGATCATAGAAATCATAGAAACCCTACAGTGCAGAAGGAGGCCATTCGGCCCATCGAGTCTGCACCGACCACAATCCCACCCAGGCCCTACCCCCACATATTTTATCCACTAATCCCTCTAACCTACGCATCCCAGGACTCTAAGGGGCAATTTTTTAAACCTGGCCAATCAACCTAACACGCACATCTTTGGACTGTGGGAGGAAACCGGAGCACCCGGAGGAAACCCACGCAGACACGAGGAGAATGTGCAAACTCCACACAGACAGTGACCCAAGCCGGGAATCGAACCCGGGACCCTGGAGCTGTGAAGCAGCAGTGCTAGCCACTGTGCTACCGTGCCGCCCTGAGATGAGTTCATTTTCCTCTAATGAATTTTCTCAACTACCATCTCTAGAATCCTTCTTTATTCCACACATCTTTCTGCAGTGTTGCTTCACTGGTCTAGCACAAAATGTCATCTCCCTTTAAGCTGCTGCAAAATCTTAAGACCCTGCAGCAGTGCGTGATTTCCCACTCCTAATTGCTGAGCAGCTTACAGGAAACAATTTTAGTGCTGTCAGTTTGCTTGCCGCATGCAATTGAGAGCAACCTGAGAAATTCAATCATCTGGGCAACTGTTTCTCTTGTGGTCCTTCCCCTCCCTCCCCCACTGGATTTAATGCTGAAATACTTGAAATTAACCCTAATCTAACAAAAGTATGAGAGAACCTGAAATACCCATTGAATTAATGATAGTGAGAGAGAGGCACGCATTTTTAATTTTAAAAAGTAAGTAAACTGGCTATTATGGCAATTTCGAATAAATGTGTAACTTATAAATTAAACTGTAGTTAATTTGATATATTTTTAAAAACTTAAATACTTGCTTACTTATGCTTTTATTTTTCTTCAAAGGTTTTATTGTGTGTAATCAATTGTATGTGGAACCTGAAGATTCTGAATTTGGATATTTATCACCAACAGACCACATCTTCAATAATGTAGAACTAAACAACTACTGTAACCATAACAATAGAATATGATGACATCAATCTACTTGTATTCAAATTGCAACAACCTTTCTTCTCTCTATTTCTTATCCACCAATAAAGGGACTTGCATGATCTAGAAAGTTTGTTTAAGAATGCTAACTTTAAAAAAAGGTCGTATATCCTGCACCGTTATTTGATGGCCATACTGCTGATTCTAAATGTGAATTAAAATGAAACCTTTTGTTATAGATTTTATAGTTTTGAGTGTAACTAGATTTTTCCTTTTTCTCAGGATTCTGTAGTGTGGAATGAGCTAACTAACTTTGACTTCTCTGAAGTCAATGAAAAGGCATCTGCTAAACAGACTCCGGCTAAATTTGAACGTTTGCAGCGCAGAGGTGGAATAGGTTATCGCTTTGATGGCCATGCCATTTCAGATCTGAGCAGAAGTACTTGCAGTAACAGCAGCGGGCAGGGTGAACTCATTCCTATAACGTCCCCTATTGTTGCCAAGTTCAGTACACCACCAACTATTTTGAGGAGGAAGAGGAGACTTCGGCTTGGCCCGTCCCCATCCAGTGACTGTAACAGCATTTCCTTCATGGACAACAGCACAACGAGCCCAAAAAGTACTCCAGTAAAAGCACTGCCCTTTTCTCCTTCTCAGGTAGAACTCTCATAGCTAATGTAATAAGTAGAGTAGACATCACTGTTTATATTTAAAATCCTTTTAGTTTTAGTTTTTAGCATTATTCAAATTTTGTTTAGACATGGTTTAGTTTAGTACAGAAAAAGTAAGTGTAGCATATTTAAATTAGGTTTAACTGACTTTTTAAACAACTAAGAATTGCACAATAAAAGCAGAAATGCTGGATTAATTCAGCTGGTCTGGCAGCATCTGTGGAGAGGGAAACACAGTTAACAGATTTTTAGAAGGGGCAATGGACTCAAAACGTTGACTGTTTCTGTGCTGCCAGACCTACTGAATTAATCCAGCATTTTTTGTTTTTGATTTTGTGATATTTTGCTTTTATTTAAAAATTGTACACTATTGCTTCACAATTGGGAAAAGATTAGCCAAGTAAGTACGAAAAAATACATAGTTAATTTATGAATAGGTTGCTATCTAATGCAATAAACGTTTGATCTTTAGAATCATTCAAAATGAGTTAGATGAATATTATAGGGCAGAAGCTTAAAATGGAAATGAGTTTGTGGCTTTTGACAATGATATTTCAAGAAGCTGATAAACTAGGTATCCTTATTCAAAGATGGTTTTATTGTAATTGAAACAAAATTTCTGGAAATAACCACAGCACGTGTGTCAACATGTGGCAAGTACAAGTTAGTTAACATTTCAGGTGTTCACCCTATGTTGGAAACGGTTGTGGTGAAATTTTTTAACTAGATGATAACCTGTCTTTTACAGATGCTGACACACTTACTGGGTACTTCCAGCAATCTGTTTTATTTTTGTCATAATTGCAGTTGTTTGTAAACATTTGAAAATCTCAGAACTTGAGAATTAAATCTTTTTATTTTTTTCCTGCCCCGAAACTCCAGTTTTTTAATATCTGCACTGGCAATGATCATCTGAACCTTGATAATCCAGCACTTACTTCAACTCCAGTCTGTGGACAAAAAGTTCTGGTCACAACTCCGTTACGGAAAGACCAAACGCCTAGAGTTCAAAAAGAAAATGCAGGGTGAGTAGTTATAGGTCTTCCCGCCTCCTGATAGACAATTACTATTTGGAAAGATTTTGCTTTTTCCCATCTCTACATCAAACCACCTTTTACGAAGTCTTACATTCACGATATGCAGTCTTCAGATTACTAACCATACAATATTTAGAATGCATTCATAATATTCAAGGAGCTTGTTGTTATAATATGGTTCTGTAAAGAGCTTTGGATTGGAATAGCTCGGATGGTTCATTGACCCACCTTTGCCCAGGGTTGTTTCGTGTTTCTGGCAAGTGGGTCCAAAAATTCAGATCACAATTTTAATTTTTGCAATTAAACTTTTTCTTTGTTTACTTCTGCGCTGCGCCCGCAGAAGATAAGAGGCTGGCTTCTTTTCTGAATCAGTACCTGTTTTGAAATGGATTTGGGACAGTCAACAGAATTAAATATATTCTTCAAACCTATGCCTCAAATTTGCCACAGGAAAATACCTGCATTCCCCTCCCATTTAAAACAAAAAAATCACCAATTCCATTAAGAACTGTCATAAGCTGACTAGAGTCACATTTAAACAAAGATTTGCCTTGTGCCTCATTTTCCTCCCCATCCCTGCTTTCCCGCTATAAATAATGATCACCAATCTATCAATAGTAGTAAGGGTTGCTGCAAGCTATCCCTGAGGTGGATGCAATACTGAAGAACCATTTTGTGTGCTATTATTGAAGGTTAAATAGTGATCTCTTAGGACGTCTTGAGTCAGAAATTTTGCTACTGCCTCTACATAGCTCTGTTCTATGGACTGTAGTCATGGAATACTCAATAGGAGTACCTTTGTTTTGATATGGACAGAAGGATAAAAATGCATGGGCTAAATTGGAGGCTCCGAGAGCAGGCATCACTTAAAGATATCCCTGACTGCATATAGACATAACCGACCAGGCATTTCAGATCAAGAATGTCTTTCTTATGTGCGGTGTTCCCTCTAGCGGGCGTTCAAAAAAAATTTAAAGCAGCCAAACACTTAAATAGAATTGCCTACGCAACCCAATTATCAGAGGAAATGCACTTTATGTATCATACAGAAGGGTACACAAGGAAAAAAAGGAAGTGGAACAGGACAGAAAAATGCTAGAATAAAAATAGCTGATGGCTCATAAATTGCAATAAGTAATTGCTGATTTACCAAACAAAGGTAACCCCACCTACCTATTCTTCCCCCAACTTCAAGTTCTTTACTTTTTGATACTTTTGCCAAGAGGAAATGTTGGTCAGTGTGTGGCAGGAAGGAACAGAGCATAAGTGTGCGCTCACAGATAAGACTAGAGGTTGCGAAAATACAGAGTTGAGGACACGCTATATGAATGCACATAGCATTCGCAATAAGGTAGATGAATTGACAGCACAAGTGGAAGTTAACACTATGACCTAATTGCCATTACAAAGATATGGCTGCAGGTGACCAAGGTTGAGAACTGAATGTTCAAGTTATTTGATGTTTAGGAAGGATTGACCAGAAGGGAGAGGTGTGATAGTGTTGTTAATAAAATAGGTCATCGGTACATTAGTGAGAGAGGATCTCAGATCAGAAGATGTGGAATCAGTTTAGGTGGAGCTAAGAAACAGCAAGGGACAGTAAACATTAGTAGGAATTGCTTAGAGACCACCAAATAGTGGTAATGGAAGGCATTTAATATATCAGAAAATTAAAAGTTCATGTAACATGGGTAATACAGTATTAATGAGGGACTTAAATCCACTTATAGTTTGAAAGTGATGTGGTTCAATTCAAAACTAGGGTCTTAAATCTAAACAAAACAAGCTATGAAGATATAAAGAGCAAGTTGGCTGTGGTAGATTGGGAAACAACATTAAAAAATATGATGGTCGACAGACAATGGTGAGCATTTAAAAAGTTTTTTAAAAAGTACATGGTTTAGAACAAATTTACATTCCTTTAGAGGCAGAAAAACCCAGCAGGGAAGGCTATCTATCCATGCTAACAAGATGTAAAGGATTGCATTAGATTAAAGGATGAGGCTTATAAAATTGCCAAAACAAAGTAATGAGTTGAAGATTGGGTGCATTTTAGAATTCAACAAAGGAGAATCAAGAAACTGATAGAGAAAATATAGTATGAAAGTAAATTAGCAAGAAACATGAAACTGACTGGAAAAGCTTCTATAGGTATGTAAAAAGGAAAAGATTATTGACATAGACAAATGTGCCCTCATTACAGGAAGAGACAAGAGAATTTATAATGGGGAATAAGGAAATGGCAGAGAAACTAAACAAATACTTGCACATGTCTTCATGGAAGAAAACATAAGTGATTTACTGATGAATACTTTGCTTGTTTCTCTTCGAAACTCATGTAATTTATTAGTAATTGTAAGGCTTTATTAGTTGTCAGATTTACTAGCAATAGTAATAGCTGGATTAGCCTGACCTCAGTCATTGGTAAGACTTTAGAGTCCATTATTAAGGATGAGATTTTGGAATACTTGGAAGTACATGGTGAAATACGGCAAAGTCAGCATAGTTTCATCGAAGGGAGGTCATCCCTGACAAACATGTTGGCATTCTTTTGAGGAGGTAACGAGCAGGTTAGACAAAGGAGAGCCAGTGGATGTTATCCACTTTGATTTCTGGAAGGCCTTTGCCCAGGTGCTGCACAGGAGGTTGCTGAGTAAGATAAGAGCCCATGGTGTTAGAGGGCCATAGTACTAGCGTGGATAGAGGATTGGCTGACTGGCAGAAGGCAGAGAGTTGGGATTAAAAGGGTCCTTTTAGAGGATGGCAGCCGGTGACTAGTAGAGTTCCGGAGGGGTCACTGTTGGGACCACAACTTTTCTCTTTATGTATCAGTAATCTAGATAAAGGAACTGAGGGCATTGTGGCTATGTTTGCAGATAATACAAAGATAGGTGGAGGGACAGGTAGTATTGAGGAGGAGGAGGAGAGGCTGCAGAAGTGTGAGGTTATGCACTTTGGTAGGAAGAGTTGCAGACTATTTTCTAAATGGGGAGAGAGTTCAGAAATCAGAAACGCAAAGGGACTTGGAAGTCCTAGTTTAGGATTTTCCTAAGGTTAACTTGCAGGTTGAGTTGGTGGTTAAAAAGGCAAATGCAATGTTAGCATTCATTTTGAGAGGACTACAATACAAAAGCAGGGATGTACTGCTGAGGCTTTATAAGGCTCTGGTGAGACCACATTTGGAGTATTGTGAGCAATTTTGGACCCCGTATCTAAGGAAGGGTGTGTTGGCCCAGGGAGGGTCCAGAGGAGGTTTACGAGAATGATCCCAGGAATGAAAAGCTTGACGTATGAGGAACTCTGTACTCAATGGAGTTTAATGCCCACTTTAAGACTATAGCTTTGTATTACCTTGGCTGTGTAGTTCTCTTGGGTTAGATAGTGTTTCTGATGATACCTATTTTTGAACAATTTTGTTGTATTTTGAAAGCGGGTAACAAACATGGCTGCCTTTCTCATCTGACCTATGACGTCCAAAGTCCTTTTCCAAACGAAGTGGTGTGTCATACTCGTAAACATCTGTTTTGTGGCTTTTCACACCCTGAGAGTTCCAGACAGTCAATGTGTTGCCATGAGGAGCCATCACAAAATTCAAGATCAATGAGATCCATTTCTTATTCATCTAGCAGCCATTGAGTTTTGATTCCTCTATTATTCATGGTCCTTTCTGTTGGTGGTCCATCTTTAACAAAGGAATGTGTGATTTTTCACAAGTGGCTGTGATTGCCCATATGTATTTGGGTATTCGTTTAAGTTTCAGGAACATCTGGAGCTACATACTGTCAAGTCACATGATATGGTACAGTCACCATAAACAGCTTTCAGTGTCCACTTTTTTAAAAAATTGGCTTCAATATTTTTAATACCTTCATGTCTGCTCTGGTACAGCCTTGGGACATTTTTCTATATTAACGGTGATATAAATGCAAGTTATTGTTACAAAGTGTTATCTTGATTATAAATTGGGAGGGAAGGTTCAATATTTCCTTCCAATATATTGATAGATTATAAAATAATAGAGCTATCTTGTATTTGCAAGTGATCAATGTAATAATAGTGATTTAGATAGCAAATTGAATCTAGAAGCTATTTGTTTTCAATAAACTATTCACGAGTAACTCCTAGGGGAGATAAGCTAGTATCTGAATAAATATATTTGTGACACTCTTGAACTTGACTGAATTAATCATTTATTATACATAGAATGCTCTCACTTTTGCCAACTTATAAGTTTATTAGCTTGGTGTCAAGAGATTCAAAGGGATGCTCAGCTTTTTTCAGAAAAAAACAAAGCATTAATCTAATTGACCAAATCAAATTTTCTTTGCTGTTGAGCAGTTATTTGTAAAATCCATTCAAGTATATAATCTGATTTCTCTGTTTCCACTCCCTCGCTTCAAAAACAAATGTCGTCTCGTATTACAATTAAAGTGATTAGAAACTGCTCTTTACATCCTAATGACATTTATTTGGTACTTAACACTGCAATCTGTGTCTTGTAGATTCAGGACCCCCACAATAAGACGAACTGTTTTAGACAGCACACCAAGAACACCTACCCCTTTTAAGAATGCACTTGCTGCCCAAGAAAAGAAATATGGGCCTCTAAGAATGGTGGTAAGTGCAGTTTTGTAGATTAATATTTGTTGGCTTAGTTCTGTTCAGCACATTTTTGTCTGTCTTGAGGTTTTTCACTTCTTTTGTTCTTCCATTCAGTTATCCATTGTTATTTCACTTTATGAAGCATTCTCATGTAAACAGCTGAGTATTACTATCCATTGGATTTTGCAGTCATACCTACTGTCCTTCAATGGAAGGCTGCATAAACATTATCAGCCTAGCAACTATGTCAAGATATGACGGCATAAAACTCCTTCATACAAAATAAGTTTGGAAAGTAATTGTATACATATTAAAGCATATATTAGGGGTAGTGTATTGAGATGGATAGAAAACTAGTTGCCAGTCAGGAAACAGTAGGAATAAATGGGTCTTTTTCCAAATGGCAGGCAATGACTAGTGGGGTACTGCAGGGTCAGTGCTAGGATCACAGCTATTTACTATATATTAATGATTTAGATGAGGGAACTAAATGTAATATTTCCAAATTTGTAGATGACATAAAGCTAGGTGGGAGGGTGAGTTGTGAGGAAGATGCCTCATCCTCACCAACCTGTCTGCCGCAGATGCAGCTGTCCATAACAGTATCAGTGGGAGTGACCACCGCACAGTCCTTTTGGAGATGAAGTCCCGTCTTCACAGTGAGAATCCACTACATCATGTTGTATAGCACTACCATCTTGCTAAATGGCTCAAATAGATCTAGCAACTCGATTGAGCATCTATGAAGGACAGTGGGCCATAAGCAGCAGCGGAATTGGGCTTGGCCACAATCCGTAACCTTGTGACCCAGTATATCCCCCATTCTACCATTACCACCAAGCCAGATGATCATGAGTTGGGGGAAATCGGTTCAGGAAGGGGGGCACTGCTGTGATTGAGGGGTAGTTGTGAAGAGGGGCTGCTGTGAGTGAGTATATGGGGGAAAGAGGTTGCTAAATTTCAGGGTTGTGAGTGAATGTGTGTCGGAAGGGTTGGGAATGTCGCTTTTAGGATGCAAACTGACTGACACTATTGCTGTTTAAGTAATTTTTATTGATAACACATTTAGCTTGAACACACATCTGTAGTGAATCTGAAGCCTGATCCTGACCATCTCTAACATGCTGTCTGACCTTCAACCCCAGGTCATGTGACCCCATACATAATACAGAGTGCACTCTTTAGTATTCAATACTGAAGCCCACAACCGCATTCTGCTATTATCATGACATTTCCATTTTTTTAAACACAAAAAACACTTGTTTCTGTTAGAACAAAACAAGCTGTGAGTATAGCTTATTTAAGTACGCAAAGGCCAGAATTCTCCAACCGCTCATGCCAGCAGGATTCTCTTATTCTGTTGGCAGCGCACCCCAGTCTGCGGGTTTCCCAGTGGTGTAGAGTGCTTTCAATGGGAAATCCCATTGACAGCGGCGAGATCAGCAAACAGCACGCCACCTTCCACCACCGAGAAACACGCAGCTGGGAAGCCAGAGAATCACCCATAGTCTCTTAACTATTCGTTCTCATTTTTATTTTGGTCATTGTATTTTCTTTTACTCATCTTCGTATCTCTGGCTTTTTCACAATTCTTCCACTGGATGTTCTGAAGGGCGACAGAGGTGATTTTGAAGGAAAAGGAACCTTCTCAAGCTCTGTCACTTTCACCCTTTAGATAGTTTTCCGGACTCTCAGATTTTGTCTGGTTATTTATTGCTTCACTGGTGAATTCTGGATCTTGATCTTCAGCTGCACTTTTTGATTTGGAGCAGGGTTGTGTTTTATTTGTTTTCCATAGAAATTTCCAGTTTCCCCTATACTGTTATCTATTTGGAGTCAGCACTATTAAGACTTTGGCTCTCCTGTGATTCCTGTGACAACAACAGGATTCCAGATCCCTTCCTGCTGAATCCCCACTGTCTCCCATGTTCATAGAATCATAGAAACCCTACAGTGCAGAAAGAGGCCATTTGGCCCATCGAGTCTGCACCGACCACAACCCCACCCAGGCCCTACCCCCATATCCCTACATGTTTACCCGCTAATCCCTCTAACCTACGCATCTCAAGACACTAAGGGGCAATTTAGCATGGCCAATCAACCTAACCCGCACATCTTTGGACTGTGGGAGGAAACCGGAGCACCCGGAGGAAACCCACGCAGGCACGAGGAGAATGTGCAAACTCCACACAGACAGTGACCTAAGCTGGGAATCGAATCCAGGTCCCTGGAGCTGTGAAGCAGCAGTGCTAACCACTGTGCTATCGTGCCGCCCATTCAGTTCAGACAGAGGTCGGGCATCTTGTTTCTGCACTCTCTGTTCGAGCTGGGTCGACACACTGTAACTCATTGCCTGTGGAAATAGCCATTGGAAGCTTAGTTCTTAGTCTTCTCCCCCTCAGGAGCTGTGCTGGAGATTGTCCAATGTCCTCTAATGGGGTATTCCTGAAGTCCAGCAGAGCTAGGTAGGGGCTGGCTCACCTTCTTCACGATAAGTCCATCATTCCGCTGGATTGTGGATATTTGGGACTTTGTGTGGCAAAACCCCCAGTCCTGTGTAAATTTACAAAACTCGATGCTTGAGAAATGTGGACTGTTGTCTGAGATAAGCACTTCAGGTTTGCCATGGCAAGCAAAAATTGATTTCAAATGATTTATTACAGTGATGCTCTTACTATTATTTCTCAGCAGTACAGACTCAAAAAAGCATTGAGTGATAATTTACTGCTGGTAGGTACTCGCTGTTGTTAAATGTGAATAAATCCACTCCAATTTTCTACCAGGGCCTCTCTGGAACACTGGGTGGTTGAAGAGGTTATTCTTGTTGTGATTTACTGTACTTTTGGACACTATATACACATTCACTATTTCACTGGTTTGTGCTCCTGTTCCGGGCCAATACATTACACCTCGAGCTCTTCTCCTGCATCTTTCTCTGTGAGGTAACTTTCATGTAGCGGTTGCAGCATTTCGTTCCTTAGTGTAGTAGGAATTTCTCCCTTGAAAAGTATCCCTCCTGCTACATAAGGTTCCTCACAAAAGTTCCAGTATTCTTTTACAGCAGAAGGGGTTTTGCTTTAATGTGTGGGATAACCAGTATGCACAATTTGCTGCAGTTTTCTCAGAATAGCATTGTCCTTGGTTGCTTCTCTGATCTCCAGTTTGGTTACAGCCACGGGAAATTCTTTGTCAGTATGTGAACCTGTGCTTCTGCTTTTTTGTCGTCCTCTTCTGTGATGTATATTTCTTTTACCAGTTTGTATTTAACTCTGACCTGGTACTTCTGCAGATGCAGTAGTAATCTTTGGATTCTTGGTGTTCAGGGGCTTATAGGTTCCAAAGACTTATGATTCCACCTCCATGTTTTCACCTTGGACAAACTGGTGGAAGCATTCTAGGCCAAACACCATTGCAAGCATTTCTTTCTCTATTTGGGCACAATGCTGTTGTGTTTCAGTCATTGCCTTTGAAAAATACACCACTGGTACTGCATTTTGCAAGAGGACAGCTCCCAGTCTGGTCTTTGAAGTGGCCACTGATATATTGACCAGCTGACTGACAACAAACTTCTGGTGTCTGGGTCAGTATTGTCTTTGGACTGCTCAAAGCTTCTTGTAATGAATTTCCCAAGATGGGTCACCATTCCCAAAAACGTCTCCAAGTCTTTGTTACATTCTGGGAGTTCCATGTTCCTGATTGCTTCGATTTTACTGTGGTCCAGCTTCAGTCCCTCATGTCCCAAGTACTTGATTTCATAAAGACCTACTTTGCACTTTTCCATCTTCAACTTGGAGTTCCTTTCTCTTGCTCTTCCAGCACCTGCCTTAGTCTGTAGTCATGTTCTTCTCGTATGGCTCCCCAGACCAGCACATTGTCATTATAGGTTTCCACGTCCTCTAACCCTTCAAACAGCTGCTTTCAGTGTTCTGTGGAACATCATAGAAGCTGAATTAATACCAAAGGTAAGCGTAAAAACCTGTAGCACCCATATAGTGTTAAAGGTACAAAGAGAGGAAATGCATTCATCCAGCTTGACCTGCCGGAAGCCTGAACTCGCATCCAAGACTCAATAGTATTTATAGAATCATTGGCCTCCTTCTGCAATGTAGGGATTCTTTCAGCTCATCAAGCCTGCACCAACAACAATCCCACCGAGGGCATATGTGTAACCCCACATATTTACCTGACACTAAGGGGCAATTTTGCATGGCCAATCAACCTAATCTGCACATCTTTTGGAGTGTGGGAGGAAATCGGAGCACCCAAAGGAATCAGCTAACTTGCACGTGATCTCTTCTACTGTGGGAAACTGATAATGCATTCTGTACAAAAAACAGTAAATACTGGATAACCTCAGTGGGTCTGGCAGCATCTGTGGAGAGAAACAGAGTTAACATTTCAGATCTGAATGATCCTTCTACAGAAGAAGACTCTGTACAGCCTGGTTTAGGTCTCCTGGATCCATAGAATCATACAGCGCAGAAGAGGCCTTTTGGCCCATTGAGTCCGCACCGATGCATTAGAAACTCCCACCTAATCCCATCTGCCAGCACTTGGCCCATAGCTCTGAATGTTATGATGTGCCAAGTGCTCATCCAGATAATTTTTAAAGGATGAGAGGTAACCCGCCTCCACCACCCTCCTAGGCAGTGCATTCCAGACTGTCACCACTCTCTGGGTATAAATGTTTTTCTTCACATCCCCCCCCCACCCCCAAACCTCCTGCTCCTCACCTTGAACCTATGTCCCCTCGTAACTGACCCATCAACTAAGGGGAACAGCTGCTCCTTATCCATTCCGTCCATCTCTCTCATAATCTGTACACCTCGATCGGGTCACCCCTCTGCTCCAACAAAAACAATCCAAGCCTGTCCAATCTCTCTTCATAACTTAAATGTTCCATCCCAGGCAGCATCCTGGTGAATCTCCTCTGCATCACCTCCAGTGCAATCACATCCTTCCGATAATGTGGCGACCAGAGCTGCACACAATACTCCAGCTGTGACCTCAAAGTTCTATACAACTCCATAACTTCCCTGCTTTTGTAATTTGTTCCTCGATTAATAAAGGCAAGTGTCCCATATCCAGACAGATTTGCAATTCTTAGAGATCTAATTTTTCTATGATTAGAATTGGATTAACCCACTTTGTTAGTTCTTCAGTTTTCCTGATGATGTGAAGTTTCTCCATTCTGTTTAACCCTGCTTTCAGTCAGTCTATCAACGTTACCGGTACTCTCCTGAGTGGGTGTATTTTGAATGTCATTGTTTTCGTCAATCTTGATGGTGTGTTCTCCTTTTAGGCAACCAATCCACTGAAAACTGTGTATTTAATCAGGATATCATCAGTGATGACAGTCATTATTCACTATGAATGGAAGTGCTTAAGACTTTTTATAGTTCACTTTAAGTGTGCATTTGCCTTCTACAGCAATTTCTTCACCTGTATAAGTAGTCAGCTTCACTTTTGTTTTGTTTAGCTGTTTTCTTTACTTATCTAATATAGGCTTATGGCAGTGACATTTGCTTGTGCACCTGTGTCAAGCTTGAAATTTACCATCATGTTGGCAATTTTTAAACCAATCTTCTATTTGTCTTTGGAAATTGCACCCAAAAAAAAGTCCGTCATCGTCTGCAATGGTGTACACTTTCTTCAATTTACACATCTTGATGAAATAATTTAGTTTATTACAGTTCTTGCACTGCTATCTGTAAGCTGGACAACTGCATGGTAAATGCTCTGTCCGCATCAACTGCATTTAAATGTTTTAATAGCAGTTTTGTTCTTTATACTTTCAGGCTATCTTTTTTTTTCCCAGCAATGTTTCTGTTTAACTGCATCTAAATGCTTAATCGTGTGTGGCTTATCACTTCTGTCATCTGTTTTAATCTGACATTTTGTTGTCTCTGTTGCTGTGCAGATATTGCCTGAGATCAACTTCTCTCAAAAGCCATTCTCTCAATCATTTGTGATCCCGCAAATTATTGGGAAGAGGGCTTGAGTGTGCTGGGGTGAGGGGGGCTGATTACAATATGCAACTGGGGGAGAGAGGGGCTTCACTGAGTCTTTTATCAGGGTATTATGGAGAGCTTATTTGAAACCTAACTTGAGGATAACAAATAGTAAAATTTTTACAAGTACTTTAAAAACAGATTTTTTAATATTTTTATACATGTCAAGCCATAATATGTGAACTTTAATTATACTGAATGTCAATGCAGGTTTATTGGTGTTTTGTAGTTGCTGGCATTTGGAATCTTGTGAATTTGCAAGAATTTTAAAAAATAGATTCTTTCATGGGATGTGGACACTACTGGCTAGGTGAGCATTTGTTGACCATCTCTAGTTGGCTTTGAGAAGGTGGTAGTGAGGTAAAGTGGGGTCACATTGGAAAATAGTTTGTGGATCACTGCTGCAGCTCTTTGCTTCACTTTGCATGCACACAATCCAGCAAGGTCATGTTCTGTTGTTCATTTGAATTTCACCCTATATTACATGCATTAATTGGCACATAGGCTGGAATTTTCTAGCCCTGCCTGGCAGCAGGATCTTGCCCCGCAGGAGTCAATGGACCTTTGGCTGGCTTGTTGCATCCACCGCAGGGGGACCCCACCGCATAATAGCATGGCCATTGCTTAACCAGAAGCCGATTGTAGGTCAGTAAGTAGGCATGGGAACTTGGTGCAGGTTTAGACACAGTCAGCAGAGTTCTAGATGACTCCCATTGTATGGCAACTTGGGAGGCTACCAGAATTGTGTGGTAGTAGCCAAGTCTATAGATAACAAAGGCATGGGGTGGAGGGTTTCAGCAGCAGATGAAATGAGGCAGGGGTGGAGTTGGGCAGTGCCACAGAGGTGGAAAGAGATGGTCTGAATAATAGTGCAGATTTCTGGTTAGAAGTTCATCTTGAGGCCAAATGGACACCAAGGTTCTGAACAATCTAGATCAGTCTCAAACAGTTGTCTGGGAGAGGTTGGGGCCTGATAGCTAGGTCATGGAGTCTGGCAAGGACTGAAGTTAATATTTTATTAACTATTTTCCTGTCAATTTCTTTACTTGGCTCCTTTTCACATTATCAATTCTGTGGAGTCACAAATGTTTTAAAAATATTTTGCCTTTTGAGGACTTGTATTAAAAATTAATTCTTGATCATATACCATATACTATATTTTATAAAGGAACAAATACATTTTAACACAAAAGGAGGTTTTAAAGTTATTTTGAACTATAATAGTTCCAAGCCGTTTGAACAGTTTAAACACCTGCTATAATTTTAAATGAGAAAAATGTAATCACTCCTTTATCTACCCAGCCACAGTCACTTGCGCACTTAGAAGAGGATATTCGAGAGGTCTTGAAGAAGGAGACTGGCACTGACATATTACTTGGAGAAGAAATGGATCCCATCTTCAAAATTTGTGAGCAAGAGGTGCTAATGTAGTTTCTCTTAGTTCTTCTTGCAGCCTGAATAGTTTATGATTATGGCTATTTTGACTAATTTGCAAATTCATGGTATTCATCTTTACTCCTGTTGTTTTCCCCCACCCCTAACAAATCGCAGCACGCTCCTTTCAAGAAAGTACGAAAATCTCTTGTTTTAGACACATGGATCAAGGATGACCTTGGTACTCAAAAGTTCACACAGACCTCTGTTTCAGACGCACAGGTGAGTTTATTAATGCATATTGGAAACTTTGCAAAGTAGTCATTCTTGGAAGCAAATTAATTAAGCGCTGGCATGCCTTAAAGAGAGAATTGATATGAGAACTGTTACAATTTGCAAAACAACTTATTGCAATTAGCTCAAGTTTAACTTTCATATTAGTTATCATTGCTTCACCTGGTTTATGAAGTGGTTTCTTTCAGATATCTGCTTAACTACTTTCCTTATCATATAAATAGTTTTATTTAAATCAACTATTCATACTATGTGTTACAGTGGGGAAGCTCTGTGAGCTAATAAAATTGCACGCTTACAATTTTTCTGAGATTATTTCTATCACTGGAAAATTAAATCTTTTAAAATGCTCTCTTTCTGATCACCTCTTTCCTGGTTTTATTCTTAAGTTTTCCCCATGATTTCTTCTTGACAAAGTAGATGATTTGATCTTGGATCCTTGCTGTTTTTATTATTTACCTGAACTCCAAAGAGATGAGCAAAACAAGATCTAGTAAACTTATCCATTGGCTATTAATTTCCTTCCTTTCCCAGTTCACAATCTTCTTGTAGGGAACTATCCATTTACTCAGCAAGCTAGCGGTATAACCTGCCACTACAAACTGTCCACTCAACAGCCACAGCTTGCACAATAAAAGTGTGTTTCACTAACAGACTGCACCATGGACTGTGTTCATGTCGAGCCGTTTGAGTCGACTTGCAGTACTTGGCAGTACCATATAGCAGTTACTGTACTAAAAATAGGCATGTTGTCTCATTAATAGTATCAGTTTAGCTTGTTGATATTTTATCGGTCAGAAGGTTGTGGATTCAAATCCCATTCTATAAATTTAACTGAAACTTTGTTGCACTTCTGATGGAACACTGTTTTGTCAGAGGTGCAATCTTTCAGTTTAGATGTAAAACTGAAGACCCCGCTGCCTGCTCTTTAGACATAAAGGACGCTTAGATTATTTGAAAAAACAGCAAGTTCTCTCAGTGGCTTGGCATATATTTATTCTTTATTATGCAATCAAAACAGATTAACTGGTCATTCTTCTTCTTCTTTATTGTGCGACCTTGCTGTGTAAAGTGGAAGATTGCGTTGGATTTAATGCAGAAAAATTCAACTTCGGCTTAGTATATTTAACTAAGTTTGAAGGAGTTCACTATGAAATTTTAAAAAAAAATTCTGCACACTTCCTCCTGCAACTGATTTGATTGTATTTTTTAGTAGCATTCATTTCAATATGTGTTTAGAATTAGCAGAGCTATCCAAATGAAATATTTGTGATCAAGGTCTCAGCCTCTGGAGGATTACAGGGAAAATCCTTTTAGCTATCTGTTGAAAGAATTGATGATACTTTAGCATTTGTTTAAAAATTGAAACCAGACGTTGAATGTTATCCTTTAAAATAAAATTCCTTTTGGAGCCATTTATTCACATTTGGTATTATGGTAGCTTTAGATTCATTCCATAATGGATTGCTGCTTTATTTAGAGGTCCATTGTTCATTCAACCTCTACATACAAATGGAATTATCAATAACTCTTTCCTTTTTAAAGGTTCACCTGATATGTGACAATTTCATTCTGTGAATCTTGATTCCGTGTTACTTATACAACCCCTCTATTCCTAACCATCGACTCTCAAGGATAGGATAGAGTTGCCCACCAGTTGGAGAGTGAGGATTCCGTTGCTTCTTCTGAGGCTTTGGCAGTGGAAGAGTCTTGAATCACCCCTCAGTTGTGAGGGGTGAAATTTCTTAATAGGGTCAAAAGCCTCAGACTGCTTCTCAGGGATTTTGGGGTCAGGGATGTGGTATTGGGTGAGGAGAGATTTGGAATTGCTTGTCCAATTTTTAAAAAAATATTGATTCATGGGACATGGATGTCACTGGCTGGCCAGCATTTATTGCTCATCCCTAGTTGCCCTTGGGCAGTTGAGAGTCAACCACATCGCTATGGTTCTGGCATCACATGTAGGCCAGACCTGGTAAAGACAGCATATTTCCTTCCCTAAAACATCTTGGTGAACCAGGTGGGCTTTTCTGACAATTGACAATCGTTTCATGATCATGAGTAGATTCTTAATTCCAGACATATATATATTTCTAATTCAAATTCCACTATTTGTCTTGGCGGGATTCGAACCCGGGTCCCCAGAACATTAGCTGAGTTTCTGGATTAATGGTCTAACGATAATACCACTAGGCCATCGCCTCCCTCCATGGGATGGATGGGGCAGGATTCTAAGTTGCTTCTTGGTAACAGAAGGAGAACTGAGGTACTTGATGTATTGCTTTTTTTTGCCAACTCTACATGGCATTCTTGGCTCTTGCTCATTAATTGCTGCCAAAAATTATGAAATAGTCTCCACTTGCCTGGGTGAGTGCAGCTCCAACAACATTCAAGAAACTCGACACCATATACAACAAAGCAACCCGCTTGATCGACACCCCATCCATCACCTTAAGCATTCACCCGCATACCATCAACAAGATGCAGTGCAGCAACTCACCAAGGCTTCTTCAACAGCATCTTCCAAATCTATGACCTCTACCATCTCGGAGGACAAGGGCAGCAAATGCATGGAAACACCATCACCTTCAGGTTGTCCTCCAAGCCACACACTGTCCTGACTTGGAACTATATTGTTGTTCCTTCACTGTCACTGGGTCATAATCCTGGAATTTCTTCCCTAACAGCACTGTGGGTGTATACACCACATGGACTACAAGGGTTCAAGAAGACGGATCACCACCACCTTCTCCAGGGCAATTGAGATTAGCAATAAATGATGGTCCCTAGTCAGTGATGTCCACATTCCATTAATGCATTTTTTAAAATCATCAGGTTTTGCTCTTTACAGAGGAATTGCAATGCTTCAGTTTTATCGGTCCCCTCCAGTTTCTTCCTGTAATGACTTCAGCCAGGCTAATGAGGTTGGCTTGCTAGAGTATGAAGCCCTAAGTTAATTTGAGTTAGTTTTTTTGTTTGGTATGAAAAGAAATACCTGATGAGTCTTCCCTACCAAAAAGAAGTACCTGATGAGTCTTGCTAAGTTAATTTAATTTTGTCTAATTTGATGGTACCCAGAAAGAAGTACCTGATGAGTCCTCGACCGCTGGGCACCGCAGGGGCTGGGGTGTATTATCGACCCCGATAATCACCTTTTGGTTTGACGTTTTAAGTTTCCTTTCGACTTTGTTTTTGGTTCGGGCTGTTCCCCCCTTCCTTTTGGGGAGCCGCCCCTTTTACTTTGTCCCTAAGTTAATTTGAGTTTGTTTACTTGATTGGTATCGAAAGAAATACCTGATGAGTCCTAGTTGATGGTTAAATCAGGGAGCCTCATGCTCCCTATTTAAAGCAGATGTGTCAGACTCCCAGCCTGCATTCAGCAGGGAACTGGAGAGCTGGCTGTGTACAGAGGAATGGTGTAAATAAAGTAACTTGGTGACGGGACTTTTGCCTCTGTGGAGTTATTACACTTCCACTAAAGGGAATCATCACATGATTGCACATAAATCTTTAACTTTTGTATTATTCAGTGAGGATTTGTAAGTTGAATGGTTGTTCTCTTGCATGTGAACAGTTCATTTCAAAGCTCTTTGAAGCAGTTTATAAGTTTGTTCAGGAATGATTGCCGTAAGATGTCAGCTCAGAGTCAGTATTTTGGCACTCTTCTTGTCTGGTTCATACCAGTGAAACATACTTCCATTTGTATAAAACAATTGAATGAAGATAGGTGGATTGTCCACCATAGATATGATCATTTTTGTTCTTGGAAAGGATGTATGCATTTATACATCTCATTATAATATGTGTTGAGTTTAGAAAATGCAATTTCTTCAGGAGGATTGATGAAATTTTGCATCCTTGTGTACTATGAAAAGCAATAGAAACCCTACAGTGCAGAAGGCGGCTATTTGGCCCATCGAGTCTGCACCGACAACAATCCCACCGAGGCCCCATCCCCATAACCCCACACTTACCCCGCCAATCCCTCTAACCTAGCATCCCGGGACACTAAAGGGCAGTTTAGCATGACCAAGGCACCTAACCCACACATCTTTGGATTGTGGGAGGAAACCGGAGCATCCGGAGGAAACCCACGTAGACACGGGGAGGACGTGCAAACTCTACACAGGCAGGGACCCAAGCCGGGAATCAAACCCAGGTCACCGGAGCTGTGAGGCAGCAATGCTAACCACTGCAAGATTAGTGACACTCTTCATTGAGTTTTTTTTGCATTGGAGGTTACTTTGTTTACATATACTACCTTTTCCCGCAAAAGGCAAAAAAACCTATTGGAATAAGTCATTCAAGTTACAAGAACAATATGTAGCATTTATTTGGTGTCTTTAATGTTGAAACTGTCCCACCACTATAAAGAATGTCTCAAACAAAATTGAACAGGAATTAAAAGACGTTAGGAAAAGATGACCAAATACTTAGCCAAAGAATTGAGCTTAAGTGGAGGGGGAGATTTTTACTGGATGAAATTGTGGCTCATCCAAGATTGGAAGGGCAGTTCCACTGAGCTGGACAACAGAATAGGATCATTGGAAAAAGATGGTGTTTTTGATCATTTTGAAGACAAGCAATTGAGGAGGCTGAAGAGGATTTGTGACTTAAGTTTGTGCTGTGGCAAGGATGAAAAGATGGATTTGGCTGGCATTAACAGTTAAATTTGTTTGCAAGATTTGTGATACAGAAGTAAAAGAAAACAGCAATATAAGGGTTGTTCACGTAAATTGGGAAGAATTATAGTTTGTGCAACATAAATGTAGTTGTACTCTTCTTTGAAAGAAGTTCAATATGCACTGACAGAGCATTCATGTAGTCTAGTCTTCCTGCATATAAGGGGAGGGCAAAATCAGATAAGCTGGTTTTCCTGATTTGCTATTGATGACTCTTGCTGGATTTGTGTGTCTGACCTTTTGGCGCCTAACAAGAGTCAGTACCTTTAGGAGAGAATGAGAAAAAAGTGGCAAATCATAAAATTATCAAAGTAAATATTGTTCTAGTCAAAAGATGCATTTTTTAAAATTTTGCACTTTTGAGGCCACTTTTCACAGGGAGGGGAAAAATTACAGGTGAGTCAATCTAGATTCGTCTTGCATGTCCACTGGTCTTTGGCATGAATCATTGGGTAAGTTTAGAAGTTGCTTGCTTATATGCCCTTTTCATTAGGAAAGAATGGGGGAAATAAGTTGCCTCTTTTACAGTCTGAGAGCCTGTTGACCAGCTCATTACTGAGGACACTTTTACCTGAAAAATCGGACATCATCACCACAAGTACACAGAGCAGAAATGTTATCTTGTCTGAGATAAAGCAGCAAAATACTTCAAAAGCTATATGGTTTGAAACTTCTATACTGGTAAGCTGTGGCATTGGTCCCTGAAAGTCTGTATGCATTACAGGAAAAGAATTCCTTCATTTAACATTATACATGTTTCACAGAAGTAATCAAACAAGACAACTGGAAGAATCTGATTATATTCTTGAGTTAAGAAATTTCAACTTCAGGCAAGGCATGCTACTTCAGCCATGTCACTTGCTATTTATTAATTTGGTTAATGAACTCCTCTTGTAGTCTATCTTTTTTCACTTGGGCAAAAATCAGAATAGTGTTTTTGGTTTAAACCTTTTTGGAGAAACTACAATTTGATCATGTGTCTTCCCATATATCCTAAATACCTTCAATTCTGGCTATTTGAGCCCAATGTGCACAGCAGACAGAATTTTGTGTTTGAGAAGCAGACAGACGTCCCTTGCAATCCACATAAATGTGGGTATAATGATGTCAGATTAGCCTGATTCTTCTATTATGGAAGGTAAGCAGGTCCAAAAGTCAGAAGCCCTCACTCCTTCCATCTCAGGCCAATTATCGCATAATTGAGACAATTAAATTACCAATTCCCTGGCATTTTGCATAGCTCAAGTGATTTAATGGTTGTTGCAGGGGCTGCACAACTAGCTGGGAGTCTTGGTGGGTGCTCCAAAGGGCTTTAGGGCAGATAAAAGCCAGCACCTTAAAGTGCTGCAGCTAATCTGTAGAAGTCCACAAAGTAAAACAATTTCACTGACAAGTTTCCTGTTACACCAATGAAATGATCAACTGTGAGAGACTAACTCAATAAGTGGGTCATGAACCATGGAAGGGCAATTACTGGGCAGGCTGCAGCAAAATAAGCCAATGGTGTCATGGGAATAGTCCATTCCAGTGGAGGCTCCTGTAATTTGAGTGAAGGAAGGGGGAGAGGAGGGCTGCTGGCTGGACAACCACCCTGCCAGCATTATGAGCTTCGTGGTAACTTTGAAGGCCCAGGAGCTCAGTGAAGTGAACTTTGGGAAGTACGCAGAAGGAGAAAACACTACCTTGAAGGAAGGGTGTACAGGCATCATTCTAATTCCTTCCATAAGACCAAGTGTCAGTGTCACAGAAAACTACGTGTCTCCATTTAGGTGATGACATCCATCTGTAACATGGTTTCTGGGGAGATAAGTTCCAACTGTGTGGGTGGCATTTCAGCACCTGCGGCACTAAAAGTAATGGCAGCTCTAAAGTTCTATGCCTCAGGGTCCTTTCAAGGATCAGCAGGGATCTTTGCAACATCTTGTAATCTTCAGTCCACCACTATTTCAAATTAGTGATTGGCACATTTTTAGAAGAGTGGAAATCTTGAGTAGAATTATACCCCCCACACCCCTTCCCCAAGGTGGGTTCTGAGCTGGGGGAGGGCTGCATCAAACTGAATGGATGGGATTCTTCCCAGATACCCTCCCAGCCTCAATGTTTAGGTTGATGGGTGCAGGCAGGATGGGAAAGTGACATTTGCATTTTTCCCCATCTTTGGTGAGAGGGAGGTTTTCCTTACTCTGAAGGCTCATCAGAGTTGTCCCGTCCCGCTCGGCCCATGACACCACCCTTCCCACCCCTGAGACTTATCTTTTTGAAAGTCCCAGGACTCGGGCAGAGGGCTGCTGCATCACTTCTGTCCATTGCAGCATTCTGCCTGGTTGGGTTCAAGGGCTGTTGGCAAATCTTCCAAGGACGGGCAGAGGTCCCGCCCACTGCCAATCAACACGCAAGTAAACGTTAAATGGCAGTGGGAGTTAGAAAGTTGGCAGCTCTGTGTTAGGTTCAACAATGACTTCGAGGAAGAACATAAGGTGACACATCACCATGGTAGCACACCTGGTGGCCACCAGAGA
Source organism: Mustelus asterias (assembly GCF_964213995.1). Lineage (NCBI taxonomy): Eukaryota > Metazoa > Chordata > Chondrichthyes > Carcharhiniformes > Triakidae > Mustelus > Mustelus asterias. The sequence continues at coordinate 74,296,584 of NC_135807.1, read as the reverse complement.
CTCTGTTAGGGAGAGGCACTGATTTCAGCTGGGGTTATGCAAGCCTTTCCCAACCAGCAGTATGGACGTGCCATCTGACTTCTGCTGAGCCCTATTAAGCACATGCTGAGGACATCTGAAAGGCTTGTTTCTATTAACATCTCTTAGAAGGGCATCTGATTTTCATTTGAAGGTGAGATGGCATTGCAACCCTTTTCAATTTAAGGTAGTCTCTAGATCTTATATAAACAGGAGACAACCACAGAATGTGTCAAATAAAGACCAGATGAACCATACAACTCTCAGCTTTACTCACCCAGTGAACACCCATATTTAGTCCTTTTGGGTCTACAGTGAATTATTTTGTTAATTGACAGATGTTGCACCAGGGTGTTACTCCACTGTTGCCAGTGATGTTGGAGGCAGGCTATAGTACATGGTGTCCTATTGGCATAGATGACCTTGGTGGGCGTGCTCTGCTCACATGAGGAGAGTGACGGTCTCTTCTATCACTGTGGCATCCTGAAGTGCTGGTGTCACTGGTAGAAGGACAAGGGAGCTGCTTTCATCACCAGAAGCGCACTGCTAGATGCAGTCAGCTCCTCTGTCACCATGAGGTACCAATAACCCTCCCTGTTTACCAGCGAATAATAGGGACTCTGCATGGCTGAGATCATTGACAGTATGTGGGTTTGTAGGACTGGATGCATAACCAGAAATCCCTAATTGAGCTTTAGTTCTGGCTCTTGCCTGAGAGTCGCCGGTCTCGATGATGGAAGTTGCATGTTCAAATGTGAGTGTGTGTTTGCAGCACATGTGGCCTGGATGGACTCCTTCGCTGTCTGTACCTGAGGTGTGTATGCCCTCTAGAATTTCATGCACCTCCCTTTGGATATTCAACATCTGTTGTCTCACAGACAACTACAGAGGCTCCTCATTTGCCTGGGCTCAGCATCTTCCTGGTCTCCCACACTCCCCCGAGAATCAAAGGCCTGGACTATCAATGGCTCCGGCAGCTGGTGTGACTATTGTCCAGTGCTTAAAACCAGTTGGTGCAACCATCTCAGCCAACTCGCACAAATCCACTGAGGTCAATATCTGAGCTTGTATTGGGTGTGGAGTAAGGATGGTATGATTCACCCTCAGTTCCTGTTCTCTTTCTCTGAGGTCAATGCCAATCCCTCAGGCTGCCAAGTAACAGTTCAAAGAATACAATAGTTGACTACATCTCAACGATGAGGAAGAGCACTGAGAAGGTACCATAGATTGCGGCCTATAAATCTGCCTTTGAAGCCTCAAAATCCTTCCAAACTTATGTTGACTTGTACACCAGTATAAAATGTAAACCATAGGTGATACTGCAGTTGGTTGCCATTTTGAAATGTGAAAAACATAACAGTGAATTAATTCAACCCACAATAGTTAAAAACCGTCAAATACGTTGTCTTAACCATTTGATGACGAGTTCATTGAATTCATTCTGAGTTACTTTGGCTGTGGCATAATCATAAGGATCCAACTCTGGATCTGATGTGCTTTGTTTCAGAATTGTTATGCCACAACAAATCATCTTTCTTGCCATCCACTAAATTTGATATTCTACTTTTTTTAACAATCTGATAATCTTGCATTAATAGCATCTCATGATTTGATGACAAAACCGCACAAAACAGCAAACTGGACAGCATGCATATTTCCACTCTTTCTGAAGGTTTTTTTCTCTGTCAAGCATCCACCCATTTTATTTGGCATGAACGTGTTTTCTCAATGGCTCGTTGAGACACACATCCAAAGGTTGAACGACAGATGTTAGATCCCCAATATAACTGCAATTTGAGTGTTATTCCTTTGCACATCATCGCATTGCTTAAATGGGGTCTGAACGTGTTCCATACTGGTAAGCTGTGTCCTTTATCAAAATGTGGAGATGCTGGTGTTGGACTGGGGTAAACACAGTAAGAAGTCTAACAACACCAAGTTAGTCCAGCTGGCGTTTGCTACCAAATAAACCTGTTGGACTTTAACCTGGTGTTGTTAGACTTCTTACTCCTTTATCAAAACCACTAGCCAGTCTATTGCACATTCATCGATCCGCACGCAACTCCACTTCTTCCTCGTCCATCCAACCATTCCGTGGATATACCCAAAAACTCCTGTGGGGAATTTGATTTTGCCATTGTTTTGCATTTGAAAATTACCATTGGTTTTAATTGGATTGTTTAGTGGTGTTGTTGCTGGACTAATAATCAGAGATTAGTCCACATCTAGTCGTGAATAGTGGTGGATCAGTAAACAACTTACTGGAGGAGGAGGCTCCGCAAATATCCCCATCCTTAAATGATGAAGGAGCGCAGCACATCTGTGCAAAAGATGAGGCTAAAGCATTTTCAACAATATTCAGCCAGAAGTGCCAAGTGGATGATCTCAGCTTCCTCTGGAGCCCACCGGCATCACAGATGTCAGTCTTCAGCCAATTCGATTCACTCCGTGATATCAAAAAATGGCTGAAGGCACTGGATACTGCAAAGGCTATGAGCCCTGACAATATTCCAGCAATAGTCCTGAAGCCTTGTGCACCAAATCTTGCCGTGCCCCTAGCTAAGCTGTTCCAGTGCATCTACAACACTGGCATCTACCAGTTGAAAATTGTCCAGGTACGTCCTGTACACAAGAATCAGGACAAATTCAAGCTGGCCAATTACCGCACCCATCGGTCTACTCTAAATCATCGGCAGTGCTATCAAGTGGCATTTACTTGGTGATCACCTGCTCACAGGTGCTCAGTTTGGGTTCTGCCAGAATTATTCAGCTCCTTACCTTGTTACAGCCTTGTTTCAAACATGGATGAAGGAGCTGAATGCCAGAGGTGACGTGCGAGTGACTGCCCTTGACATCAAGGCAGCAATTAACCAAGTATGGCATCAAGGAGCCCTAGCAAAACTGGAGACAATGGGAATTGGGGAAAACTCTCCGCTGGTTGGAGTCATATCTGGCTCAGAGGAAGATGGTTGTGGTGGTTGCAGGTCAATCATCTCGCCTCCAGGCCATCACAGCACGGATTCCTCAGGGTAATGTCCTAGACTGAGGGATCCTATGTATGCTTAGCCCTGTTTGCTTCAGTCTATGCAAAGACTTCATTTTTGCAAATACATCATTTGACGATATTTCTGCCTATGTAACTAACTCTGCTAAGCTTAAAAAATTGACTGTTAAACTTGACTACATTTTAAAACTCAGAAGGCATGCTGGGTTCACTGAAAATTGACTGCATTCCTGAAAAGTACACAGCAAACAAAACCAGTTTTGATAACAGCTGCAAAACCTGTTTTCTCTAGACACAGACGGACTGCAAAGACACTCACAATAACAAGATAAGAATTAACATATAGTTTGTTTTTGAATTCAGTGTATCTCAGTACATGTTTTTTGTACAGGAGCTGACAGTAAAAGCCAGTCCCAACTCCCTCGACTGTCAGTGAGTGTGATACACGATGCTTGGAGCAGATGTAATCGCTACCCATTACTCTGTGCGCACATCCATCCGTTCCCTGTCCCTGCAGATTAGACCACTGCCAGCACTAACTCCTGCCTCTTCTCTGCCAACCAATCTAGCCCTCTGGTGACTGGCCAGATCCAGGATGTCCTCCTCCATTGTGACTGTAAGGCTAAACCAGTCAATATTATCTCATGCTGCCAATCCATCAAAGGGGACATCCTGAGAGGATCTGGAGCATATGGTTTCAGGATTTTCAAAAGTAACTTTAGGCAACTTATCTAATGTCCATTGAAGCTTTTTCTTGCAATGCATTCAATCCTGTAGACTGGCTTCCCAACACTAGAGGTTGGCATAATACCAAGTAGTGTAATATTTTTATGTATTTGATATTAAAAGTCATCTTCAATGCTGACTTTGAAGCTTCTTGTCTTCCGAAAACCAAAAATGTACATATAGCAGTAGTCAACTTCACATGAGGATAAATGAATGCTGAACCAAAGAAGAAGATATTAAGAGGGATAACCAATACTTTGGTCAAAGACTGATGTTGGTTAGGGACAGCATGGGTGCTGGAAGAATCAGGAAATGTGGTGTAGAAATGGAACTGGGTATCATCAATATACATGTGGGAGCTGACCCCACATTTCCATATAATATTGCCAATGGCCGGTTTGTCGACCCAAGTGCTAAGGATAGACCCTTGTGGGAGTCTAAAGATAATGATGCAAAGGTAGGAAATTAAGTTGTTGCTTGAGATGCTTTCGGCTAGAGCAGAACTAAACAAGAGCAATCAAGACTGAGCTGAGTAATGGAGAAGTGTTGAAGGTGGAATGGTGTGGTGACTCTGTTTAAACCTGCTGAGGTTGAGGAGGGATAATACACTATGGTTACAAAGGACGCCACTTGTACCTTTGCATTCTTCCAATCCGGTTTCTGTCCCTTCTTCAGCATTGCTGGACATTGATCTGAATGGGCAAACGTTTGGGAGGCAGCACAATGTCTAAGGGCTTTTGGACAGGCAAAGAAAATTGGAGATGAGCTGAGTGTGCGGCAGTAGATCTGGCATAACAGTGGAATTGAAACCTATCTATGAACAGTAAATTCAGGGAAATGTGAAAAGGCAAATCCTGAAGATCAGCTTGGATGAGATAGCTAGTCTAAAATATGTGTAGAGAAGATAAGGGGGTGCACAAATCAGGAGCAGTGGCAGAAACTTGAGTCAATCCAGCTAGGGTGATGGCACTCTCTGAAGGACAAGTGGAGCAGATCAAAAACCTACAGACAAGGGAAGCAAGTGGATATCAATGAAGGGATTGTTCAATATGGGAGTAAAATATTGAGCAATATAGGAACCAGCAGGAATGATCGAAGCTAGTTCAGTCCGCAGAAGCAAGCCTTGTGCTGAAATACAGGCAGTCTAACAGAAGAGTGGTCTTGGTAGGAAGCTCTGGTGATGTTGGAGGTCACAGCAAAGTTTAAACCTAGCAAATAAATGGAAATCACCTCGAGAGAGTAGATTTGTGCCCAGGACCCAATACATATTGGTTGCAAAGTCTAGAATGTTCTGGAGTTTAAATGTTTATAGGATAGAGATATCTGCTACAAGTGTTCGTGTTAAAAGTTTTTACAGAACTATATTTGATGAGCAAGGGACCAAAGCTAAGCTTTCCACCATCTACTGGGAGTCACATTTTACCAAAGGGATATCCTTTGTCCTCCTTGTGGAGTAGCTTGGAGCATTTTGGATGCATTAGCTGTTTCCAAATGCACCAATTGTTGGTACAATTGGCAATGAAGCTCACTTGTTCATTTTTGTTGGGAAATGAGCAGGTTGTATTGCTAGAAGTGCTATACCAAGGGGAGAACAGGCAACTAGTAATGGTACAAAGCTTATATTTGCATGATAAAGAACTCATTTTTTATGGGATATATTCAGGACTAAAAGATTTCCTATCAGGATGTAGATACTATCACCAATGAGGTTTAATAACAAAATCCTTTTCAAAACAGAGAAGATGTAATAAATTAAGAGGAGAGCACAAAGCAAGAGAACCAACTAGCAAATAAGGGTAAAATCGGAGCTTGGTCTCCACAGTTGTGGCTCAGTCGCAAGTGCTCTCACCTCTGAGTCACAAAGTTTCAGATTCAAGTTCCACTCGAGCTTGATCACAAAAATAGATTATTTAGTCATTATCCTATTGCCGTTTGTGAGAGTTTGCCGTCCGCAAATTAGCTGCTGTGTTACCCACGTTACAGCCCTCACTAAATTTTAGAAGTACTTCATTGCTATCAAGTGCTTTGTGATTTTTTTTAAAATGCACCATGGAAAAATGCAAGTCATTTTTCTTTCAAATTTAAATCTTAAAACACTCATGGTGGGATTTAAATTTGTGGTCTCTGAATGATTAGTCCAGGCCTTGGGATTCAAATCTCATTAACATAATCAATACACTACTGTAACCATATAAGTAGATATTGGGCCTGATTCTGTTCCCAATGCAAGGTATGTAGGATCTGATCATGGGAGGAAGTGGTTCCACTGAAAATGAAAAGATAGCGACAGCACATTGCATAATTGTAGCTAGATAACGTCTCCTTATTGCACAAGAATGTAATTGGCTAGCTGACATTGCCAGCTCTTTGAGTGGCAGCTTCTGGAGATGAGATATTTGAATGGAGGGTTTTAAAAAGCTGTAAGATGGTAATAGGAAGAATTAATGAATTCAATGAATTAATGGATAACTAACTACTCTGGTTGCTTTTTAAGTTGCCACAAATCTCAGGGATCGTTTTAGAGAAATTTGGAGGATGTCTTTTTCTTATGTATGATTCATTTTGTTTTGTATAACACACAGATGAGCAGTGAATGGGAAGCAGTAGCTTGTGGGAAGACAGAAGATCAGCTAATAATGACTGAACAGGCTCGGAGGTACCTGAATGCATATAATGGCAGCAACACAAGCAGGAGTCTGATCCTATAACTCGCCACTGAGGAAACCCTATCAATCTACACTAAAACTGATTCAGATTTTGAGCTGAAGTCTTTTATCATAAACTTAACTCCTAACCCACCTAGGTGTGATTTCTATGAAGAGGTTAGAGTCTGTTTAAAAATTCTGACATGTACAAAAAAACCTAACCAAAACTAAAATGAAGCTGCTTTTGCTAAATGTAATATGTGCTTATATTTAAAGCCAAATGAAACACAATGGATGTAAAGGTGGAGAAAAGTACTGTCTTGAGTTGCACTCTTTTGTCTTGAATATGCTGTAAAAAGAACAGACTAAATGCTATTGATGGATATAATGTCATATAATGGGTAATTGTCATGTAGTTATATTTTTGCAACTGACCCAAATTCTGAATGAACCGTGACCAATTAAGATTTGTTGCTTGTAATCAAGCATAAAATTAAACCAACTAATATCGGATATTTGGCAATTGGCAAAACCAAGAGAATTCCCTATTGTATGGTATCCTTTATTTTGAACATATGTTAATATATGATCAAATAAATGTAAGTGAAGCTTAAAACCAAGTGTTTTTATAATGTAAGTAGACAGGATGAAGATTTTTTTTCCAGTATTTAACGCAAGTCTCTGAAACGTGAGATAGCATCTTGAATGTATTGTATGTAGAAGCAAGGAAAAGTTGTTAATTGAGAGGAAAGGGTACATTTTCTTAAATTATTTTCAGCTTAATAGTATTTATGTGTATGGATCGCGCACCCAGGGACTCGCTGTTGATTCCTGTTTATAAGAAATGATTACTGCTGGTTACACATTGCAAAATATGCACATCTGTTAACATGCATTTTCTTCATATTTAGATACTTAACAAATGCAAATATCTTGAGATATAACCATTGAAGTGGATTGGTTAATTGGGGGGGCAGGGATTTGTATTCACTTTCAGTTGTCTCCTTATTCCCTTGAGTTCTTGGATCCAAAGCATGGGCAGAAGGGAGAAAACTTTCCTAATCTACCTTTGCATAAAATAACTGCTGATTAAAGCTCCTGCTTGAAACTGCTCTTGCACTGCTTTCCGCCGCTGCCGCCACCCCCCTACCCCCAACCACTTCTCACCATACCTCCTAGCAGAGGAGGTGGGTGAAGAAAAAACATGAACTGCGCACAAACTTCCTTCTTAAGCTTCTTACAGTAGCATATCCTGCCTTTGTAAGTATAGATGAGTTAGTACCATTCCACTTTCCAATCTATAGTCACAATTGCAATATCATTCATACTCTGCACTTAAATGTTTCACCAATAATGGATGTGCACAAATGCTGCCTTGTTAAATTGAAAACTGACTGAACAACCAAAGGACATTAAATGCTGCTGTTGATCTAGTCTGCTGTTTATTCTTTTTAGCAAGATATTGCATGCAGGTCCATTATTAGTGAGTTGCACCTTAAGATTGCAATTCATAATTAACCAGTTTTTCACAAAATATATGCTTCCATAAATGTACTGTAAACAAAGATGTTCTCTTTAATACAAAAAGCATTAACTCCACCAATTGCAATCTACTTTTGGTGAAAAAAGGTTGCAGTTTTGGGAGGAGGTAGAAGTCCAGAAGATGTTCGTCTATTTTTGTTTTCATTACATCACACCTGATTGGTATCCTTTTCATGGCATAATGATATTATTATCATTACATTATATATTTAATGGTGAGAGGGAATCTTTTCAGCAACTTTAAAGCAGTAAAGAAATTATATATATTGCGCTACAACTTCAGCAATCTTTTAAACTCTATCAGATTAATTTGATTTTGCTTATCTTCTGCATATTTCCGTTGTACAAACCTAATTAGCCATTTTTAATCTTTTGGGTTAAATCTTTAGTGCATTTTTCATATTGCCTCACCTTATTGCAGTTCATGTAACTACAATGACGTGTCATCTTCATAACACTGAAGTTTCTTCAATGCCATTCATGGTATCAGCATATTGCAGCAAATCGGAGGGAATAAACATATCCTCAAGATCAGTATTGATTTTTTAAAAAAAATTAAGTTTGTTTACTTTATGATATAAGTTTAAAACCAAGCCGTCTAATCTTAAAATGTATCTCAGAAGAAAGGAACAACTTGTTTGATCTCATTGAATGTTAAAAACCAATTTCCCAGATTTAAAATGAACCTTTGGTCCCATGCCTAGGTAAAACATTAGCTTCAACTTTCCTGAACTGAAGATATTTGCACTTTTATTTTAAAGAAATTTATGTATGCATTTTTTTTTGTAGAAGAGTTTTAGTTATATGGATCTGCAGAGTACAAATGTGTGCATGGAGATGTAGCACTGACATGTAAAAAAACAAAATAGTACATAGTTATTAAATAGCTATAAAATATTTAGACACTCTTTCCTCTCCTGAGTTGTACTGCTATGGACAATAGCAGGATTATGCTTGCTGCTACTGAGAGATGGAAAAGGGAGCATCTGATGCACTGTGTATAGAATGTACATAGTTTGTATGATGGAAACAGTGATTCTGTAACATTTAACAGCTATTTTATGTGTGATGGTTCTATCTTGCATGCTGTGTTGGCTAAGCACATTTTAATTGGACACTTTTTGAAGGTTGTGTTTTTGTTTTTTTTATTTTAGGTGGTTTTGTTTCTGCAGGGTTGAAGTTTTGAATGTCATACATGTAGCAGTTAGATAAATCCTGCAGTTGCTCCGATTGCGTAGTCTCTCCAGATTTGCGTAACACCAGTTTTGATTATCAGTCTTGCATTATTCGCAGATGCTGCATAAATACAGAAAGGTTATTTAGCTATGCCATTATACTGCCAAATGGATTAAGCTTCTGCAGTGATCTGTTGTCACCTTTTATTAGACTGGTGCATGTCCTTTGCCAGGATCAAAAAATGGTGCACCAACTGTCCATGTAGAGCATATGTATGTTGTCAAAATAAATTGCTGTGTGCTATCATGTAGTTGTGTACCTTTTTTAAAAGTTTTATCTGAAAAGAAAAGTAAAAGTGAAAAATAGCTAAAATCAGACAAACAAAATTAATTAGAAATTGAGTTGGTGTCTGAGCCCACTGTCCTAACATCATGCTTCACTAGTCACACAATGCAGGCTTCACCTTCTGCTAGTCACACATCATTGATTCCAAACTACTCAAATTATTCAACAGGGCATGAGTGTTTTAACATGCATGGGAAATTTCATCACACTGGACTTAAGTTCTTCCTTGCAGCCCAAGTAACAACCTAGTGTGGTACTGTAAACCAAAAAAGATGTAGGAAATAGATTGCAAGATGGGCTAACTGAGTTTCACTTTTTTCTATTAAAGAATTTGAAAACCCACATGTGCCAATTCACTACAAACTAAGAAGTTCCAGGTTCATTGCCTGGTCTGTGGTGAATTTCTTGATTTTTGGCAGGTATAGTTCAGTAGATTGGCTATGTTAAATTGCCCCTTAATGTCCAAATATGGATAGGTTAGATGAGTTGGACATGGTTAATGCACGGGGAGCGTGGAGAGGGGAGGAGAGTGGTTGACGCTGGGTAAGATGCTCTTCCATAGAGTCGGTGCAGATTCGATAGGGTGAATAGCCTCCTTCACTAGGGATTTAATGGTACAACTGGTCTTGATGCCTTCAGGATAGGGAGGAAATCAAATGGTCTATTCTTTGTCTAAAGAATACTTACTCATAAAATATGTAAAAGGTACATTACATCAAGTGCAATATAAAATTTTATTTTGGTGCACATGCCATTATAGATAATATTTACAATGTACATTTTATGTTTATTGTCAACCATTCTCTGGTGCATACAGTCAGGGGGTTTACACTGCTTCCAGTCCCCCTGTGTACTAATGTGGGAGGGCCTTAGACAATGACCTTTTCCTATTGATCCTTTCTGGCAACGACTACAAGTTTTTGCACATCTTCAGCTCTTAGACTTGCTGTGCAGAAAACACACCAATTAAGCTACATCTTGGTGCTTGTTTGAAAGTTCTGGCATTAAGGCTTTCTGCCAAATAGCTTAGACCATATGCTCAAGGAACCATCCGCTAGTATCCACTATCTCCTTTGCCTGCAGGGCTTCAAGGACATTATGTGCACAATCTCAGCATGATGGATTTGTTGTCAAAGGTGTTTTTCAAGGGACAGTTGATGCCGCAGTATCCAACTGATTTGGGTATTTTGTGGCAATGTGGCCTGACCCATTCTCTGCAACAGCAGGGACAGATAGAACTTCAGCACATAGACTTGATGTTTGTATACCAAGAATCTACAGGCAGCTTGATGCAGCCCCGCACACACACAGGTGACCATTAGTGTAAGAATAACATTGCGTATGTTTTCTTACCCCACTTTGTCCAAAGATTTGAATATTGTGACCCTGCAGCAAAGGTCAATTTTTAATCTCCAGATAAAGCAGAAGCTGGCTTGGGTGAATGCAGGAGTAGGGTATGGACCAGACTTGTGCCATATAGAGCAACATGGAGCACCTTACATCTAATTACTAGTTTCCTATCTGTAATGAAGAGGAACTGTTGTTTTCACGCGCCCTGTTCTGTTCCATGTATGTACATTCCTTCCTGTTTTTGGCATATACTCCAGCCCCTCCAAACCATATCCCCAGCATCTTCAGGTTGTCTGATCTGGCATCAAAGCAGACAAAGGATTAGTCGGCCCAGTTCCCAAAGAATATAGCCTTGCTTTTGCTGCAATTTACTTCAGCTTACAAGGCCTATTTGAACCTGTTGCAAATATTCTTCGGTCTGTGAACCAACAGCATAAATGAGCAGAACTTAGTAATGTCATAAGGGAGGCTTTGACCTGAGTGCCTCCAATGCCTGGGATTCTTATCCCTATTAGCTCTACATTCTTCCTCATAGACTCAGCTAAAGATTTGATACAGCTCACAAACAAGACGGGAGTGAGGATAGCTCTGTTTGACTCCAGGTTTGATCAAAAACTTTCCAATTCCCACCCATTGATCGAAACTGCTGCTGCAGTTTGTATAGAGCAGTTGGATCCAATTGCTGATTCTCTCCCAAAACTCCATTTTGGAGAGCACAACTATCATCGAGGTGTGCGAAGGCTCAATCCATCACCCAAACCAGCCTCCCATCCATTGATTCTGTCTACACTTCCCGCTGCCTTGGAAAAGCAGCCAGCATAATCAAGGACCCCACGCACTCTGGATATGCTCTGTGTCAGGAAAAAGATACAAAAGTCTGAGATCACATACCAACTGACTCAAGAACAGCTTCATCCCTGCAGTCATCAGACCTTCCATGTATAAAGCTGATCTTTCTCTACACCCGAGCTTGACTGGAACACTATATTCTGCACCCTCTCCTCCCCTATGTACTCTATGAACGGTATGTTTTGTCTGTATAGTGCGCAAACAATACTTTTCACTGTATCCTAATACATGTGACAAATCAAATCAAAAACTCCAGGTCTAAGCTGATGACGCAGGTGTCCATTCCCCCCCCCCCCCCCCCCCCCCCCCCCCCCCCCCCCCCCAATCTCATATTACTTTAAGAATTATGATCACCTAACAGATCTTCCGATCGGCTACTGTGCAGTTCTAGTCAGGATGCATCACAGCCTCTAGATCAGACTTGACTCAACTGTTGATGACCGTGGGCAGAATTTTGTGGTCTATGTTTAGCAGCGAAATGGATCTCCAATTTCTGATTTCTTCCCTCCCCTTTCATTTGTAAATTAGGGTAATGATTCAGACATGCTGCTGGCCAAAACTATACTCCCTTCCAGCATGTTTGGACACATACAATGCCACAGAATTCAACTTGGTCAGTAAACTGTCACTTCTGGGAGTTTTACTCATCTCAAGGGACCTGGCAAACTTTGTCAGTTAATCTAGAGTTCATGATTTGTTCAGATTCTCTGTACACTGCCGTGTGAGACCTCTGGTCCTGGGGACTAAGTCGATAATATGTTCTATGAGTCCAACATTGCAATGAATTTGAGCACATAACAGAATGACACCAGGGAAGCACAGCATTGCCAGAGGTGCTGCCTTTTGCATAAGAAATTAAACAGATGACTATTCAAAGAACTGGGTCCTTAACCACCACCCTTAAAACAAATTAACCAGTTATTTATCTCATTACAAATTTGTAAAGTTACTTGTCTGTAACAACAGAACTAATTATGAACTGCATGACACAAATTCAAGGGACTCAACATATGAGAAATATGGGTGACATTTAGAATGAGCCAAAAGGCAAGAATGGTGATGAGATATCTAAGAGAAACTCTGAAGGGGAAAGGGAGAAGAGAAAGGTGAGGAGGAAAGAGAAGAAAACAAAAGGTGAACTGAATATAACTTGGGAGTAAAATATACAAAGGAATAAACAACATAAAGCAGCAAACAGAACCGGACAGGGTTGGATAGTGTGACAGCACATCAGATGGGATTGTATGTAACAGTTCTGATGTGCTGCAGACAATAGAGACAAATACTTATGGGTAAGGCAATAGCAAGAAAAAACAGTTACATAATCAACAACACAGTGTCCAGCAATTTACTGTGATCAATGCCACTGGAGATTCTAAGATATTTTTTATCTTGAGCATTTAATGATGCTTTAGACATTTTAAGGACTTGCCTGATTTTGGAGGGGGATAAGACAATAAGATATAGGAGCAGAATTAGGCCATTTGGCCTGTCGAGTCTGTTCTGCCATTCAATCATGGCTGATAAGTTTCTCAACCCCATTCTCCTGCTTTTTCCCCATAACAATTGATCCATCTACCAATCAAGAACCTATCTATCTCTGTTTTAAATGCACTCAATGACCTGGTCTCCACAGCCTTCTGTGGCAATAAATTCCATAGGTTCACCATGCTCTGGCTAAAGAAATCTCTCCTCATCTCAGTTCTAAAGGGCCATTTCTTAACTCTGAGGCTGTGCCCTCGGGTCCTAGTCTTTCCTACTAATGGAAACAACTTCTCTATGTCCATTTTATCCGGGCCTTTCATTATTCTGTAAGTTTCAATGAGATTCCCCCCCTCATGCTTCTATATTCCATCGAGTACAGACCCAGAGCCCTCAGATGCTCCTCATACGTCAAGCTTTTCATTCCTAGGATCATTTTCATGAACCTCCTCTGGACCCTCTCCAAGGCCAACACATCTTTCCTTAGATACGGGGCCCAAAATCGCTTGTAATTTTCTAAATGTGGTCTCACCAGAGCCTTATAAAGCCTCAGAATACTTTTGTATTCTAGTCCTCGTGAAATGAATGCTAACATTGCATTTGCTTTCCTAACTACCAAATCAATCTGCAAGTTAACCTTAAGAGAATTTGAACTAATTCTCCCAAGTCCCTTTGTGCTTCCGATTTCTGAATTCTCTCCCCATTTAGAAAATAGTCTACACCTCTATTCTTCCTACCAAAGTGCATAATCTCAAACTTTCCCATGTTGTGTTCCATCTGTCACTTCTGTGCTCACTCTCCTAACCTGTCCAAGTCCTTCTGCAACCTTCCCGCCTCTTCAATACTACCTGTCCCTCTGACTATCTTTGTGCCATCTGCAAACTTAGCCACAATGCTCTCAGTTCCTTCATCTAGATCATTTGTGTATAGTGTGAAAAGGTGTAGTCCCAACACTGACCCCTGCAGAACTCCATTAGTTACTGGCTGCCATCCTGAAAAAGACCCCTTTATCCCCACTCTGTGCCTTCTACCAGTCAACCAATTGTCTATCCATGCTAATACCATGGCCCTCTATCGCAGAACTTACTTATCCTAGTCTGCTCAATATAGATGATACATAGATGATTTGGAATTGGGGACCAAGTATAGTGTGTCAAAATTCACAGATGACACTAAGATGAGTGACAGAGCAAAGTGTGCAGAGGACGCTGAAAGTCTGCAAAGAGATATAGATAGTCTAAGTGAGTGGGCAAGAGTCTGGCAGATGGAGTACAATGTTGGTAAATGTTAGGTCATCCATTTTGGTAGGAATAACAGCAAAATGGACTATTATTTAAATGGTAAAAAACAGCAGCATGCTGCTGTGCAGAGGGACCTGGGTGTCCTTGTGCATGAATCACAAAAAGTTGGTTTGCAGGTGCAGCAGGTAATTAAGAAGGCAAATGGAATTTTGTCCTTCATTGCTAGAGGGATGGACTTTAAAAACAGCGAGATTATGTTGCAGCTGTGTAAGGTGCTGGTGAGGCCACACCTGGAGTACTGTGTACAGTTTTGGTCTCTTTACTTGAGAAAGGATATACTGGCACTGGAGGGGGTGCAGAAGAGATTCACTAGGTTGATTCCGGAGTTGAGAGGACTGGCTTATGAGGAGAGACTGAGTAGGCTGCAACTATACTCATTGGAATTCAGAAGAATGAGGGAAGATCTTATAGAAACATAAGATTATGAAGGGAATAGATAAGATAGAAGCAGGAAAGTTGTTTCCACTGGCAGGTGAAACTAGAACTAGGGGGCATGGCCTCAAAATAAGGGGGAACAGATGTAGGACTGAGTTGAGGAGGAACTTCTTCACACAAAAGGTTGTGAATCTGTGGAATTCCCTGCCCAGTGAAGCAGTTGAGACTACCTTTTTGAATGTTTTTAAGGCAAGGATAGATAAATTTTTGAACAGTAAAGGAATTGAGGGTTATGGTGAGCGGGCGGGTACATGGAGCTGAATCCATGAAAAGATCAGCATGATCTTATTGAATGTCGGAGCAGGCTCGAAAGACCAGATGGCCCACTCCTGCTCCTAGTTCTTATGTTCTAATATCACCACTGCTGCTGCTGCTCTTTTATCTTCCCGCTGGTCTTGCTCTTTGTTTATCTGAATCTACGTCTGCGTGCACTAAGGCAAAAAAAGCTCAACTTTATCACATCCCTGTTCGTGAACCTCTGCCATTTCTGCTGCTTCAGGCAATTTCACATGGAAGGTGAATGGAGGGAGTAGAGATACAGAATTTACAGAAAGGGAGTGAGTTCTGACACAGAGAGGAAAAGACAAGACCTAGAAATGGGGCATGCACAAATTTAGTTGGAAAGAGAAGTTGAGGCAAAATCAGGCATAAAATTTCAGGCACAGGAGCAAGACAATAAGGCAAGTGTGGAGCTGGAGATGTTCAAACAGAGCAAGAAATTCAGGTAAGATAAAGAGCAAATTACTGCAGATGATGGAATCTGAAACCAAAATAGAAAATGCTGGAAAATCTCAGCAAGTCTGGCAGCATCTCTGGAGAGAGAATAGAGCCAATATTTCACATCTGGATGACTCTTCATCAGAGTTGAAGACAATAGAACATAGGATGAGATTTATCCTGTTATGGGGGGCTGCTGGAGCACTAGGGGTTGAATAGAAGGCCAGAAATAGGTGGAGGTTAGGGTGATTTACAAAGATGTCATGGACAAATAGACAAAAAATATATAAATGGTGATGATCATGGCTAAGAAAGGTGCTGTGAGAGGCACATTAAAAATATTAAATGGCAGAACAAAGGTAAACAATGTTACAAAGGACAACCTGGAACAGGAAACAGATAGCCTTAGTGGGGGTTGAGGGGGGTGGGGTGGAGGCTGGAGATGGTGGTAAGGGGAAAAAAGATGGAAAGCAGGATGAAAGCTGGGATGGAAAAATGAATCAATCGAAGAAATAGAAATAAATTGATAGAAATAAAAAATTGGAGGACAGAGTTCACAGTCTGAAGTTACTGAACTCCATATTAACTGCAGAAGGTTGTAACATGCCTATTTGGAAGATGAGGTGCTGTTCCTCCAGTTTGTGTTGGATTCAGGTATATTGCACTAGTGTTCACATGTGTAGGGAGAAAATAAATGCTGGGGTGTATTGGGACAAAACACCCAAAATATATGAAGAGAGTGGGAAAGAGGCAGAAAGGTTGGATAATGTTTAGACATTGACAGAGACAGAACCACAGAGACACAGACAGAGGGAAAAAATTGAGGATATACTTTGTTTATTTTTTATTCATTTTCAGAATGTCAGCACCACTGCAAGGTTGACATTTGTTGCCTATCCCAAGTTACCCTTGTGATTTGGTCTTGTATAATGATACAGTAGAGTATCAGAAACATAAAAATTAAATCATTTCTCCTCATCTCCATCTTATATTAGCACAGTGGTTAGCACTGCTGCCCTACAGCGCCAGGGACCTGGGTTCAATTCCAGGCTTGGATCACATTCTCCGCTTGAATGTGCGGAGTCTGCACATTCTCCCTGTGTCTGCATGATTTTCTCCGGGTGCTCCAGTTTCCTCCCACAATCCAAAAGACGTGCTGGTTAGGTGCACTGGCCTTGCTAAATTCTCCCTCGGTGTACCCTAACAAGCGCCAGAGTGTGGCGACTAGGGGATTTTCACAGTAACTTCATTGCAGTATTAACGTAAGCCTACTTGTGCCACTAATAAATAAACTATATAAGAGACCCTTATTTTTAAACTGTGTCCCCTAGTTCTGGTCTCTCCCACAAAGGGAACCCTCCTCTCAGCAGCTACCCTGTTAAAACCTCTCAGGATCTTATATGTT
Source organism: Mustelus asterias (assembly GCF_964213995.1). NCBI lineage: Eukaryota > Metazoa > Chordata > Chondrichthyes > Carcharhiniformes > Triakidae > Mustelus > Mustelus asterias. Next base: position 74,279,589 of record NC_135807.1, on the reverse strand, counting down.
TCAGTAAGATCACCTTTCATTCTTCTAAACTTCAATGGTCCAACCTTTACTCATAAGACAACCCTTTCATCCCAAGTACCAGAGAAAATTCCTCATTTCACTGAATAAGTTGAGACCTTCACAATCTTAACCATTCAATATTTGCCAGCTACAGCAAAGCATCTGCAAGAATTTCAAGAGGCTCAAATATGAGATGAGGAAGATATGCAGATTCACACCTACTGCTTGGATCAATGGTCAGAGTATGTTTCCAGTAACTTCATCTTGAGGCAGTACTTTGAACACTATTGTCATATCAGCTTCAATGAAGATCTCTTTGTCCATAATGAATGATTGGCAGTTCCACAAGCTCTTCAATTGGAGGTCCTCCAGATAATTCACTAAGGATATTTTGATATTACCAAGTATCGGGCCAGGGGACAGTAACCCATAGGTCAGGTATTTTATGCTGTATCAAATACACGGTCTTCAACTGCGTCACCAGTCTCATTCACAGACAGGAGCAGAAAGAGCCATAGTGACCTCCTCTTTTCCATCCAGACCATGGTATGGACCTATTTGAATTCCATGGGGAAGTATTTCTTACAAATTTAGATAATTATTACCTCTGGACCGATGTGCCAAAGCTACATGCTTCACCTCTGAAGCTGTTGTAGCCTCTCTGAAGAGGATCTTTTCCATGCATGGCATTCCGAACATTGTCATCTCTGACAATGGAATACAATTCGCAAATGAGCATTTCTGATCCTTTGCAGTATCATATGGATTTGTCCATGCCAAGGTACCCTCAGGTCATAGGAGAGGCCAAAAGAGCGGAGCGTACCAATAACAACCTCTCCAGATAAAATAATGATTTTGAGTTAGCCCTGCTCAGCTACCGCTCTAGCACGAGTGAAGAATGGCTTTGCCCACGTGAGTTTTTGATGGGCTATAGGACAAGAACCCAACTTCCTTCCCTTCCTCACACATTAATGCCAAACGACACAGTAAAGGAGCACAACTGTACCTGACAGAACAAAGAAGGTTATAGAGCAGGTCAAACCTGCACTTTTAGCAAATGACAAGGCCTCAAGGCCTGTCCGCACTTGAAAGAGGTGAGATGGTATAGACCAGGGACCAGCAGCAAAAAGGTACCGTAAGGGAAAGGTTGCTATGACCAAGATCATATCTTGTCCGGACAGAATCTGGTATCATCCAAAGAAATAGGAGTGCCTTGATTTTGATGAACAAGAAACCATCAGTCAGAAGGGCTGCATACTCTGATCCTTGGGAGGAAACTATGACTACAGAAACAATATTGATGGAAACAGGAAATGATGACCTTCTGAGAATGAATTTGGAGTGAACAGGTCCTCAACAACCTCAAAAAAAAACTCCTTACATGCTTGGGGCGATCACCAACCATGCTTGTGGTGAAACCACCGCAAAGATTACCAGTGTAAAAACAGAGATTTTGAGCGAGTGTAGGAGGATGTGTACAAAGAATATAGAGATAAATACTTGGGGAGAGGTATAGAGTAAAGGATTAACTCTAACGCCACTCTAAAACAATAGCTACTTAGCATGTGTATAAGGAGTTATATAATAATTGTGTCACACAGAAGAGAATCTGAGAGATGAACAGTGGCTCTGTCCTAGTAATCCTGTACAACAGAGGGGCCCAAAACATTGATCATGGTCGACTGAGAGCCGATTTCCAGTCGACTGCGCACTTTCTGTGCACAGCGCACCATGTACATGCTTTGTGGAAAAGGTAAGAGTAAACTTTATATGATGATACAACAGAAGCTAAATTATATATTCACTGTTGTGCATTTTTTGTGAAGACAGCTGCAAAAATCCTGCATAAGATGCTTCCCATATATCGAAAAGCAGAATGGAATTAGCATGTATTTAGAACACTTTCACCTGTTAACTGGGTTGGCAGTGGGTTAAACATCAGTTTTCCAACTTTGAACACAGATTTTACCCAGGCTGATAAAATGTAACTCCCACCTCCCCCTGTTGACTGCAAAAGCCTTCTGCAATACAAGTAGCCTTTACTGTATTGTCGTAAGATTTTATCCTTCGGTCTCAACCGCACTCGTGGGAGCCAAGGATCTACAGCACAAAACTGTCCTCACTTATTTGCATTCATGTTAAAAATAAAAGACCATCCTGGACCTATGGAATAAGTGGAACCTCTATGACTCTAAGCGCCAGCTGAATATTACAAAACATTAAATCTCTGCTACTTAGGATACAGAAACATACGTTATATCCCAGGATTTGTAATCCAGAGGCCTGGACTCATGATGTGGAGGATAAGAGTTTAAATCCCATCTTGCAGTTGGAGAATTTAAATTCAATGAATTAAACTAGCTTAAAATTCTGGAACGAGTGACCACTAAAGTACTAGCTTGTTGTAAAACCCCACCTGCTTTACTAATGCCCTTTAGGGGAGGAACTCTTTGCAAAATAGTAGGCAAGGGTCTTTTTGGTGCATTTTTCTTCTTTTTATCGATAGACAGGCAGTATGGGATCTATATTGTGCAACATGTTTGAATGTCCCTGTGGGGGAGGGTGGGGAGACTGTGCTGGTAGATTGTGTTAGGATGACTGTTGAAAAAATAGATCTCAAGTCAATAAAATCTGGGCACCCTGCTGTACATTGTTAAGTATGTAAATAAAGATCACTTTGAAAAAGGATCTTTGTCTCCAGCCAGATCTCTTGCTAGGAGTAAGACATCCTACATCTTCCAAGATGACCCAGCAACAACAGTTGGATGAGATGGGCGAAGGGCAGTATGTAGATGAGGAACAGGAGGAGGGTCACAAATGGATATTTGGAGATTTCTGGAGAACACAGTGCAGAGCTGGTAAAAGATACCGTTGCTGCAGATGTTCTGGCTCGGACTGAATAGAAATCATAGAAACCCTACAGTACAGAAAGAGGCCATTCGGCCCATCGAGTCTGCACCGACCGCAATCCCACCCAGGTTCTACCCCCATATCCACCCACTAATCCCTCTAACCTACGCATCTCAGGACACTAAGGGAAATTTTTAGCATGGCCAATCAACCTAACCCACACATCTTTGGACTGTGGGAGGAAACCGGAGCACCCGGAGGAAACCCACGCAGACACGAGGAGAATGTGCAAACTCCACACAGACAGTGACCCAAGCCGGGAATCGAACCCAGGTCCCTGGAGCTGTGAAGCAGCATTGCTAACCACTGTGCTACCGTGCCGCCCTAGTTGTGAAATAAAAAGCATCAGTGTTGAGCTGGAAAATAGAGTGAGATTGGAAGTGAATGTTGTGTTGAAGGTTGGAGATGGGTCAAGGAGGAGGAGGTAATATAATGTATCATAATGACAGTTACCAAGAATATTGTCTGTGTACTTTTGATACAATACAGGGCATGAAAGACTGATTGGAGTAGAATCAGAGTATCAAGGGAGATCAATCTGGTTGGTGGGAGGGGGGATAGTGGGTGACAGTACATTCAACGACTTTGTAAAGAGACAGTAAGAAGTCTCACAACATCACTTTAAAGTCCAACAGGTTTATTTGGAATTGTAAAGAGAGGTCAGAAATGAATAATACAGTATTTGCAAGGACAGTGGATTGAGGGTGTTCTTTTTTTAAAGGGGCAGTTTGTGTTTCTCAGTAAGTATATGTTTTAAATGCTAATCATGTTCAGTGAATAGCAGAATCACCAAAGAACAACTTGAGTGAAAGCCTACATTATTCTATTTCAAACATTGAAGTCAATGAAACATTTATTCTGTACAAAGTTAGCATTGTTTCACTGCTGTCATTGTAATATTCATATCACTGGTATTCATTGCCAAAATGTACATGGCTAATGGTGTCTAGATTCTCTTACTTAGCCTACACATACAATTTAGAATAAATCATAGAAATATTGATGGTTTACTATGCTGGTGGAAGATGCTGGAAGAGTAAACTCTTTGCTTAAAAGGAAGCTAGAGTGGCCATGTTCCATCATGTTCTGCAGCTTGGGCAGGAAGACAAGCAGCAGAGAAAATTGTGGGCTTTTCCATAGATGCTCCAAACTATTCAGGCTGCTCGTCACACTCTAAACCAGTTGATTGAACCACTGATCTGAGCTACTAAACTGCATTTGCAGGTAGAAATACCTTTTTTAAAATAATTTCAGCTCTTTCCATTTGGTGCTTCACCAGTTTCTCTCTTTCATTACTAACTATCTTGCACCCACCTTCCACAGTTGATATCAGGGATAGACCTTGACATTGTTGGAATAGGTGATGCAGGGTGTTGTGAGCTAGCCACTGGCTTCACTATTCTCGCCTTTTGGATACCCAGAGTAACAGAAGGAGAAGAGTTTTGAATGCTGGCAGTAAGACACCTCTTAAACAGCTTTCCCTACATTCCGCTGGCAGCCTCTTATGAGCACGTCTCCACCCTGTGTCCCACACATGCCTCCATGACCAAGGACAAGACTGAAAACCTGAGGGAAGTATTTAGTGAAACCACTCAGGAAAAAGGAATGGCAAGATGAATGGTGTCAGGTCCTTTACATCATGACCCACCGCAAAATGTGTGAAGGCCACACTAAGATCATGCATCACTTGTACTACAGCCTGCATAATCTTCATAGATCTACATAGCCAAGAGGGTGTGTGGACAAAAGGGAACTGTCCTGCATAGATTCCAGTCACATCTTCACATTGAGCCATTCGAGACAAAAACTCAGGAACATGTTTAGCTTTACAAACCTTGAGGACCCAATTCAGCATAATTCAGGGCGGCACAGTAGCACTGCTGCTCCACAGAGCCAGGGACCCGGGTTCGATTCCCGGCTTTGGTCACTGTCTGTGTGGAGTTTGCACGTTCTCCCCGTGTCTGCGTGGGTTTCCTCCGGGTGCTCCGGTTTCCTCCCACATTCTGAAAAACATGCTGGTTAGGTGCATTGGCGTGAACAGGTGCCGAACTGTGGCGACTCGGGGAATTTCACAGTAACTTCATTGCAGTGTTAATGTAAGCCTTACTTGTGACTAATAAATAAACTTTTCAATCCCTGATGGTTCTGGAGAAGAAGGGCCTCCAAATAAGCAGGCAAGTAGAAATGTCACTAAATCCCCGCCAATGCTTCCCTATCCATTCCACCAGCCCCCACCATCACCACTCTGATAAAGTGTTGCCCTCCCCACAACAAACAAGTGACCTTGAATTGGAGAAATACACCAAACATTCTTAGAAATGAACACAAAATTCCTCCCAGAATAGGCCACAAACAGTTTCAATCCCAACCAACATGGCCAGTAGTCTGCCGGAACAATTCCTTGAATTCCTCAGCATAATTAATACCCAGGAACCCATGACCAAACTGACTGTTTCATTTCCTCTTTCATTTCTCTGGGTGCAAACATTGTCCTGGAGAGACCCCGCAATGTAATCCTCAAGTAAACACCAGACAATTAAAATCACATGATTCTCAGCTCATGTGACCTCAGAATCACAGAATTGTTATGGCAAGAGATGCCTCCATACCTAGAACTGGATGGAATACTCTAGCTGGCCATTTCATCAGTGGCCTGATGAAATATATTAGTCAATCTCCTGTGCTGTTGTGGATCAAGTTAGACAATAATACAGTTTGAGTTTACTCTGTCTCTGATGTCTTTGTGTTGCTGTTTCACTTGTTAAGACCACTGGAAATTATAAGACAGTTATGTTTTGAACTTTGTACTTTAATTCAAGGTAAGATGGCATGGTGGAGAGGTTAACCTAATACAAAGTCTGCCCAGAGACAAGCTCATGTGACCTCAGAATCACAGAATTGTTATGGCAAGAAGGAGGCCACCTTGTCTGCACTGGCTCTCCGAATGAGTAATTCACCGAGTACCATTTATCCTTCCTTATGCTGGAATCCTACACATTCTTCCTTTTCTGTCTAATTCCCCTTTTAACGTTTCAATTGAACCTGCCTCCACCACATTCTCAGGCGAAGCATTCCAGACCCTAACCATTTGCTGCATGATAAAATTTCTCCCACTGTTGCTTTTGCTTCTTTTACTAATTACTTTAAATCTGTGCCCTCTCATTCTTGATTCTTTTACGAGTGGAAACAATTTCTCCCTATCTGCTTTATCCAGACCCCTCATGATTTTGAATATCTCTATCAAATCTCCTCTCAGCCTTTCTTTCTCTAAACAGTCCTAACTTCTCCAATTTATCTTTGTAACTGAAGTTCATCATCCCTGGAACCATTTTTATGAATCTTCCCTGCATTGTCTCTAATGCCTCCACACCTAGAACTGGATGGAATACTCTAGCTGAGGGCAATTAATGACATATACAAATTCAGCATAATTTTCTTGCTCTTGTACTCTATGCCCCTATTAATGAAGCTCAGAATATTATATGCTTTGTTAACTACTCTCTCAACCTGTCCTGCAATCTTCCATTATGTATGCATATATACACCATGGCCCCTCTGCTCCTCCACTCCCTTTAGAATTGTACCTTTTATTTTGTATTGTCTCATTACCTACCACCTCACACTTCTCTGCATTGAACTTCATGTGCCACCTGTTTGCCCACTATCCAGCTCACAGTTCACAATGCTTCCAAGTGTTGTATCATCTGCAAACTTTGAAATTGTGTCCTGTATACCAACGTCTAGGTCATTAATATATATCAGGAAAAGCAAGGGTTCCAACATTGACGCCTGGGGACCTCCACGACAAACCTTTCAACAGCAGGGAAAACATCTATTAACCACTACATTCTGTTTCCTAATACTTAGTCGATTCTGTTTCCATGTTGCCACTATCCCTGAAAGTCCATGAGCTATGATTTTGCTCACAAGTTTGTAATACAACATTGCATCAAATGCCTTTTGGAAGTCCATGTACACCGCACCAATGCAATACCTTCATTAACTTTCTCTGTTATCTCATCAGAAAACTTTAGCTAGTTAGTCAAACGTGATTTACCCTTAGGAAACCCATGCTGGCTTTCCTTAATTAACCCACATTTGTTATTCATTTTGTTTCGAAGTATTGTTTCTAGAAATATCCCCATCACCAAAGTTAAACTGAATGTCGCTGAGTTTATCTTCATATCTTTTTCTGAACAAGGGTGTAATGTTTGCAATTCTCTTCTCTTCTGACACCACCCATGAGTTTAAGACTGAAAAATTATAGCCAGCACCTCTGCAATTTCCACTCTCACTTCCCTCAATATCCTTGGATTCATCTCATCCAGAACTTGCACCTTATCAACTTTAAGTCCAGATAACCTATCCAACACCACCTTCTTTTCAATTTTAAACCCATCACATGTTTGAAATACTTCATCTTTCAGCATGGTCTGGATACCATCTTTTTCATTGGTCAAAACAGATGCAAAGTATTTATTCAGCACCTCAGCTATGCCCTCTACCTGCATGGTGTAAATCCTCTTTTTGGGGCCTTACTCTTATTTTTACCACCCTTTTACTATTTATAGGCCTGTAAAAGACTTGGGAGTTTCTTTTATGCTAGCTGCCGGTCTTTTTTCATACTTCCTTGTTGCTTCTCTTATTTACTTCTTCACCTCTTTGCTAAATTTCTATATTCAGCCTGGTTCTCAATTGTAATATCAACCTGACACCTGTCATTAGCACACTTTTTTTCCCTATCTTAATTTTGATCTCCTTTGTCATCCAGGGAACTCTGGATTTGTTTGCCCTACCTTTCCCTTTCGAGGGAATATACCTTGCTTGTGCTCGAATCACCTGTCCTTTGAAGTTCGCCCATTGATCAGCTACTGCTCCTGCTGCCAACATTTGCCTCCAGATCCATTCTTATCCCATTGAAGTTGGCTTTCCCCCAGTTAATTACTCTTACTTGATTGTTCCTTGTCCTAATCCATCGCAGTCTAAAACGTATGAGACAATGATCACTGTCCCTTTAATGTTCTCCTAGTGACAGTTGATCTCTTGGCCCACTTCATTCCAGTGAACCAGGTATAGCAGTGCCTCCTTCCTCATTGGATTGGAAGCATAACTAGCTGCCAGGGGAAGGGGCTCAAGTTGAAACTTATTGAAAGTAAGTTGCAAGATTTACTCAATAAACACAAAGGAGAAAGTAGCTGTTCTTGCTGTTTGCACATTCACTGATTCAAAGGGAGTCAGACCAGGAAAGAAGACCAACAAGAAGTGCAGCTCTGCCAGACAAAAGAAAATAATATTTTTGGATTAACACCAAGCAGAGGACTGCTATGCATTTTCCCACTCACTCAGCTTGTCCAAATCACATTGAAGCATCTCTGCATCCTCCTCACAGCTCACCCTTCCACCCAGCTTTGTGTCGTCTGCAAATTTGGAGATATTTCCTTTAGTTCCCTCATCTAAGTCATTAATATATGTTGTGAATAGCTGGGGTTCTAGCACCGATCTTTGTGGTACCCCACTAGTCACTGCCTGTCATTCGAAAAAGGACCCGTTTATTCCTATTCTTTGTTTCCTGTCTACCAACCAGTTTTCTATCCATCTCAATACACTACCCTCAATCCCACATGCTTTAATTTTATATGCTAATCCCTTATGTGGAACTTTGTTGAAAGCCTTCTGAAAGTCCAAATAAACTACATCGACTGGCTTCCCCTCTCAAGCCTACTAGTTACATCCTCAAAGAATTCCAGTAGATTTGTCAAGCATGATTTCCCTTTCGTAAATCCATAAGACCATAAGATATAGGAGCAGAATTAGGCCATTTGGCCCATCGAGTCTGCTCTGCCATTCAATCATGGCTGATATGATTGTCATCCCCATCCTCCTGCCTTCTCCCTGTAACCCTTGATCCCCTTATTGATTAAGAACCTATCTATCTCTGTCTTAAAGGCACTCAATGACCTGGCTTCCACAGCCCTCTGTGGCAATGAGTTCCAGAGATTCACCACCCTCTGGCTGAAGAAATTCCTCCACATCCAGCCTGACTCTGTCTGATTCTACCACTGTTTACCCTGCTATAAAATCTTTGATAATGGTCTCTAGAATTTTCCCACTACTGACATCAGGCTAACTGGTTTATAACTCTTTGTTTTCTCTCTACCTCCCTTTTTAAATAGTGGGGTTACATTAGCTACCCTCCAATCTATATGAACTATTACAGAGTCTATAGAATCCTGGAAGATAACCACCAATGCAAACCACTATTTCTAGGCCACTTCCTTAAGTAACGTAGGATGTAGATTATCAGGCCCTGGGGATTTATTGGCCTTCAATCCCATCAATTTCCTTAACACCATTACTCTATTAATACTGATTTCCCTCAGTCCCTCCCTCTCACTAAACCCTGTGTTGTCCAACATTTCAGGTACGTTATTCGTGCCCTTCTTTTCTGAAGACAGAATCAAAGTATTTATTTAGTTGGTCAGTCATTTCTTTGCTCCCCATTATAAATTCCCCTGTTTCTGACTCAAAGCTGCTGAACTCAACGTTGAGTCACGAGGGCTACAAAAGCCGCCCCTTTTTACACTATCCCATACATTGCAGACAATGTTTAACATCCCATCCCACACCAGGCCATCTGTCCTTTATTCTTAAAGTTGCTACATTTTGTTGCAATCTCTCACAATTATGTTTAATTATCTAACACATTCTTCTTTTCTTTCGTTCTCAGAGTCAAAAGGATCCTATTTGGTTCTGCCTCCTGGCCTACTATTTTCAGGATTATCTGTTTTATTTATAATTTGAAATGATGACTAATTGGGAAAACAACTTTACAGAGAAACTGGAAAATATTCTAATTATATAATTTAATGATGAAGGAGAGCCTAGAATTGTTAGCCCTTGTCAGGATACTTTTGTGTGTCCAGAAAGGGGATGATTAGGATTTGGCCTGTTGGGTAACCCCTTTCACAAAGGATAGCAGTGCTGCTTTAATCTCCATCTTTGTAATTTATCTACTGGGTAATACCTAACCTTAAACATTAGTTGATCTGCACTTTGAGATTGTAATGATTACTTTTCTCTTATGTCTAATCCGCATATTGTTGATTGTAATCTTTATTGAAAAAAAAATCAACAATTCTTTAAAAGTTAACAAAAGTATTTTGTAGCTGAAAGAATAACAGAGTACATCTCCCCACCCCCACCCCATTCTTTTAATAATCCCCCATCTAAGTAACATGCCCCATAACACATGAATTATTGTAAAGCATACGATGTACCAGACTTTGGTATCTAACTGGTTGTAAGAATTTTCTATCAATAGTGCAAATTTGACTTAAAGAATTGAAGTTTAATAGATCATTGACCTATTGCAAAATAGTGATTAAACATCCCATTCAGCTAAGGCAATTTCAATATTTTACGTCAGTTCTAAAGGGACATAATTATTGTTTAATAAAATAACTTTTACTTTGCCCACACAAAGTTCTCAAAGTGTTGTATTTATGAGTTAAACAATACAAATGGTCCATATTGTCAAAGGATCGGAATAGCTAAGAATCCACTTGCTCACCCCACCAGAAACATGAAATAAAATAGGCCATTAACTTCCAAACAAATGCAAAGACTAGATTTGTTCAATGTTATATAAATGAACAATAAACTACTGTTGGGAAAACTGGATTCAGTCGTGCAACAAGACATTGAAGAGGGTCTTACAAAATGATGCAATTTCTATGTCAGCAGGTTTATCTTGATCACATATTTAAATTTGACAAATTCAAAGAAAGAAGCCGTATGCTACCATCGTGGTGGGTCCAGCTTCAGTACTTGAATTGTGGCTTTTTAGAATAAGAAGTTCACAAATGTTAATTTACAAGTGTGAAAGGCAGTAAGCGTACCATAAAGCAATGCATTTGTGACCTATTGTTCAGCCAGTCTGTTACACTAATGGAAAGATTCAGCTGCTGTCTGTCCTTGTGCACAACCCATGCTGTGATTTTGGCACAGCTTCTATTTAGCTTTAATTCAGAAAACCAGTTAAGCAAACAATAGTTTGCTGTGCCAGTTATACCTTGTGGAAATATGTTTAATGTTACAAAAAACACAGAATTATGTACTGATTCACCTCAAGAAAAGCCTAGATGGAAGATAGTGATTTCAGTGTTATCCTCCTGCCCATTTCCCTGTTTTCCCTTTTAGTTATCTGTGCTGTGCATCATCCCATCAACATAGAATGTGAACAGGCAACCTGTTCCCAGGCTTCTGCCAATGAAACTGTTCAGATAAGGAGCTATTCGCAGTTCAAGATGGAAATGTGTCAATTTAACTGCGCATCTTCTGAACAACTTGGTGAAAGTAAGGATAAATTATGGAGACAGCTTAGATAAAGATTATAGAAGACAAGAAGCTGAATGCTATCTAACTAAGGGTTAACGAATGTTGTGAGGAAATAAACTAGGAAAGAGTTGAAAAAAAAGTAGTATCTTGCAAAAACTTTACACTAGATTGAAGTCTTTTAATGCCTCCAAGTCAAAAGATCATCGTTTCAAACTCTACTCCGGAGAGCACACTTACATCTGCCCTCTCATGAGGATATAAAAGATTCCACAGTGCTATTCACCTGGCGTCAAGGACAACAGTCATTACCACTAAAACAGCTTGTCTAGTTACTTTTATTGTTGTTTGTGGGACCTTGCTGTGTGCAAATTTGCTGCTGCATTTCATTACATTAAATAGTGATTGCACTTCAAAAGTAGTTCATTGGTAGTAAAGACTTTGGGACATGCAGGAGGTAGTGAAAGGTGCCTCACAAATGCAATTTCTTCCTTTTTATTTTTGCACAACTCTTTTCATTAGGGCTGATTAGCGCTTCCAATTTTAAGGCCTGATGTTTTGGATTGTTTACATTGTTGGGACTCTTTTTTTGTAAAACAGTTATGACAAAGGTCTGTACACATGAAAGAAATAAAATTATTTATGATATGAACTTATGTCTTTGGTATGTATATTGTTATGCCCTGGCTTCTGCCATTGAAACTGTACAGATATGGAATGTGTCAATTTAACTACAGGATTTTTGAATAACTTGATGAAAATAAAGATAATTTATGGAGACAGCTTAGATAAAGATTAAAGGAGACAAGAAGCTACTGTAAAGACATATTATAGTCCTAACCTTCAAATGCTTAATTCAGTTTGGACTCTTTGAAATTGGCCATTTTCAAAAAGGAAAGCCAATGTGTTGCAAAGATGGCTACCAAAGGTCAGATGACCTGGCTTGTGTATTCAAAAACTGCCTCACAAGGACAAAAAGATACATGACTAAGAATTGTCAACTGTACCAACCCTGAAACCATCAGGAGACATTCCTGAATTGAATAAGTCTCTTGCAACAAAGAAAGTGATGGTCTTAATCACCCCCCAACCCCCAAATCAGAAGGAGTGTCTCAGAACAATAAAACAGGATGTGGCTAATCAACCCAAGACCACCACCATATTTGGAAAAAGAACATTGAGGAGTCACATGGTAGAATAGCCATGCTTGTCTCCTTTTAATCCTTAAATGCTGTCTATAGAGAGACAAGGTAGAAAGGGCAATAACATCTACACTTGAAGCACTGAAGACTATAGCATTGTAAGGTCTCCAAGCCTGCTCCTTTTTGGGCCCACCAATACACCAAATTGACTTCCTGTTGCTGAGACTGCCAGCAACTAACTTTGTGACCTGCAGAAGATTCATTCCTTCAAGAGAATCCTGAAATGGACTTTGGCTGTTGAATTCACTTCAGCTACCCTTCAGGAGTGAAGACATCTTCTTCATAAGGCCTGCAATGTGTGTTTTCTACAAGACAAGTATGAACTACTCCATGCTTTATAATCTGTAAAAGTACACTATTCTCTTCAACTGTACTTTCCTGAAGTGTGTTTGTGTGCATGACTGAGTGTCATAGCTTCAGATTTCAAAGTGAGTGCATAAATAAGCAATCCATTTATTTAAGTGCACAAAAAGCTTGCTGCTCATTATTCAAACTGTCCACACACTCATGGGTTTTTAAAAAACATGTCTTTCTTTCAGAAGTATACTCATTGTGGACAGTTGAGAAAGGGACAGTTGAGAAAGGGACAGGGATTTCAGCAGTTCTCTCTCACTCTGTCCACAACAATGGGATTTTCTGACTTCCCCGCAGGAGGCAGTCCGCCATTCACCAGCGGCAGGATCTTCTGGTCCCACAACTGGCAATGGGATTTCCTATTGAATCTACCCCATTCTGCTGGGAAACCCATGGCAGAGGTTCTTGTTGGCAGGACCGGAAGATCCCACTGGCGTGAACGGCAGGAATGTTCCAGTTGAATAAAGCAAGTCTATCTGTGAATGGAGAAATACAATGTGCACAATATATGCCCCTGCCTACATCTAGGGGATGAAGTGGAAATGACTGAGAGCTTCATGTTTCTAGGTGTCCACATAACCAACAACCTATCCTGGCCCCTCCATGCCGACACTATAGTTAAGAAAGCCCACCAACGCCTCTACTTTCTCAGAAGACTAAGGAAATTTGGCATATCCTCACCATAGAAAGCATTCTTTCTGGTTGTATCACATCTTGGTATGGCTCCTGCTCTGCCCAAGACCACAAGAAACTGCAAAAGGTCGTGAATGTAGCCCAATCCATCACGCAAACCAGCCTCCCATCCATTGACTCTGTCTATACTTCCCGCTGCCTTGGGAAAGCAGCCAGTATAACCAAGGACCCCACGCACCACAGATATTCTCTCTTCCACTTTCTTCCATTGGGAAAAAGATGCAAAAGTCTGAGAACATGTATCAACTGACTCAAGAACAGTTTCTTCTCTTTTGCCATCAGACTTTTGAATGGACCTACCACACATTAAGTTGATCTTTCTCTACACCCTAGCTATGACTGTTACACTACATTCTGCACTCTCTCCTTTCCTTCTCTACATACGGTATGCTTTGTCTGTATAGCATGCAAGAAACAATACTTTTCACTGTATACCAAGACATATGACAATAATAAATCAAATCAAATTATATGCAGAATAGCAGTTAAATCTATAATAATTTGCATTTATAAGCAGCTTTAATATAATAAAACACCCCATGGCACTTCACAGGAGCATTATAAAGCAAAATATGACAAAACTTTAGGGCATGTGGCCAAAAGCTTGGTCAAAGAGGTAGGAGCTGGAAGATTTAGAAAGATAATGTGTCAGACCACAGTTTACAAGCAAAAGAGAAAAGGGTAGATTTTTACAATTTTAGAGTAAGCCAGTTTCAACTGAACAGTCAGGAAAAACAAAAAAATGTATTTAGCTGTGTACATAAAGAGTGCAGCATGGATTGGTACAAAGAACAGAAAACCCATCGTAATACTTAAGTCAATAACCTTGATGAGCACCTCTGACATGCAACTACAAAGCCAGTTCATTTGCTGCTAAAGCCTTGGCCTTACCAGGGTAAATCAGCACTGCTTAGTAACAACATACCATGTTGGGAGATAAAGGTTGTTGCTGTGAACAGAAAATTGTTCTGGCAACAAAATTTATAAGCTGCATGAAGCACATGCCATTTAGAGGTAGTGAGCAATGAAAATAGAGAGTGTGTGAGGAAGTTAGGTCACTGCAGAAAAATGCATCTCCTCTGTGATATTAACGAACCAGACAACTTGCTCCAGGCCAGGAAATGACCAAATTCATTGGCAACAAGTGAGCTAAACAATGGGCTTTTTTTGTTCACCAGTTAACAGCGAAACTGCTGTGCAGGTGTAATCATGTACATTTATGGAAGAGCTGTCTTGAATGCAAAGTTTTCACATTATATGAATAAAAAGACCAAGAGACAAAATGTCAGGAAGCTCAGAATGCAGGTTCTGAATGAATCAGAAGCTGAATATTAACAAAGCAATGAAATCAACTCAAAAAGACCAAAGCAGTGCCAGAGCAGCATGTGGTGGGGCGGTTCTATAAAATGGGGTTTGCTCAAATGCCCTCCTGCCTCTGTCACAGTGCTAACCTTTGTGTACATCAGACACCAGATGGGAGTCAATTACCAGGGTGACAAGGGGGAATCATCTGGCAGACACTTGCAAAAGTCTGCTGCTGTCCATTGTTTGGCAGGAAAGCAAAGGTTCCTGATGAATTCTTTAAATGAACAAACTGGTCCCTTTTCAGCATTAGGCGCTCTGTTTATTTCAGTTGTACTGGGGTCCTTGTAAATGGAAAGAGAAAATCTAAAATAGGATTGACCTTTTGGAAAATGTTTTTGATTCCGAATGTATGCATTGGTTAGGGTGATCTCATTCCGAATTGCCATTTGTGGTTTGTTGCTATGTAAATATGAATGTCTGAAAGTCAGGCCGAGTCGGCAGTGATCTCACCACTGAAGTGAATTATATCTGTTTGCATATTTTTAAAAATGTCAGTGGAATTTGAGCATTCAACTTCATACTGGTGAGCAATGGCTAATCTCTTAAACACATCAAAACCTGATTCAATGTATTGGAGACCTTTGTCATTGAGAATTTGCATATTCAAATAAATTAAAAATCAGATCAGTGTGACAAACATTTTGATATGTTTCTAACTAATGGCTACCCCTCGGAGTGAGGAAGATGTTTGCCATGAAGGGAGAGAGAGGAGGAGGAAAGGGGGAGAGAGAGGGACTGTATGAGACAGGGGGTGAAGTCAGTACAAGGTAAACAAGGTGGGATAAGGAAAGTAAAGGGCTAAGGAAGAAACAGCATTTTAAAAAATCCAAAATCCACATTCCACAATGACTAATGACGGAGTGCCAGTCAGTTAGTCAGTCATCCGCATGTGGAGATCTCATCTGGTTGTGTACAAGACCTTGATCACTGCCTTCAGCCTGTGGTGTTGAAATCCTTCCCCTCGAATTTGAATCTACTCAGTTTGAACCCCTGGTGGGAAGTTTCCTTGACCATGTCAGGGATGACTGCTAGGAAGATGGAGAAAAGGGTGAGTGCAAGCACACATCTTTGAAGCTAGTTCTGACAGGAAAGGCATCAGAGAGCAGTTCATTGCAGAGAATAGCGGCAGTCATTCTGTCATAGAGAAGCTGCATAACCTCAACGTATTTCCATAGAAAGCCAATGCAGCTCAGGACCTTCCAGAGAGCGACCCGTTTGATTGAGTTGAAGACCTTTGTTACATTGGTATAGGCCAAGAACTTGGTTTTTCTGCGTCATTTCTCTTGGATCTACTGAATGGTAAAAATTGGACCCACCGTGCCTCACAATGCAGTTCTGTAGAAAGGTCATTGGGACTTGAAACGTTAACTCTGTTTCTCTCCACAGATGCCGCCAGATCTGCTGAGATTATCCAGCATTTTCTGCGTTAATTTAGGATTCCAGGAGAACAGCTTCTGAAAGAGGAAGTAGGTTGTCTGGTCAGATTCCAGCCTGGATCTTGCCTATGACGGTGGTGAGTTAATCTATGCATCGGCAGTTGTCACATTCACTTCTGCTTTTCTTCTTGAAGATGGAGACAACCTCTGCATTCCTTAGGTCTTCTTGGAGTCTCACTTTGTGCCAAATTTTCCAGAAGGAGGGCAGCTCTCTTCTGATTAAGCACATTTTCAATTGTGGTGTCAGGGTCATCAAATCAGTTCTGATGATGGTGACTGGTGGAGCCCAGTGCAGGATGAAAGGATGCTCATCTTGAGGTCATTCCAGATGGCTGCACTAGATGTACTGGAGGAGAATGATGCATTTGACTGAAGGACTTGCTGGAAGGTTTCTTGAATGTTCCTTTCCCGGAGGGGGTTTGTGTTGACTCTCCCATGGGCAGCCTTCGCCTACCTATGCTGACATTGGGTGGGCCATAATTTCATGATCAACTGAACCAGGCAATGATTGGTCCAGCAGTCATCTATGCCATGCATCGTTTGTGATGCAGATGCCGCTTTGATTGTGGATGATGGCATAAGCTATCAGATGCCATTGTTGAAGAATAGGGGAGCTGCCAGATTGTCTTGTACCTGTTGTGTTGGTGGAGCACAGAGTTGGTCATTAGAGGCTCATGCCCAGCACATTTGGAGTCTGAGCATTCTACCCCCGTGGTCCCAATCATCCCCTTCCAGACACATCCAACTCTGGCACTAAAATCTCTGAGGAAGACTAGTTGTTATAATTTGGGACACCACATCAGGTACTGTCTAATTCTGCATGAACAGATCCTTGGTGGTCTCCTCAGGATCCAGAATACTGACCACACTATACGCACTGATCACAGTTGTGATGCATCCATAATAGAAGACAAAGGTGGAGGACTTGTATGATTGTTTGCTTAACCTCACCAGTTACCCAAGCAACCTGTTGACATTCCAGATGGTAAAGTCAACTCAATCAATGTGTTTCTCCATGGAACACTTGTCTTTCCAGAAGAAGGTGAAGCCACCGTACACCTTCCCCAAGATGCCTCGCCCATCTAAGAGTAATCAATCTTGAAATTTGCAAGTTTCCTTACAATGCTGGCAGTTCATCTTTGTCTGTCTTCAATGTCCATGGTAGGAACAAACATTCCAGGTCATAAAGACTAGGGTCTGCTTACATAAGAACATAAGAACTAGGAGCAGGAGTAGGCAATTTAGCCCCTTGACCCTGCTCCACCATTCAATACAATCATGGCTGATTTTGTCTTGACCTCAACTCCACTTTTCTGTCCATTCCCCATTACCCTTCAACCCATTACTAATTAAAAATATGTCTATCTCCTCCTTAAATTTACTCAATGTCCCGGCATCCACCACACTCTGGGGTAGTGAATTTCATGATTCACGACCCTTTGAGAGAAGTAGTTTCTCCTCAACTCTGTTTTCAATCTGCTACCCCTCATCCTAAAACTATGACCTTTTGTTCTAGGTTGCCCCACAAGAGGAAGCTCTATGTCAATCCCTTTTACAATCATACATACCTCAATTAGATCTTTTTTCATTTTTTTAAACTTTAGAGAGTATGGGCCTAAACTACTCAATCTATCTTCATAAGACAAACCCCTCATTTCTGGAATCAATCTAGTGAATATCCTCTGAACCGCCTCCAATGCCATTACATTCTTCCTCAAATAAGGGGACCAAAACAGTACACAGTACTCAAGGTGCAGTCTCATCAATGCCTTGTACAGTTGCAGGAACATTTCCTAACTTTTATACTTTATTGCTTTAGCTTTAAATGCCAAGATTCCATTTGCTTTCCTTATTACCTACTCTACCTGCATACCAGTTTTCCGCGACTCGTGCATGAGGGCACCCAGATCCCTCTGCACCGAAGCTTGTGACTCTTTCAGGGATTTTCAGTGTTCTTATTTTCTCGATCGCTGAAGAGTGATCCTGCTGGATGTGGTTGTCCAGCCAGAAAGGGGTATGTTTAAGGCACCATGGTGGGTGAGCAGATGACATCTTAATGAAGGTCTGCCCAGTCATGGTATCTGTTACCGAGAAGCACCACTGTCTTATCCAGGCACTTAGCAACCATCAAGTATACAAGTATCACAGCCATTGTGCGGATTTAAAGCCAGATACATTAGTCGCCTTTCACCTGTCGCCACAGGGTGTAAAAAAAAAAGAGAGAGAAAAGAGTAGGCAAGAAGAAAAAGGAAAGGAAGAATAACCTGTGACAAGAACCTGTGCATACAGGGCAGAATGTTCTCATTTTATTTGTGTCAGCTCGGGTGAGAAAAGCAGTGTGTAGCCCACTGGCTGCTTTGCCGGCTTTTCCCGCTGATGTTTTGAACACTCTGAAGAAAAATCCAGGAGGCGGGTTCTACGACACCTTGATGGCGAAACAGGTTCATTCAGAGCCTACCCCGCCAGCAACTTAGGTTCCTGAGAGATAAAAAAAGTTTAAAAAAAGGAATGCCCCCCACAGACACAGAAGCCGCCCACCCTGGACCTCCCCAATGGAAGCCCACTGCTCCTGGCACTGTCCAGGCGTGACCCTCTTCCCAGTACTTCCTTGTCCGTATTCAGCAGATTCTGTTCGCCAGTTCTCCATTTTTAAAAATCTGTTGTAAACCCGGCTGACATGGCATCACGCCACAAGGGGGAGGGGGGGGGCACTTTCCCCCGTGGGGGGATGTTTCAGCAGGGAGGCCCACTAATCATATTTAATACATTCAAATGGGGTTCCTGTCATTGCATGGCAGGAACCCCATTACCTCACAGGTGGAGATTGGGGACAATCAGTTGCAGAAATCCATCGAGCATTAAAGTCATTTTGAGACTCCCCCTTGATTCTCCGTGCCCTTCACCATCCCGGCACACTGAAAACAGGGTGGAAAATTCCCCTCCCCCTGCAGAATCTTTTAATGTGTGGAGGCTGCTGTACCTGTAGCTGTCCCATGTGGAGACTTAACAGGAGGTGGCTTGAGCCATGGCTCAGGAGATCTAGGCTGACAGGTGAATGGGCTTCCTGATGCACCTCCACCCACCACTGAGAATTAGGGATTTGAAGGGGATCTTCTTCCACCTGATCCATCATTAAGAACTTGGATGCTTTGTGTCGCGTTTGGTCTGGAGCCACTTTCCAGGCCTGTTCATGAAGGGAGACCCTACCGGGAGCATTAGTCTCCAGACAACATAACCTTGGGTTCACTGGCCCACACAAGCCCCTCCACCATATCATGGTAAGATCCATAGAAGGGATATGCTTCCACATTAAGTTTGTTATTTGAATTTGCATATTATGCTCCTCTTAATGAAAACTATTGTGGTGCCAAGATAAACAGTTGAGAGAGATCAGAATGACTGAAAACTGTAAAAGGGAAAACTTTTGTATGTCTTTTAGCAAAACTTACTTGCAGAATACAAATGACATAACAGGGTACTAGTCTAGAGTCCGATGCTGCAATGTACTCCTCACAATAAAATACTTGCAATGAGCTCACTTAACATTCTTAACATATCTGATTGATGTTAAACAAAATAAAATTCTACAATTTGCATTTGAGCCTCCTATGCACCAGTTCATATCAGCCTCAACTCTGCTCACACCATACACTATAGTTTCTGCCCATTCCCTCAGTCCTAATTTTCTTGGTGAGATCCACCCTTAACCTCCTCAGCATCTAGGCCCTTGGCACTCAACTGCTCCCAGTCTAATGCTTGCTAAGGTCATCCATTTCCCTCTTTCCCCAGAGAGCTCTCTTTCCTCAGTCACATCCATCCTTATGAATCTAACTTAAACTAAAACTAAAACCGAAACTAGAACTCCTGCTCCATTTCTGTGCTCTCCAACCGAGAAATATATGAACAATAGAAACAGGAGTAGGTTATTCAGCCCCTCGAGCCTGTTCTGCCATTCAGTGAAATCATGATTGGCCAGTGACCCAACTCCCATATACCTACCTTTGTTGCATATCCTTCAATTATTTTGACTAATAACTATCTGTCAATCTCAGTTTTAAAATTATCAATTCATTTAGCATCAATTGCTGTTTGTTGAATTGGGTTCCAAACTTCAACCACCCTGTCTGTGCAGAAGTATTTCCTAATTCTAGCCTTGAAATGTCTAGTTCTAAATTTTTAGATTGTGTTCCCTCATCCTAGCGGCGCACCCCCGGCAGTGGAAATAGTTTCTCTTAATTTACCAAATCTGCTCCCCTTATTGCCTGGAGAACTGTGATCAAATCACCTCTTAACCATATAAATTGCAAGAAATACAATGCTAGTTTGTGTAATCTCATAAGTTAATCTTTGAAGTCCAAGAATCATTCCAGTAAACCTACGTTGCACTCCCTCTTAGGCCAGGGGTCAATGCCAGGGCAGTGCACAACTATGTCCCTGACCACTTGGGGGTTTCAATGGCGTTCAAGCCCCTGGCATGGCCCTCATGACTGGTCTCTGTTTGTAGAGACCAGTATTGATTCACATTGAGTTCCCGCTGTGTCCGAGGGTCGGAGGATTGCAGGAGCTGGGAGAATTCAGCTCCAAACTGACCCTGCATATTTAAATGATTTACAGATGCTAGTCTAGTTCACACCATTGCTGGGCATGAACCAGAATACGTTGGGGCGCAGGGCTGGTGGATCTGAAAGGGAGTTCTTCCTGGTGCTAAATATGCTATGACCCTTCCCCTGCGACATGGCCCCAGAGAATCATGGCCAATAAAACAGAAAACAACCCTGAAGCTGCCACACCCCCTCACCTACAGCCCATATCCTGTTCATGGCCCCAACTAGCTCACATAGCCCCTGACGTAGTCCATGCCAACCTATGCGTCTTTTCCCACCCCCATGGCCCCTTATAGCCCCATGACAACCGACCAACTTATACTAACCCATGCCCCCATCCATCATCTTTTCTCCCTGCACCCTCCATGCAAACTCACCCAGTATCCATTAAGACCACCTCAGGAGCCAAGCTGAAATGTACTAAAATTAAGTATCTACTACATTATATTAAAAAAAGTTGATAAAAGATCATTCAATTTCTTAACCCCTGATTAAAGAAACAAACATTTGTATTAGTAACTCCACTTCAAAGACAACTAACCATATAATAACTTCTTGGAATTATCAAACTGTGAACCCACATGCTTCTCACTGTGATAATGAAACGTTGTGAAAGAAGTCAAGCAGTAACAATACTATAATGATAGCCCGCAAGCTTATGTCAACAAGCAGCTATTGAAATTGCATAGACTATTAATTTTTTTAACTCTGAGACACAGGAGGTTGTGGTTTATTTCAAATTGAAAGAACATGGGTTTTAAATAACTTGACAACTTAACAGTTCCATAAATTGTATCCACCTTTTTTGCATATTCATATCTATTCTTAAAAATTATAAGTCACACACTGTAGGAAATAGACTTTGCACCAGCAAAAATTGGGACTTTTTGAACGCAGCACTGAGGTCAAATGGCCCTACTGGGCTTTCCAGTCGTGTGAATCACATCCTATCCTCTTTCCTCTACCAGGATACATGGCTGGGGGTTGTTTTTTGTTAGAATGAATAACTGTGAACAAGCATCTTAAAACTGTTCTGATTATTTAGCCAATCATTTCAGGCCCAATGCAGGATGCAACAGGTCTGAACATTTCACTTGCATACCATGATTTCTAATGCCAGACTCTCAAGATTAACCTGGTTCTGCAGAAAGTCAGTAATTGGGTGGAATTTTAAAAGAAAGATTCTAAGTGTCCAGCTGGTGTGAAAATGGGAGAGTTGCATGTCCGTTTTTTGGGGGAGATTTTACTCCCAATTTGATGCACTTAGTGCGTGAAAAAATGGGCTAGACTGTTTCGAGCTACTAGAGGCAGAGGGCAGGGCTTAAATTGCCAGCCAGCTTGATCAGGCAGCAGAGGGAGCTATTGGGCATGTGCAGACCTCTGTGGCCGCATATGTTCAATTGCAACAGCAGAGGCCAAATGGAGAGAGATCTGTCAGGCCTCTGCTGCTGAAGCCAGTCTCAACCCACCCCACTATCCCTGCAATTGTGGGAGCCCACGGCTGATCACGAGCTCCACACCATCTGAAAATATAGCCCGCACCACTCAGATTGATCGTGCCCCCCACACCCCCTCCCCACCAGAGCATCAATGGGCCCTCCTCCTCCCCCCCCCACCCCACTGATCATGATGCAGAGTGCGTAGTGGGGCCCCCTCCCTCCCTATCCTCCAGGCCCCACTCCCCATAGTCCCCATCCCTTCAGCTCCCATAGGCCCTGCCCCCTTCAGGCCCTGCCCCTGGCACAGTGCCAAGGTGCCTGGTGGGCATTGTCAAGTGTCAGGCTGGCATTGTCCAAGGGCACACCCCCTTGCCCTTGATTTCCCCGGGGGCCTCCCAGCGATGGCAACATGACTATTCCCCGTTCATGGGGAGCAGGTGTTTTCCTCGCTGGGGAGAACCTCTCCTGATGGGCCACAAAGGCAATTATTCAGCCTCTTGCCAGAAATGGGCGAGAGGCTGACCGGACCAGAAATACGGTGCTGGTAAGATCAGCAGCAATATACTGCAGGCTGCTGGACAATCACATTGGAATGCCAAGGGTCAAGGAGGAGGTCACATCACACCAGGAAAGATCTCTCTTTCAGTGACACCATCCTGGAAGTTCAGATGGAGACCAGGAAAGAGGCCATGTTTCCACCAAGGAAAAAGGAAGCCTTCCTGAATGAGCCTCAGAAGGGAATGAGTGTAGGTGGCAAGAGTAGCTAATGCCTAGAATGTGACTTCCAGGACCTGGCAATAGTGGAAGAAGACTCTCAGTTATACACTGCAGAATTCTCAGCCTTTGGCCTGCTCTTGTATAGTTCCAGTATTGATATGGTTGACCAGGTTAAGAAACATTGAAACATAGAAAATAGAAGCAGGAGTAGGCCATTTGCATCAAGCTTACTCTACCATTCATTTTGATCATGGCTGACCATCAAATTCAATATCTTGATCTCCCCCCCGCGCCCCCCCCCCCCCCCCCCCAGCCACTCCCATGCCCCTTTAGCTTCAAAAGCTATATCTAATTTCTTCAAATCACACAACATTTTCTCCTCAACTACTTTCTGTGGTAGTGAATTCCACACATTCACTATCCTCTGGGTGAAGAAATTTCTCCTCACCGCAGTCCTAAAAGGTTTACTCTATCCTCAAACTATGACCCCCTCGTTCTAGACTCCTTCACCATCAGCAACATTCTGTCTGATCTGTCCAGTCTAATTCTGTTGAATTTTATAAGTTTCAATGAGATCCCCTCTTACCCTTCTAAACTCCAATTAATATAATCCTAACCGACTTAATGTCTTCTCATATGACAGACCTGCTATCCCAGGAATCAGCCTGGTAAATCTTCGCTGTACTCCCTCTATAGCAAGGACATCCTTCCTCAGATAAGGACACCAAAACTGCACACAATACTCCAGGCGCGGCCTCATCAACGCCCTGTACAATTGCAGTAAAACATCCCTATTCCTATACTCAAATCCTCTTGCGATGAACGCCAACATACCATTTGCCTTCTTTACTGCCTGCTGTACCTGCACACTTAATTTCAGTGACTGATTGCATGAGGACACCCCCAAGGTCTCACTGAGTATTCACTTCTCTCAATTTACACAGATAATAATCTGTCTTCCTATTATTGCTACCAAAGTGGATAACCTCACATTTATCCACATCATACTGCATCTGCCGTGATGATGCCCACTCACTCAGCCTGTCCAAATCACACTGCAGCATCTCTGCATCCTTATCACAGCTCACCCTCCCACCCAGCTTTGTATCAACTGAAAATTTGGAGATAATACATTTAGTTCCCTCTTCCAAATCATTAATATATAATGTGAACAACTGGGGTCTTAGCACAGATCCCTGCAGTACTCCACAAGCCACTGCCTGCCAATGGGTAAAAGACCCATTTATGCCAACTCTTTGCTTCCTATTTGCTAATCAGCTTTCTATCCATCTCAAGACACTACCCGTAATCCGATGTGCTTCATGTACTGCAGCGATCCCTCTGAGCAATCTTAGTAGCAAAATTTTGCTTTAGGAGACAGATAACTCCCTCTGTGGTGTTGTGGGTTGCTCTATGACTTTGATTGAGGTCTCTCTGACCTCATCTGGTGAGAGGGAGGTAATCAAGCATGTATGGAGGGGGTAGCCCTCGTCAGTGAGCAGCCATTTTGCATTGTATCTGGGAGGACTGAAGGTACTTTGTCTTGCAAACTGATGCAGGATTAAAGCACTCTAATCTATCCTTGACCTCCGGTTATATTCCAACTGCCCCTCTTCCTTTTTTCAAAAGCATAAAACCCATCGCATTTCTACCTCTCTTCAGTTGCAAAGAAGAGTCATTCATATTAGTCTCAAAACATTAAGGCTGTTTTCCTATCTGCAGATGCTGCCAGACTTGCTGAGTTTTTTCCAGCATTTTCTGCTTTTATGTTCTACAATCTATCAGCCAGGTTTCTGTCAAGACCACAATAGCTATGCACTCATCCACAAGGATAACAAGGGCCTTATTCAAAGTGAATACACATTCTAAGAGTCACATCCTCTTGCATGTTATGAGCCAGATAAAATGTTCAGGAGCAGCACCATTTATTGACATTATTAATAAATCAGTGTAAATAAACATCAAAAAGGCACTAGTGATGAATAAGAAAAGCTGCAAATGTTAGATATCTGAATTTAAAACAAAAAATGTTGGAAATGCACAACCTGTTTTTCAGGCAATGTGAAGTGTAAAGGCGCCATTCTGCTGGCCAGAGAGCAGCAGGAAGCAATAGCTGCTTTCAACCGATGATGATGTTGTCCCAGATCCCAGAGACAAGGTCACTTAAATATTGCAGGCAGTTGCCCAGTCTTGAAGTGGCAGAAGAAATAGGTCTGCCTTGTATTGAAGGTGCAAATGGAATGACACCGTACCCCTCTGAGACAAGCAATCAGACAACTGGTCATGCTCAAGCAAAGGGTATTTAATTTCTTTTTTTCCACTCCAAGGGAACTTTATAACTTTGAAACAGTAGCCAATTCTTATTGATTGATTACTGTATGACTTTTAAACGTCAGAGCCTAGTCTTAGTAACTATAATATTTACTGGGTTCAGTCTGCAAGAATTGCCAGGGTAGCCTGAGAAACCATTCCAAAGTGCTGTCATAATAAGAGGGGAATGTGAAGAGAAAGTGCCCGTTTGTATATTAGGAAGTGCTAAAATGAAATGAGTTGAGATTTGATGGCGCAAGCAGATGATGATTTGACTGCTGTTCCAGTACCACCTGTCCTGTAATCCTACTTGACTTAGTTGTAGTGCTTCTTATAAACATTGCAGAAGAAAGACTGTCATCACAGACATTCCCAGCAGCAGTATATTTTTTCAGCTTTGGAAATGTTTCATTTTCTTAGAGGAATGTCACAAAAGTTGCTTCTAAATAATGGTACATTCAGTGCTTAAATAAAGTTCAATGCCCCTGAGGTATCATATGCATAAAATGTGAATCTGTTCCCAGCATGGAGTTTTGCGAGCACAAATACATACAATTATTCCCACAGTTCAACTAAACAATCATTTAGCCCATAATACCCAATTTCATGATTTCTTAGCCAGACTGCTCTGTGGAAGCGTGAGATGATAAAGCACACCCTCACACAAAATGGGAACTGGTTATTGACACTGACTCTTTCCCACTTTTTGAAGTATGTCTTCCATCGATTAATCACAGGAACTATATTGAATCTCTCTGTCTATCATTTATACCCATCCTTTCAGTTGCAGAGTGGCAAAGAGGATAATGTCTTTTTAAATTCAGTGAACATGAGTGTTGCTGGCTGGGCCAGCCCTAATTGCCCTTGAACTGAATGGTTTACTAGGCCATTTCGGTGGGCAATTTAAAAAAAAATCAACCTCATTGCTATGGATCTGGAAAGGAGTCACATATAGGCAGAGTTCCTTGGTAAGAATGGATTTTTATGACAATCAACAATGGTCATTATTAGACTTTTAACTCCAGATTTTTATTGAATTCAAATTTCAGCATCTAGTTCAATGGCAACATAGGAACAGGAATAGGCCATTCAGCCCCTCGAGCTCTCTCCTCCATTCAATACAATCATGTCTGATCTGTGGCCTAACTCCATGTCTCAGGCCCATACCCCTTGATACCCCTGTTCAATAAAAATGTGTCTATCTCAGACTTAAACCTAATAATTATAGGAACATAGGAACAAAATCATTATGCTACCACTTCCCCTACATAAAGGAGAGTCTACCCAAATACTGTCAGTAAAAACAAATTTGGAAAGCTGCGTATGTCGATTCACATTGAAAAGAAATCCAATACTTGAAGGGTTAAATAACCAATCTTATTTTGAAAATGTAGCTTCACAGGATTGTCCTATTTTCAGCACAAACATTTGAATGTTCAGTCATGCTTGGTGCTTGAGCCCTATGTCCAAACACAAAGGAGCAGACATGTGTTTTGGAAATAGATTGTGGGCAGGCTATGTTAAATGAGGGTTCGTTGTACAAAAAGGATAATTACAGTTGACATTACCGTGTAATAAACAGATGACCTCTGACTTGTGCCACCTGCCGTTCCGCCGAATGGCTGACAGAAGGCTGTCTCTCAGCAACAGTCCCTCTCAGATTAGTGACAGCTGTGGTCAGAAAAAGGACTCGGGTTCCGGGCTGAATGAGAAGCACTTACCCTTCCGTGAAGCTGCTGACATCTGGAGTTGGCCCAGAGATTACACCTGGTTTGAGTGAAGCTTGGATAACCGGCTGTGAAATCTTGAAAAACATTTTCTGGCGTATTTCTTTCTCTACTTTCTACCCGAGCTATGTATTTCTGCCTTGCTCTCTTTTTATTAGATACTCTTCATTTTTAAAGACCCCTTTTGTATCCGCCAAGTAAATTGTATCTTTCTTTGATTGCAAGCTTTCATTGGCAATGCCTTGCTGTCTCAGTTACAGGATACACCTGCTTTGCAAATGTATCTTCAAAAGGAAAAAAGATGTACAGAAAATGTTTCACTTTGGAAGTCGCATTTTGAAATTTCCTTTTGATGTTTCAAGTACTTTAAGAGTTTCCCTTGATTGCATTATTTAGCATAATTTTCAATTCGGTTTTCATTCCCATGACATGACTTCTAGTCCAGTGATTACTGTAATGAGTTTGTACGGAGCTCTTGGTGCTGAGAATAACGCAGTAATAATTATAACCCATAGTGACCTCTGTCGCCAAGTGCTGCCACTGCAGTTACTGACGAATTATTTTTTGGTTGGGGAAAATAATATCAATAAAACATCCATTAAAATAAGTTTATATGTTCTAATACTTCTGGTAAAACAAAAAAGGTGCGAGTGAATTAACAAATATGGGACACCAGTTTGTGAAGAGCTAAAAACGATAATCATAATTATCTTCTTTCAAACATTACCTCAAGAGCAAATTTAATACATTAAAGACTTAGAAGAAAGTGCACCTCAAGAAATGCAACAAAATAAGAAGCTGAATGCTTCCTGCTCAACATTGTGATACAGAATGTTACCTGTAAACTTATTCCACATTTACTGTGCATCATGGCAAACCCTCACCTATTGTATTTCAAGTCAATTCAAGATTTTGGACACAATTACATTGTCTAAGGGCATCATAATTTGGGGCCTAATTTTGACTAGCATTACTTATAACTTAAGACATATGATTTGGTAACAAGAGTGGCAGCACCCTCAAAATGGGTTGGTAGACTTATTCACCCATTAATGGGATGCTCCAACTGCTGCCATTTCAAAGAGGACTTTCTCCTGGGCAGCCAGAGCACCTGTTTGTATCAGAAGGTAGACATTTTTATTAAGCAAATTGAGGTCACATAATATTGTTAGGACTCTAATTGTAATTTACAGGGACAAATAGGATGGAGTGTATGAGACACATGTGTCCTGGTGTTAAGCGCTGTAACCTGTGGCCTTTGAAGGAACCACTACAGGCCACTCCAAAAACATGCCCAAGACTTCTTGTGAGGGCCACAAAAATTTGGCACTCAGCCAATTCTCCATTCACAGGGACCAGAGAAATCCAGCTATGGGCGAGGTTGGAAAATTTCAGCCATAAGATTTCCGCGCACACAGACAGGAATTCACTAATGTTGTATGGGCCACTGACAGTGAGAACAGAGAATTTGGCGCTCAGCCAAATTTCCATTAATAGTAGCGGGAATGGAGATTCCCTGTTTCAGGCGAGGTCAGAGAATTCCAGCCACTGTCACTCATGAGGTGAAAAATACAGGCAGGTAAGAGCTCGTGCTGTGGTCAGCAGTGAGTGAAGGAAGGCAGGTGTTCCTTTTAAGTGAATAGTGGAGTTCAGGCAACATTAAGGAAGAGATTACTTGGTTGGTCTGTTGGTCTGGATAAATGAAACAGGATAAATTTTCCCTTTGTGCACTCCTAGCAGCTCATGTCAGGAAATCATCTACTTGAAGCCAATGATTTATCTTCATTAAAATTAATGAATGGAAAAATCTAAGCTACTCATATGAATTCCCAATATTCTAGCCTGCCAGACAAGACTCCACTTGGGATCATACAACCGGAAAATTTATCCAATTTATTTTCCCCTTCCCCTTTTGAATTAAAATGCTATCAAATGTGAAGTGAAAAATGTTCTACAATTTACAGGGCAGAATTTTACCAGCACGTCTACCCGAGGTTTGTATGATCCTGCCCGAGGCCAACGGAGAATGCCATTCTCTGAGCCTCGCCTGCGCCAGAATCAGGGCGGGCGTGCTGGTAAAACTCCAGCCACAGAGTTTTGTAAATACATGCAATATTTTCTCGGGGGAAATGCCCAGGACCTCTTTAGAAATGCCAGCTGTGGTAACCTTTAGAACCCACTGATAAAACATTTAGGGTGGGCCTCAGGGGTGCATACAACATGTGGCATGACTCCCATGCTTGGATTGACACCGCTGAAGATAACAACCCCTTTGCCCATATACTCTGGTGTGGGGTATTAGACAGCATTCTCTGTCGCTCCTCCTCCTTTCAAGAAACAAAGATTGAGAGAATTCACAAAGAGAAACTTTCTATCAGCAATGGGAGAAATAGCTGACACTCGGCAACTAGCAAAGCACTGGCTGGCAAAGTAGGTACAGTGGCAAAATAGCCAAAAATAACTCAAAAGTAATAATATCTGAACTGTAACTGAATTGAAATGTCCTTAAAAATCTTCAATGTAGCATCTAGCAACTTAAGATGGAAATATTATAATGTTGTTGATGGTGATAATGATTAAAGCAAAGCAAAAATGAAGTGGAAATGAGTAGTATAATGGCTTCACATCCTTACTACTTTAACTATCCAAAAGTGGCGCTTCTACCATCTACTGGAAGTGATGGAAATTTAGGCAGACACTAAAGTGAAAAATGGCAGAGAAGGCTTCAAATCCAGAAGTCTGGCCCTCGAACATGCGCCTACCATTTTCACGGAGGCAGGAATGGGGCCGGGTCAGGTTTAGCGCACATGCTTTTCATGGAGGCAGCTAACCATGTAAAATAGCAGCTGCCTCCGGTCATGTCTTGATTTTCATTAGCCAGGAGTGGGAAACACATCTTGTACAGAATGGACCTGATAGTAGCAGAGTCCTTTGGAGAGGTGGGGTACCCTTTTGGAGAGATAGGGTGCCCCTTGGGATTTGGTACCAGGACACCACTCAGGGAGGTCAGATGCCATTTTAGGGAGGTAAACTTCCATTTGTGAGAGATGAGGTGTCCTTGGGATTGTTAAAATTTGACATGAGTGTGTGTAAAAAAATACATAAAATCAACGGAACTAGCAAGAAAATTGTCAAGGCGAACGGTCAAAAGTGTCAAATGGCATCTGTCAAGGCATTTAAAATTCTTGCCCTTTAAATCTTTAAAAAAAACTGCATGGAGTGTTAGAAAAACAATTCCTTGCTATTTCACTCTGTCTATTGACATAAGACCAAGGATTATTAATTTCACAGTCTGAATGATAGCTCGAGTAGATTATAGACTCTTTGAAGTAGAAGTACAAATTCCAATGTTTGTTTTACAAGGAATGAAACACTTGAATGAAACATTTGTTCTTATTAGAAATTCTGCAGTTGAAGGAATATAAATGTGTTGAATGGGATTTTATGAGTTTTTTTCCGAACAGATTAATGCTGCAACAGACACATAGAACTTTATTTTATTTAATCACTCCTGATATATCCTCATGGTGAATACTGGGTGAGTTGGCATGGTAGGTGTAAGAGCAAAGTGTGGTATGTGGGGGGGCATGGGTTGGAATGAGTTTGCACTACTTTAGCATAGGGGCTATAAAGGGCTATGAAAGGTGGTGGAGGGGTATAGGTCAGCATGGAGGGTTTGAGGGATCATGGAGGTTGGGTAGAGGGGCATTGGTTAACATGGAGGGCATGAGGGGTATGGATGAAGTGCATGAAGCATCATAGGTTGGCACTGATAGGACATGAGGAGTGTGTGGGGGTGAGGGTTGGATGGTTATTTACTATTTTAATGTTTTTTCTGCCTCGCTCACCTCCACTCCTGACAGCCTCTGCACTCGTTTCTGGGGTCACATGGCCTGAGTCCCAGAGAATCCCACCACCCTGGAATGAACGTCCCAACTTCCGGGGCATTTTCTCCTAGGTCAGGTTTCTAGAGCCGGGAAATGTCCTGACTCTATGCTTCAGACCTGGAAGTGAACATTCAGGCTAATGGATCCCCTCCCTAATTGTTGCCTCTTATACCTGATTGCTGCCTCAAAATTGACTGGAACACAATTGAGAATACAAGCTAGTGAGGCCAACATTGTAAATATATGAATGTGATTCAGAGTGAAACTTGCCCATGATAATTAATGAGCTTCCGACTGTGAAATTGGACGTGATTTCCGTCACACTGCCCAGAGGGAAACATGCTGTGGAAACTGCCTGCCGCAGCACTTTGTCTCCATTAGGAAAAAAATTCCACCCTTTGTATCATCCTCACAACTTGTTTTCGTACCTAGCTTTGTATGGTCAACAAGTTTGGATACTATTTATTTGGTCCCTTCATTCAAACCACTAATGTAGATCAAGGTTCTGCACAACTGCAATTACAAACCTCCACTATTCCAGCTTCTTCAGATAAAGGTCAATGTTCCATTTGCCTTTTTGATTCTTCTTTACAATTGTACATAGCTTTTAATGAGTTGTGTAATTAGACACCCAAATCCTTTACTCCTCCATTGTCCCTGGCTTTAGAAAATACCTTGATTTGCCTATTTTGGATCTCAAGCGTTATCCTTCCTCTTACATAAAAGCAGTCATAAACCATCCTTTTATCATTAGACATTTTCAGGTTGCTTGTCCCAAAGCATTTCTGTTTAGTTGAATTAATGCTGTGATTCTGAAAACCTGATTAATATTTCTGTAAAATATGATACCTTTTTATTCACATAATCCAGGGTTAACAATTGCAGAAAACTGTGAAGCCTAAAAAGTGCTGAATATCAAAGATCAAAGGAAGCATTTTTACCATCCAAACACCTTGTATGCAACAGTTTTGGGGACATCAGTGAGCATATTGGAGTAAAGTAACCGACCCCTTTCACGAGGGGCAGATTCTCAAGGCCAGCCCCAGCATGGGTAGAAAGCTACTGGCTAGAAAACAGATTCAAAGTTTACGTAAGGCAGGAGCCACATTATTTAACCTCTGAGTCATTGTCCAGGATTCCCCCTTCTAATGATCAAGGTTCATTGGATTGTGGGGAAGGAGGTCTGATGGTGGGAGGGTCCAGTGGCAAGAGAGCAGGGAGTTTGGGGGCTGGTGGAAGGACTCTGTGCACCCTGGCGCACAAGGGCACTTAACCTTTTTCCCAAAGATTGCCTCTCTTCTCTTGATCCACTGATCTTCCTGAAAACCCTGGCTGAGTTTCAACCTGTGAAATAGGTTAAAAATGATACTCTGAGCCTCCTGGGAGCAGGTTGCCCAACTTCTATCCTGCCTCTGTCGAATCCACAAGTGGGAAGTTGACATTCAGACTTTAAAATTTTTGCATCTCACTTGACATTGACTCATTTATCTTTAAGGGTTAAAATTCACTTTGCAAATCGAAACCAGGAAATGCAAGTTTAAATATTTAACTCAATGTAAAATAATGTGCAGAAAGCAAAACAATTTAAAAGCAAGAGATAAAAAAGACAGAAAGAAAACAAATTTAATTTGTATTTATTTAATATTTCCAGCAATAACGGAAACATGAAAAAAATGGTAAAAGTAAATTTTCAGTGCTAGGGAGGTTGCTAGTAATGAAGAATTTCCACACTGTTGGCTAAGCCCTAATTTATTCTGGTGTGTTTGGTGGGTACCTAAGGGGTAGGTACAACAACTTCATGTCCTTCTTTGTGATTGAATGCTGAATTTCTCAGTGAGGAACAGCATAGTGAAGCTTGTGGAGAAGCGGGGAAAATCAGAAAGCAACTTCTTGATTTCCTTGTTTAACTGTACTAGAATGGAGACTAGAATTTGCAATCTGGTTAACTCCATGATAAGGCTGAGTGCTGAAAGCCTCAGGATTATCCCACAACAACATATGGGCCAATGAAATGAAGAGACCTTAGTCTTTTGGTGCTTGGGGGAAACTGATAAATGCCTCTGCTCTCGTTATGTGCCATTGCCATTTCCTATAGTGACAGACAGCTTCAGGGTAATTTTAATCACCTATCAAAGGCTGCAACTATTCAATCAGCTACTTGTGTTACTGACCCAAAGTTTCACGCATATAAATAATTACATGTTACTTCACAGAACATCTGCTGTTGTATGGATAGAGTCGGGAGTCACTGAATGTTTCTTCATCATTTCATGTATAATTAATCCATAATCAATAACACTGTTGTAATAATCATAAGTTCTACAATTACTGGCAGGAGAAAATAATTGATTTATTTATTCAGGAAGAACTATTTACAAAGGAGGACGATGAAGACATCCATTTTCTTCAACTCACGGGGGTCAACTGCTGAGCTCAACCTCTGATCTCCAATTGCTGCCCTTCAACTGCCACAATGTGAGCTCGTGAGCTTGGACTTGCACTCCACCTCCACAGAACGCGAGTTGGACTCGTGTACAACTGCCACTCTGGGCTCTTGATCCCATGCTCCACCACTGCTCCATGTTCCACCACTGCTCCATGTTCCTGAATTCTCACTATATCGCTGTGTATCATGCTCTGCGGTGCTACCACAAGTGTGTTGTGGTATACATAGAGAATTGTGTGTAAGTGTACGCAATGTGTGAGACCAACATTCAGGTCAATGAAGACAGCATGGTTGCCCAGAGAGGCAAACTGACAATCACAGTGTAACTTGAAACATCACAATGTCAGTTGTAATGAGGAGGCAATTCTTGGATACACTTATGTTATATCATACTATATAAATATATGTAAACACTTTTCTTGCTCACTTTTACATTACATATTGTACTCTAGTAGGAGCTTGACTCTGGTATGAATATGAATGACATCCTTACTTGTCATAATTAGGATCACAGCTCTTTGATATATATTAATAACCTGGATTTAAGTGTGTACATAGGGCATAATTACATGTTTGCAAACTATTAAACGTGACAAAGCATGGAAAAAAAATTTCAAATTTTTGTACAGTAATATAAAAATCACCAAGTTTAATAGTGTAAAGTAATTGGCATCGTTTATTGATTAAGATCAATGTTAGTCTTCTTTATGCTTAGTCGAGTATTTTATGTATTAAGGAAAAGGTGATTTACATTAATTTTTGCCATTGTGAAGTAATTAGACAAATGTTGAAGATTGCTGTATTGCTATGAATGATGTACTATAACCCTAAATATCTGTTATAATCGCTAGGCTGGCTACATACTCTGTACACAGAGCTGTTACCTAAAAGCATCAACATTAGCTTTGGTCAGTTTGTGATTTTGTCTGTCGGGGAGTGGGGGGGTTTCAGCAGCTTGAATATACTCAACAGATGGAGCATTATTAACTGAAATTTAGGTTTTTTTTAAATCCTTCTATTGTACAAATGTCAAGTAAATGAAAGGAAACTTCTTTCCATGGAAGATTAAACATTGATTAAATGGCAGTTGTGATTTTTTTTTAACATAATGTCAGTTAGGCTGGAAGATAAATGAGTTATTTATATGCAAATGCTAAGGATATAATCAGTTTTACCATTAAAGGTTTTATTTTGGATAATTTTGCTTCTGAGGAGAAAAATCATACTAGCTGATTTGGGTAATTTTAGCTCTATTATCCCCATTTTGTATTTTTCAATCTGACTTTAACATTGTATTTGTTAATTAATTAAAATTAATATTTAACCATCTTACTAGTACTGTTGATTGCACTGGCTATAGTTAATTTTCAGTTTTATGAATTTGAATCCATTGAACCACTAATGCTATAAGTTAATTTTAAGAAAAACAGAACATGTAAAATGAAACAATGACATATTATCTATTATGATCAGTTATCATTTCTGGCACTGTTACATAATTCAAGGTGCTAGTGTTACCGTGTATAATTGTAGTGCTCTGAATGGACACAAATGGCTGGATTTTATGCTCTTGTTGGTGTGTTCAAGGTGGGGCATCCCGTAAAATCTAGCCCATAGAAACACTTGGAACTACATATACTCGTGCAGAAAATAATGTATGTCTCCAATTCACAAGCAAATACCTTCTATAATAATGAAAGCAATGTCCAGGGAATACATATAATTCAAGAAAATATTTGAAAGGGCTTTTTGCAGGAGTGTGACAAAGTATGTAATAAGAGAAAAAGTGAGATTTGCTTTTAGCAGAATGTCAACAAAACAAAGTTTTACAGGATTTTTAAAAATGGACAGACAGCAGAAAATAAAACAGTTGTTTAAAAAGCACTGAAAAAACAGGATAGCGCACAAAGAATAAATACGACATTCTCCCATTACAGAATTAAACAGAATTCCACTGCACAGCCAACAACATACCCTTTACATTAGAGAAAGTTATTTTTCTAATTACTATCATTATAAATAAAATATGAATCATTTTCACACTATCAGTCTCTGTGGCTTTATTAATTGGTAAAGATCTGGAAAATGTCCTTCCATAAGTTGAACCACATGAAGGAAATTATTACGTCCTCTGGGAAAGCTTTATTATAAAAAAAAGCTTCAGCTCATTCACAGTTCAAAGTTAATCAATCAAAATTGTATCTCCACAGGCAACTGTCCTTCAAGCCATGTCCTGGGAGGCAATATTAAAAGATACTATTATCATTTGAAAGCTGGGGGCATGAGGAGACATTTGGTGAGGAGACCAAGCTCTTAAAGACAAAGGGGTACTGACTTTTGTATCCATTAAACCCCATCTGCCTCTGTTTCCAGGTACAGATGGGGTTTACCAGATTGCAAAATTGTTAATTGTATATAAAGTGGGTGTTAATTGTATTCAGGGTGGGTATTAACTGGGGATTCGCTTGTGTTCCTATGTGCAGCAACAGATAGAAACTGTGTTCAATAAAAACAAAATTTGGACCCAAAACATTAACTGTGTTTCTCTCTCCACAGATGCTGCCAGACCTCCTGAGTTTATGCAGCATTTTCTGTTTTTATTTCAGATTTCCAGCAGCCGCAGTATTTTGCTTTTATTTAATAGAAACTGTGTTTGTTGGTTTTGGAGGTAGATGTAATGTGTGTTTCTGTAAATAAACACTTGTAAGTGTGTAAAGATGGACTCCAGTTATTTTCTTCACTGCTTGGCTATCTAGAGTACAGTAAGAAGTCTCACAACACCAGGTTAAAGTCCAACAGGTTTATTTGGTAGCACAAGCCATAAGCTTTTGGAGCACGGCCCCTTCATCAGGTGAGTGGGAGTTGTGATCACAAACAGGGCATATATAGACACAAACTCAATTTACAAGATAATGGTTGGAATGCAAGTCTTTGCAGGTAATCAAGTCTTAAAGGTACAGACAATGTGAGTGGAGAGAGGGTTAAGCACAGGTTAAAGAGATGTGTATTGTCTCCAGCCAGGACAGTTAGTGAGATTTTGCAAGCCCAGGCAAGTCGTGGGGGTTACAGATAGTGTGACATGAACCCAAGATCCCAGTTGAGGCCGTCCTCATGTGTGCGGAACTTGGCTATCAGTTTCTGCTCAGTGATTCTGTGTTGCCGTGTGTCGCGAAGGCCGCCTTGGAGAACGCTTACCCAAAAGGTCAGAGGCTGAATATGCCTGTGACTGCTGAAGTGTTCCCCAACAGGAAGAGAACACTCCTGCCTGGTGATTGTCGAGCAGTGCTCATTCATCCATTGTTGTAGTGTCTGCATGGTCTCCCCAATGTACCATGCCTCGAGACATCCTTTCCTGCAGCATATCAGGTAGACAACGTTGGCCGAGTTGCAAGAGTATGTACCGTGTTCTCACGTGAATGATGGCATCCGTGTCGACGATCCGACACGTCTTGCAGAGGTTGCTGTGGCAGGGTTGTGTGGTGTCATGGTCACTGTTCTCCTGAGGGCTGGGTAGTTTGCTGCAGACAATGGTCTGTTTGAGGTTGTGCGGTTGTTTGAAGGCATGAAGTGGGGGTGTTGGGATGGCCTTGGCAAGATGTTCGTCTTCATCGATGACATGTTGAAGGCTCCGGAGAAGATGTCGTAGCTTCTCCGCTCCGGGGAAGTACTGGACGACGAAGGGTACTCTGTCCGCTGTGTCCCGTGTTTGTCTTCTGAGGCGGTCGGTGCGGTTTTTCGCTGTGGCTGCAGTTTTTCACTGTCGATCGATGAGTCGAGCGCCATATCCTGTTCTTATGAGGGCATTTTTCAGTTTCTGGAGGTGTCTATTGCGATCCTCCTCATCTGAGCAGACCCTGTGTATTCGGAGGGCTTGTCCGTAGGGGATGGCTTCTTTAACATGTTTAGGGTGGAAGCTGGAGAAGTGGAGCATCGTGAGGTTATCTGTGGGCTTGCAGTACAGTGAGGTGCTGAGGTGACCGTCCTTGATGGAGATGCGTGTGTCCAAGAATGCAACCGATTCCAGAGAGTAGTCCATGGTGAGTCTGATGGTGGGATGGAAATTGTTGATGTCATCATATAGTTGTTTCAGTGATTGTTTGCCATGAATCCAAAGGAGGAAAATGTCATCGATGTATCTAGTGTATAGCATCGGTTGAAGGTCCTGTGCGGTGAAGAGGTCTTATTTGAAGCTGTGCATGAAGATGTTGGCATATTGAGGTGCGAATTTGGTCCCCATGGCTGTTCCGTGTGTCTGGATGAAGAACTGGTTGTTGAAGGTGAAGACGTTGTGGTCCAGGATGAAGCGGATGAGTTGTAAAATTGCACCTGGAGATTGGCAATTGTCGGCGTTGAGTACTGAGGCAGTTGCAGCAATGCCATCGTCGTGGGGGATGCTGGTGTCGAGTGTCGAGACATCCATTGTGACGAGGAGTGATCCTGGATTAACTGCTCCATGTGTGCTGAGTTTCTGTAGGAAGTCCGTAGTGTCGCGACAAAAGCTGGGGGTTCTTTGTACAATGGGTTTCAGGATGCCCTCGACGTAGTCGGAGAGATTCTCGCACAGGGTCCCATTGCCTGATACGATGGGACGGCCGGGTGTGTTGGCCTTGTGTATCTTCGGGAGGCAGTAGAGATCTCCAACGCGGGGAGTACGTGGGATGAGAGCACGGAGGGTGCTCTGAAGGTCCGGATCAAAGGTCTTGATCAGTCTGTTGACAGTTGGGTGCTCTGAAGGTCCGGATCAAAGGTCTTGATCAGTCTACAGACAGTTACCCGCAGATCCGACCAAAGAACACAAAGGTGTGTTCTTTGGTCGGATCTGCGGGTAACTGTCTGTAGTGTTCCTCATTGTTCAGTTGTCAGTACATTTCTTTGCAGTAATCCGTTCTGTTCAGTATGACAGTCTGCTGGTTTGTCTGCTGGTTTGATGACAATGTTGCGGTTGGTCTTGAGAGCGCGGATGGCGTTGCGTTGTGCTTGGGTGACGTTCGGGGCTGCCTTGTGAGTGCGGCTGATGAATCTGGCATTGACGCACCTCCTGACGGTTTGGGCATACATGTCGAGTCGAGTAAAAGACAGTGGTGGGGCTGAAAATTTGAAGATGACCTTAAAGTCTTTCCCACCTCAGCTTCATCCAATAATAATTTTTGAGTTGTGTTCTGATCCTGCACCAACCTCCAAATGTTTGGTAAGTTCTAGTTAGGGACCAATAATGTTTTGTTTAAAGAAGACAAACTTTGAAATTCAGAACAATTATGAAGTGAATAAAGCTACAAGAGTCCATGGTTTTGAATAAACAAAAATAAACTTTACTATTCAAAGTCAGAAAGATGAAACAATTTACAATATCTACCTTACACTCTAACATTCAGGGTTAATATGAGGTATTATGGGAATTAACAGTTAAACTGTAGTTGCACACACCACACTTCACAATGAATGGCAAATGCGACCAAGGCAGAGTCCCCCTACTCAATAACCCACCCAGACATCAGTAAATACTAAGCCAACCAATCTTACTAAAACTCTGTTTCTTTCATGAGGCATTCTCGTATTTAGCTTCAAAGGTCTTGCCTTGGAATTCTCTCCAAAAGTTGGTCCAATTCGGACTGTATCAATGTCAGCCCAACTTGTAGAGTTTGATATCGCCTCCCAAGATCCCCTGGATTCCGGAGTCTGAATTTCAGCACCAACTCAAAAGTACAATTTCAACTCTTTGGTGGCACTGAGCAAATACTACTGCTCCAAAGGAGTACTCACATCCCAACAATCTGCAGTATGGAGTCACCAGCCTTCTGCTGCCTTCTTAGATCTTCAGAGCTGTCCCTGAGCCCTGTTTTATTACCCAGGTTTTTCCTGAGCCCTCTTCGATTGCCAGGGCTTCTCCACTTAAAGTCTGCCAACTGCATCCCTTTTCCTCTTTCTTCTCAACTGAGACCTCTCCCTGTCTTCTCTCTCTTTGGGACTCCCCGTTTGGTCATATGATCCCATTTTTGCAATATTTTATTTTTTTCACAGACACACAGTCCTTGGCCCGGAAAACAATGAAATGCTGGATTGCACATGAGATATATTCAATACATGAAACTCCTGAGGCCTGTCGGGTCAGTCCCTGACCCCTGGCTCTCGATGAGGTAAGTTTCTATCTCAGAACAGATGGCTGTGTTTATTCCTGCTGCAACATCTTCAGGAACACGTTCTGCCCAGGTGCAGATAGAACCATAGAACCCCTACAGTGCAGAAGGAGGCCATTTGGCCCACCACGTCTGCACCGACTCTCCAACAGAGCATCCCACCCCGACCCTATCCCTGTAACCCCCACTTATTTACCCCACTAATCTACACATCTTGGGACACACTAAGGAGCAATTTAGCACGGCCAATCCACCTAACATGCACATCTTTTGGACTGTGGGAGGAAACCAGAGCACCCATAGGAAACCCACGCAGCCATGGGGAGAATGTGCAAACTCCACCCAGACAGCGACCCAAGGCCAGAATTGAACTCAGATTTCTGGCACTGTGAGGCAGCAGTTCTAGCCACCGTGCCACCCCAAAATGTAAAATATTTCTCTTAAAGTTCCTGAATGTTTCAAATGAGAGATGGTTTTAACTGCAGCTCACTTTCTGTCGATGAATTATGCATTGTCTTTGCAAGCTGATGGCTTATAACTGTCTCCCTTCACAGTTATAATTCCAAAACAGAAAGTAAAACCGCATTCAAAAGCACCTGATTCTCCCATCGCGACGTGCCAACTTTTTGGCTTGTCAGGTTGGGAGAATCGCGTGTCGGCCATTTTGCGGGATTCGCGCATGCGTTCCTGCGCATGCGCGTCTCCCACTGCCGGAGAGCAGGCGCAGTCGAGACCATGCTGGAAACTGGCGGGAAAACCAGGTAAGTGATTTTAATCTGGTTGTAATGTAATTTAAATGTCATTATCGGGCCCGGGACTGAATAACATCTCCCACCCCGCCAGGAGTATTTCACTCTGGCGGGGTTTAGAGTTGCTCGCCACTTTTGGGGAACTAGCGGAAGACCCCGCTGAAGTAAAGGGGGGGCAATCGGGGCTCCACTGAGGGATGGTGGCCCCTGGGCATGGGCACCCTGTCAATGCAAGCCTGTGCCTCCGGCACTGCCCAAGGGGCTAAGTGCCCATGGACAGGGAGCACCTTGGCACTCCCCATTGGGCAGTGCCAAGGGGGCGGGGCCTGTTGTAGGTAGGGCTTAGGAATGATCAGTGGGGACACCCGCTATCACTCTGCATGGGGATCAGTTGGAGCTGAGGGAGGTCAGTGATCAGGAAGGGACGGAGGGGAGGGGGTCCGCCTCCCGTGGGGGCGGGGGGAGGGGCTCCGCCTCCCGTGGGGGCGGGTCTGCCTCCCGTGGGGGCTGGGGGAGGGGGTCTGCCTCCCGTGGGGGCGGGAGGAGGGGGTCCGCCTCCCGTGGGGGCGGGGGGAGGGGGTCCACCTCCCGCAGGGGCGGGGGGAGGGGGTCCACCTCCCGTAGGGGCGGGGGGGAGGGGGTCCGCCTCCTGCGGGGGCGGGAGGCGGGGAACGGGCTTGCCTCCCGTGGGGGGGGGGGGGGGGGGCGGGCTTGCCTCCCGTGGGGGGGGGGGGGCGGATGGGCCTGCCCTGCCTCCCTTGGGGGGGGGGGGCGGGGGGAGACGGGCTTGCCTCCCATGGTGGGGGACGGAGGGACGGGCCTGCCTCCCGTGTCGTGGGGGACGGGCCTGCCTCCCGTGGGGGGGGGGACGGGCCTGCCTCCCGTGTCGGGGGGGATGGGCCTGCCTCCCGTGTCAGGGGGCACGGGCCTGCCTCCCGTGGGGGGGGGACGGGGGGGGACGGGCCTGCCTCCCGTGGGGGGGGGGGGACGGGCCTGCCTCCCCTGGGGGGGGGGGAGACGGGCCTGCCTCCCGTGGGGGGGACGGGATGGGCCTGCCTCCCGTGTCGGGGGGGACGGGCCTGCCTCCCGTGGGGGGGGACGGGCCTGCCTCCCATGGGGGGGGGGGGGAGGGGGTCTGCCTCCCGTGGGGGGGGGGGGGGGGGAACGTGCCTGCCTCCCGTGGGGGGGGACGGGCCTGCCTCCCGTGGGGGGGGGGGGGGGGACAACACAGGCCTTCCTCCCGTGGGGGGGGGGGGGGGGGTGCGGCCTGGCTCCCGTGCGGGGGGTGGGGGGGCCTGCCTCCCGTGGGGGTGGTGGGGGGGCCTGCCTCCCGTGGGGGGGGGGGTCTGCCTCCCGTGGGGGGGGTCTACCTCCCATGGGGGGGGGGGGGGGGAGGGGGTCTGCCTCCCGTGGGGGGTGGAGGGGTGGTCGGCCTCCCATGGGGGGGGGGGGGGGCTGGGTCCGCCTACCATTGGGGGGAGCGTGGGGGAACGGGCCTGCCTCCCGTGGGGGGGGCTGCCTCCCGTGCCGGGGGGACGGGCCTGCCTCCCGTGTAGGGGCTGGGGGATGGACCTGCCTCCCGTGAGGAAGGGGGGCGGGCCTACCTCCCGTGGGGGGGGGGAGAGCCTGCCTCCCAAGGGGGGGGGGCGGGGGGGGAGGAGCCTGCCTCCCTCCCTAGATGTTGGGGATGTTGGTGAGAGTGGGGGTACGGAGGGTAGTTTGCCACAGTTGATTGATGTTGGTGGGGAATTAAGAACATAAGAACATAAGAAATAGGAGCAGGAGTAGGCCATCTAGCCCCTCGAGCCTGCCCCGCCATTCAATAAGATCATGGCTGATCTGACGTGGAGCAGTACCACTTACCCGCCTAATCCCCATAACCCTTAATTCCCTTACCGATCAGGAATCCATCCATCCGCGCTTTAAACATATTCAGCGAGGTAGCCTCCACCACCTCAGAATTGGGAGTGGTTTGCCATGGTTGCTGCCATGATGGTCAGGAGACCACTTGTGGGCAAGTGCCCGATTAGGAAGGTGTCAATCAAGCTTGCAGGGAGGGCACCAGAGCTGGCATATAGGCTGGAGATTTGACCTCCACCCTCTGTAATATTAATAAAATACCATATCAACTGGTGGCAATGGGCACTCCAATGCCCAGCCTTCCCTTGCCATTTTACGTGCCACAAATCCCCTGCTCCCAGCTTGCCCTAGAGGAGTGGTAAAACCCACCCCTAAAAGTCTCTTTCACACTTTTCCAGATTTTCCTGCTTGAACAGAAATAACTCCCATTAGAATAACAAAGAATTCCTGCATTATTCTAGGAAATACTTTCATTTGAATAATTTTGCTTGGCATTTGAGAACTTCATTCTTAAGTAGTCAGAGGATCCCAGACTGATATTCACATCCAAACTATCCAGCGGGGAATTCACACATTACCAATTTAAATTGCTGCAGGAAATGGTGTTTGATCTGACTGCCGAGCACATTTGTTAAATGTCAAAAATCAGACAGTATGAGCAAAATGAGAAAAACATATTGCGAATGGATTATAAATCAGATTTCTTCAAACCCTTCACATTTTGAATTACTGACTTTTAATTATGAAACTACGACAGTTACATCACCAACACAAACATTTTGCTACTTAGACTCTATTACCACTCGCACTATAAGCTAACAGCTACACTGCTGCATTGTGATTGTGGAGTTTGCACGTTCTCCCCGTGTTTGAGTGGGTTTCCTCTGGGTGCCCCGGTTTCCTCCCACACTCCAAAGTTGTGCAGGTTAGGTGGATTGGCCATGCTAAATTGTCCCTTAGTGTCAGGGTATATCAGGGTAAATATGTGGGGTTAGGGGGTTCGGCCTGGGTGGGTTTGATGGGCCACATGGCTTCCTCCTGCACTGTAGGGATTCTACTGTGAGATTTCCTGCAGCAATTGCTGAGCTTCTGTTGCAGATATTGCATGTCCATTAAATGAACACTGAGGTACGGTTTGCTTTCCCCATTTGCAACATTCTTGGTCAAACTATGGAACTCTGCAACTCCAACAAGGCTTTCCATTGCCATCCTCATTCCTTTTTCCTTGTATCCTTTACCTCATTATTTAAGACCTTCTACCTCTTTACAATATGTATATATTTACTTAATCCATAACATAAAGTTATAACTTGTAGCTGCCTATCTGAGAAAGCATTATCCGTCTCCCATTCTTGGGCTCTGTTGGCAGATCAACAATCATTCCCTGTCTTCCCTATATGTCCACTTACTTGTAAAGAAGACATTTTCTGTTCATGACCCCACTACAACTGATTAGTGAGTGGCCACACCTTGTCCCTTGCCAAAGCCTATCCACCTTATTTGCCATAACTTATGCACTCAAAATAGAGTGGTCCTTACTGGTAGAATACTGCACTTCTCCAATTCTTGCCCCTTGCACATCTCCAGTTTCTATTGTTCTACCATTAGCAGTCATGCCTTCAAATGCCTAGGCCTCAAGCATTGGAATTAATTTCTGAAACCTCTCTGCTTCTCTCTCTTTCTTGAAGATGCTCGTGAAAACTCACCTTTTTGACCAAGCTTTTGGTCTGCTGCTCTAGTGTCTCATGTGGCTAAGTGTCAAATTTTCTTTGATA
Organism: Mustelus asterias; assembly: GCF_964213995.1. NCBI lineage: Eukaryota > Metazoa > Chordata > Chondrichthyes > Carcharhiniformes > Triakidae > Mustelus > Mustelus asterias. The sequence continues at coordinate 74,235,647 of NC_135807.1, read as the reverse complement.
AAGATATTGTAAAACTCCTTAAATGCTTTTGTACATTAAAGGCTCAATATAAAGATAATTATTGTTGTTGTACTTTTTATAATTTTATGAGCAAGATCATTGTTATAGATTGTTTCTATAACTGTATATCATGGGTGGAGCTGAAATGGGTGATTAAATAACCTATGTTTTCCTCTCTGATCTTCACTCTTTCCACAGTTAAATGGTGCCAGTCTGCTTTCTGATGGCTTATGTGCCATTACTGGATGGCTTGAGGACCAGTCAATCTGCTCCATGATCTTTGATATATTTTTCTTTAATTAGTTCTCAAAACCCCCACATATTTGTTACATGTAATTAATTTTTAACCTTTAAAGTGGTGCCCAAACCTCAAACAAAGCATATCCTTTCAAGCAGCTTTTGTGTACAGACGTATTCATACACAAATTGTATGTGAATATGCCTCAAGAATGAATCAGTCACCAATGGTCTGCAATTACTAACTATGCACTTAGGCCATAGATAGTTCAATTAGGATTCTGCCAGTTGCAGTGTTTTGCACCAGATGGACAATAGGATGGGAAAATACAGAGCTTCACTAAGATTGGTAAACATTGGTACTCTTCATATGCACACCTGAGGCAATACAGTTTCTTTTTCAGGAGAAAAAATACACAAACACAAAAAACAATGTAATGGGGGAGGAATTACAACTATTGTCATGTTAAAGCAATTCCAATGGATCATTGGCCTTAAATTCTGGGTGCTTTTCAGCTGTTCATTGCTTTTGAATTAACAACGTTTTATATGCTGTTGGGCGATCAAAGATGCTTTGCAACATTCAGCAAATGTGACTGATAGCAGTGGGTATGGAACATAGACATGTAACAGACACTAGTTTCCAGTAGTGGCCTTAAATATCTGACATCTAACAAATTCTCCTTCAATACACAATTCTTAACAGCAATGGCTAACATTCCACCCCTACCTGTCTTGCCTCAGCTCATCTGCTGCTGAAACCCACATCCATGCCATTGTTACCTCTATAATGCTCGTACAAAGGAACATCCAAACTTGAAACATTAGCTTTGTTCTCTCTCCACAGGTGCTGTCAGACCTGCTGAGATTTCCCAACATTTCCTATTATTGTTACCTCTAGATTTCCAACATTGTCCAATATTACAACGGTGTCTGCACTTCAAAAGTACTTCATTAGCTGCAAAGCATTTTGAGGCAGGCACCCTATGGTCATGCAAAGGGAAATGAAAGTCTTTGTTGGCTGGTCTCTCTCCTTGCATCATCTATATATTTGAGGTCACCAAAAACTTTTGGTGTTTTGTAATTTGCCCAGGTTCCATTCTGTCATCCCCATGTGCATACTAATTTAGACTCACCAGCTTCAATTTTTAAATTTTCATCCTTCTTTTCAAATCCCTCTATGACCTTGCCTCTCTGTAGCCATCTTCAGTTGAGTAGGTCCTCCAACATACCTACAGTCCTGTAATCTGGCCACCTGTGTAATTTTAATTGCTCCACCACTGCCAGCTGTGCCTTCAGTTGTCAAGGCCTTAAATTCTGGATTTCCCTAAAAATTATTTGACCAAGCTTTTGGTTGTGTCTTAGTATCTCTTTGTGTGGTCTGGTGATACTGCTGTGAAATGCCTTGAATACTTTACTAGGGTTAAAAATGTTGTTTAAATGCAAGTTATTGTTGTTCTTGATGGTGTTACTCTGAAGTTTATCAACAAAACCAGAAGAAATGATTTTATTGATTTTTGAAGTGATCGTTTAAAATAACTAAAAATAAAAGGTGCAAAATGATTGAACATTTTCTTCTTATGTTTTTGTTGATTTAGGATGGGGTTCAGGATTGAAAATAGACAGAAACATGAATGAAGTGTGTGTGTGTGGGGCGGAACGTTACCTCCCCGGCCCTGCTTGTCCGGGCTGCAGGAGCTGCGGCTCTGGCCGGAAGGTTTGGCGCGGGGAGCGGGCGGATTTGCTGATGTGGGGGTAAGTGTCCGGGTGATTGTGTTCCCCCGGACTCGGCCTCTCTGTGATGATGCGCGGCTCTGTGTTGTCGGTGCTCAGCCGCTTTTCTCAGGAATATGCGGCGGGGACCCCGCTGCGGCTGAAGCTGCTGGACTCGTACCTGCTGTACATGGCGCTGAGCGGGGTGGCTCAGTTCCTTTACTGCGCGCTGGTCGGCACCTTCCCCTTCAACTCCTTCCTTTCCGGCTTCATCGCATGTGTGGGGGCCTTCGTGCTGGCAGGTGAGGCCGAGGCCCGAGCCCCGAGGCCAGGGCCTGATTTACTGCGGGTCCGAGGTTAGGGCTGCACCGGGAGGGAAGGCGAGTTCTCTCAGCCTGTGTAAGGAGCTCTCCCATTGCAGACTCCCAAAGCCAATGTGGACCTAAACAAGATGTGGAGATGCCGGCGTTGGACTGGGGTAAGCACAGTAAGAAGTCTCACAACACCAGGTTAAAGACCAACAGGTTTATTTGGTAGCACAAACCACAAGCTTTTGGAGCGCTGCCCCTTCATCAGGTGAGTGGGAGTCATGTTCACAAACAGGGCATATGAGTTTGTGTCTTTATATGCCCTGTTTGTGAACATGACTCCCACTCACCTGATGAAGGGGCAGCGCTCCGAAAGCTTGTGGCTTGTGCTATCAAGTATACCTGGTGTTGTGAGACTTCTTACTGGACCTAAGCAAGGCCAGGGTGGGGTAGTTATTGCCACTGGGAACTGTGTTGTTGTTGGGTAAACACAGTAAGAAGTTTAACAACACCAGGTTAAAGTCCAACAGGTTTATTTGGTAGCAAAAGCCACACAAGCTTTCGAAGCTCTAAGCCCCTTCTTCAGGTGAGTGGGAATTCTGTTCACAAACAGAGCTTATAAAGACACAGACTCAATTTACATGAATAATGGTTGGAATGCGAATACTTACAACTAATCAAGTCTTTAAGAAACAAAACAATGGGAGTGGAGAGAGCATCAAGACAGGCTAAAAAGATGTGTATTGTCTCCAGACAAGACAGCCAGTGAAACTCTGCAGGTCCACGCAACTGTGGGAGTTACAAATAGTGTGACATGAACCCAATATCCCGGTTGAGGCCGTCCTCGTGTGTGCGGAACTTGGCTATCAGTTTCTGCTCAGCGACTCTGCGCTGTCGTGTGTCGCGAAGGCCGCCTTGGAGAACGCTTACCCGAATATCAGAGGCCGAATGCCCGTGACCGCTGAAGTGCTCCCCAACAGGAAGAGAACAGTCTTGCCTGGTGATTGTCGAGCGGTGTTCATTCATCCGTTGTTGTTGGGTGTCAGAGATTTGAAAACTTGTCGTTTGCTTTATGTTTAGTGGGGGCGACGGGCCGGAGGGGGGGTGGGGTGCGCAGGAAGAGGGGGTGATGGTTTGTTCTTGATGGAAAGTTAACTATTCTGACTTTGATATGTAATCTGAGGCTTAAGTAACCTGATGGTCTGCAGCTGACGGTTACATGATGTGGAGATGCTGATGTTGGACTGGGGTGGGCACAGTAAGAAGTACACAACACCAGGGTAAAGTCCAACAGGTTTATTTGGAATCATCAGGTGAGTGCTCTGAAAGCTCATGATTCCAAATAACCCTGTTGGACTTTAACCTGGTGTTGTGAGACTTCTTACTAAGGTTACGTAGAATGACTTGATTTGTTGTCAGTTGGCCTTTATGTCACTTGGGCCATTACTTGATAATGCATTTACTGGTTTTGTGTGCTTGCCTCAGATGAAATAGGTTGTGTTCTTAATATTTGGCATTTAAGGGTGGCATAGTGGCACTGTGGTTAGCACTGCTGCCTCACAGTGCCAGGGAACTTGGGTCTCTGTGTGGAGTCTGTATGTTCTCCCCATGTCTGCATGCGTTTCCTCCAGGTGCCCCTGTTTACTCCCACAGTCCAAAGATGTGTAGGTTAGGTTGATTGGCCATGGTAAATTGACCCTGGTGTCAGAGGGATTAGCAGGGTGAATGTGTGGCGTTACAGGAATTGGGCCTGGTTGGGATTGTGGTCGGTACAGACTCGATGGGCCAAATGGCCTCCTCCTGAATGTAGGGATTTTGTGATTCTGTGATTTGGTGAGATTGTGCAATTTAAACCAGACTGGATGGTTTCTTGATCATAACCTGAACTGATACTAGTGCATGTCTATTTGTACATGATACAACACTGCAGTATTTGTCATTAATTATTTACTTCTGATTTCCCTCTGTGACCACAGTTTGCTTGCGGATACAGATCAACCCTCAGAACAAAGGAGATTTCATTGGCATCTCACCTGAGCGAGCATTTGCAGACTTTCTCTTTGCTAGCACCATTCTTCATCTGGTGGTGATCAACTTCATAGGTTGAGTGTACACATTGGTGAGTATCTTTTGTCACTGTCTTTTGAGATTATTTTTTAATGGTCATCAGATGGAATTATCTATGGAATTATGTATGGAATAGTAGAGGGAGAAAGACACTAGTAGGTGTGGTATATAGGCCCCCAAATAATAATGTTGAGGTAGGGAGGGCTGGAAACAAGCAGATAAGGGATGCGTGTAAAAACGGAACGGCAATAATCATGGGGGACTTCAACGTGCACATTGACTGGCAGACTCAAGTCGGTAAGGGTGGAATGGAGGAAGAGTTCTTAGAATGCTGTCGGGATAGTTTCCTTGAACAGCATGTTACGGAACCGACGAGGGAACGAGCTATTTTGGATCTGGTATTGTGTAACGAGGTAGGTAGAATTAAGGATCTTATTGTGAAGGACCCTCTTGGGTCTAGTGACCACAATATGGTCGAATTCCTGATTCAGATGGAAGAGGAGAAAGTTTGGTCCCAAACCAGTGTCCTCTGTTTGAACAGAGGGAAATATGATAGGATGAGGGATGAATTGGCTAAGGTAGACTGGGAGAGCAGGCTGGCAGGTAGGATAGCTGAGGAACAGTGGAGGATTTTTAAGGAGATCCTTTTCAGTTCTCAGCAAAAATATATTCCAGCAAAAAACAAGGATCGTAAGAAAAGGGAGAACCAGCCGTGGATAATGAAGGAAATAAAGGAGAGTATTAAAATAAAAACAGCTGCGTACAGAGTGGCCAAAAATAGTGGAGAAACAAGTGATTGGGAAAAATTTAAGAAACAACAAAGAGAGACTAAGAAAGCGATAAAGAAAGGAAGGATAGACTATGAAGCTAGGCTAGCAATTAATATAAAAAATGATAGTAAAAGTTTTTATAAATATATAAAAAGGAATAGAGTGGCTAGAGTGAATGTTGGACCCTTGGAGGACGAGAGGGGGGAATTAATAGTGGGAAATGAGGATATGGCTGAGTCTTTAAATAAGTTTTTTGTGTCGGTCTTCACGGTGGAGGACACAAATAGTTTGCCAAATATTAACGATAGAGAGTTGGCAGCAGGAGAAATACTTAATACAATTAATGTTACCAGAGAGGCAGTGCTGGGTAGACTAATGGGACTGAAGGTGGACAAGTCCCCGGGTCCGGATGGAATGCATCCCAGGGTATTGAAAGAAATGTCAGAGGTAATAGTGGATGCGTTGGTGATTATTTATCAAAACTCGTTGCATCCTGGGGTAGTGCCGGTTGATTGGAAAACGGCTAATGTTACGCCGCTGTTTAAAAAAGGAAGGAGACAAAAGGCGGGTAACTATAGGCCGGTCAGCTTAACGTCTGTAGTAGGGAAAATGCTGGAATCCATTATTAAAGAGGAGATAGCAGGGCATCTGGATAGAAATGGTTCGATCAATCAGACGCAGCATGGATTCATGAGGGGAAAGTCGTGCTTGACGAACATGTTGGATTTTTATGAAGATGTGACTAGGGCGGTTGATGGAGGAGAACCGGTGGATGCGGTGTTTTTGGATTTCCAAAAGGCGTTTGATAAGGTGCCCCATAAAAGGCTGCTGAAGAAGATTAGGGCACACGGAGTTGGGGGTAGTGTGTTAAAGTGGATTGGGGACTGGCTATCCGACAGGAAGCAAAGAGTCGGAATAAATGGGTGTTTTTCCGGTTGGAGGAAGGTAACTAGTGGCGTGCCGCAGGGATCGGTACTCGGGCCGCAACTGTTTACCATTTATATAGATGATCTGGAGGAGGGGACGGAGTGTAGGGTAATGAAGTTTGCAGACGACACAAAGATAAGTGGAAAAGTGAATCGTGTGGAGGACGGAGAAGATCTGCAGAGAGATTTGGACAGGCTGAGTGAGTGGGCGAGGATATGGCAAATGGAGTATAATGTTGAGAAATGCGAGGTTATACACTTTGGAGGAAATAATAACAAATGGGATTACTATCTCAATGGAAACAAATTAAAACATGCTACCGTGCAAAGGGACCTGGGGGTCCTTGTGCATGAGACGCAAAAGCCCAGTCTGCAGGTACAACAGGTGATCAAGAAGGCAAATGGGATGTTGGCCTATATTGCGAGGGGGATAGAATATAAAAGCAGGGATGTCTTGATGCACCTGTACAGGGCATTGGTGAGGCCGCAGCTGGAATACTGTGTGCAGTATTGGTCCCCTGATATGAGGAAGGATATATTGGCATTGGAGGGAGTGCAGAGAAGGTTCACCAGGTTGATACCGGAGATGAGGGGTTTGGATTATGAGGAGAGGCTGAGGAGATTGGGTTTGTACTCATTGGAGTTTAGAAGGATGAGGGGGGATCTTATGGAGACTTATAAGATAATGCGGGGGCTGGATAGGGTGGAGGCGGAGAGATTCTTTCCACTTAGTAAGGAAGTTAAAACTAGAGGACACAGCCTCAAAATAAAGGGGGGTCGGTTTAAGACAGAGTTGAGGAGGAACTTCTTCTCCCAGAGGGTGGTGAATCTCTGGAATTCTCTGCCCACTGAGGTGGTGGAGGCTACCTCGCTGAATATGTTTAAAGCACGGATGGATGGATTGCTGATCGGTAAGGGAATTAAGGGTTATGGGGATCAGGCGGGTAAGTGGTACTGATCCACGTCAGATCAGCCATGATCTTATTGAATGGCGGGGCAGGCTCGAGGGGCTAGATGGCCTACTCCTGCTCCTATTTCTTATGTTCTTATGTTCTTATGTATTGGAGATAAAATCATGTTGAGATTAGATTGCCCTAACTCAGTAATGAGAGGGGGAATTAACTATCCTTTCACCTCAGGTACTGTCCATGCAGAAGAGGGAAAGATATTCTTTTTAATTAATCTATTGTGGGGGGTGTTAAGGAAGGTAGTGGGACGAACTGAATCACTCTTTCAATGAATGAACTCTGAAACATGTTGGAGCAAATGGCCTCCTATGCTGTAAAATTCTATGGGGGACATTTTGCCGTCCCGCCCATCGCAGGAATTGTAGCGGGCGGGGAGGGGGCAGACCATGCGAAGGTCTGTTGATCTTGGGCAGGATTATCTGGCTTTCGGGTGAACATGGTCGGAAAATCCTGCCCTATGAGTTCTTTCCTGATTGTGGTACAAGACTATTCATAGTTTTCTATAAGTATGAATTAGAAAACAATTCAAATGGCAGTTTAATTTTTGATACTGTTGATGTTGGGGCAGTGTAAAGGCAGCTTAATGCTTACACTAGTTACAAACATTACAAAGTGACGTGTTATGAGGGTGGTGTGTGGCTTGAAGGGGAACTTGCAGGTATTAATATTCCCATGCATCTACTGTCCTTGATGTGGAGATGCCTGCGTTGGACTGGGGTAAACACAGTAAGAAGTCCAACTGTTTGCTGCCCAATGTGAGTGGAGGGAGCATTATGCCAATTGATGGGCAAGGCCATCCCCACACCCCCACTTCTTGCCTTCAAACAACTGCACAACCTCAAACAGACCATTGTCCGCAGCAAACTACCCAGCCTTCAGGAGAACAGTGACCACGGCACCACACAACCCTGCCACAGCAACCTCTGCAAGACATGCCGGATCATCGACACGGATGCCAACATCTCACGCGAGAACACCATCCACCAGGTACACGGTACATACTCTTGCAACTCGGACAACGTTGTCTACCTGTTACGCTGCAGGAAAGGATGTCCCAAGGCATGGTACATTGGGGAAACCATGCAGATGCTACGATAACGGATGAATGAACACCGCTCGACAATCACCAGGCAAGACTGTTCTCTTCCTGTTGGGGAGCACTTCAGCAGTCACGGGCATTCAGCCTCTGATCTCCGGGTAAGCGTTCTCCAAGGCGGCCTTCACGATACACGACAGCGCAGAGTCGCTAAGCAGAGACTGATAGCCAGGTTCCGCGCACATGAGGACGGCCTCAACTGGGATATTGGGTTCATGTCACACTATCTGTAACCCCCACAACTTGCCTGGATGTGCAAAATCTCACTAGCTGTCCTGTCTGGAGACAATAGACATCTCTTTAACCTGTGCTTAACCCTCTCTCCACTCGCATTGACTGTACCTTTAAGACTTGATTAGCTGTAAAGACTCACATTCCAATCATTATTCATGTAAATTGAGTTTGTGTTTTTGTGCCCTGTTTGTGATCAGAACTCCCACCCACCTGACCAAGAACAGCCTGTTCCGAAAGCTAGTGGATTTTGCTACCAAATAAACCGGTTGGACTTTAACCTGGTGTTGTTAGACTTCTTGCTGTGTCTACTGTCATTACAGGTAGTAGAGGTCATGGGTTTGGAAGGTGCTGTTTAAGGAGCTTCGGTGATGTTAAAAAAAAATAAATTTCTGGGATGTGGGCATTGCTGGTAAGGCCAGGCATTGTTACCCATCCCTAATTACCAGCAAACTGAGTAGCTTAGTCCATTTCAGAGAACAATTGAGAATTGACCACATTGCTGTGGATCTGGAGTAGTCATGGTGTGGAGATGCCGGCGTTGGACTGGGGTAAACACAGTAAGAAGTTTAACAACACCAGGTTAAAGTCCAACAGGTTTATTTGGTAGCAAAAGCCACACTTCTGCTGCGAGACTGATGGGGTCTATTTTGGTGGTGGGGCAAAAATTAAGCCCTCGGCTGAGAACTTCGATTTCATCTGGTTGAAGTGTGTAGTCGGACAAGTTGACAATGGACTTCCCTGCAGTGGTACTGTTTTCTATTGTGGTCTACTGTGGTACCGGGGGAGGCTTGGTTGCTGCTGGTGGTGATGCCGAGTTTCTCAAGTTTCCTGTTCTTGGTGTGCATGTAGATGGTGTAGTTCCTTTGTCTCGTCTGCTTGGCAGAGTTTCGCAGCTGGTCTGCATCCTGAGTGCAAGTTGAGAATATGGACTCTATCTTGGTTTCCAGGCTGCGGCGTTTGCTGTAGAGTTGGTGTATGAGGTGGTTGAGGGTGAGAGGTGCGATGGCAAAGTCTCTCAGCGTAGTCTGTGTTATAGGTTGACCTGAGTGGGTTCGTGATCTGTAGTCCTTTCGGTATCTTGTCTGCTTTCTTGCATCTTTGTAGAAACTTGATGTCTGTGTCGATATGCGCGATCTTCTTGGCGATCCTCTCCACTTGGAGCCGGCAGTTTGCGGTGTCGATGGTAGTCATGGTGTGGAGATGCCGGCGTTGGACTGGGGTAAACACAGTAAGAAGTTTAACAACACCAGGTTAAAGTCCAACAGGTTTATTTGGTAGCAAAAGCCACACTTTTGTGGCTTTTGCTACCAAATAAACCTGTTGGACTTTAACCTGGTGTTGTTAAACTTCTGATTTGGAGTAGGCCAGGGAAGGATGACAGGTTTCCTTCCCTAAAGGGCCAGATAGGTTTTTGGGATAATCAATGATAGTTTCATAGTCATTATTACTGAGATTTGCTTTCAATTCCAGATTAATTAATTGCATTTAAATTTCACCAGTTGTCATAGTGAGATTTGATCCCATGTCCCTAAAGAGCATTAGACTCGACCTCTGGATTACTCGTCCGGTGACATTACCACTATGCCATCTTCTCCCCATTATTGGCAGTGCATCTTGTAGATGGTATACGCTGCTGCTGCAGTGCATTGGTTTTGGAGGGAGTGAATGGTTAAATTGGTGTTAATCAAACAGGTTTCTTTGTCTTGGATGGTGTTGAGCTTCTTGAATGAAGTTGGAGCTGCATTCATCGAGGCAAGTGGAGTATCCCATCACACTCCTGACTTGTGGCTAGTATATGGTGGGCAGGCTTTGGGGAGACAGAAGGTGAGTTACTTGCCTCGCAATTTTCAGCCTTTGACCTGTTCTTGTAAACACAATATTTGTATGGCAGGTCCAGTTCAATTTCTGGTCAGTGGTAATCCCTAGGATATTGATAGTTGAATGTCATAAGGCAATGGTTTGATCATGAGGCAAGATCGTTGATGAAGCAGCTGAAGATGGTTGGGCATAGGACACCACACTTAGAAGCTCTTGCAGTGATGTTCTGGGACTGAGATGATGGATTCTAACAACCACAACCAACTGCCTTTTATATTAGATATGACTCCAACCAAGTCATGAGTTTTCCCCTGATTTCCATTGACTTCAATTTTGCTCTGGATCCTTTATACCACACTTGGTCAAATGCTGCCTTCATGTCACTCACTTCACCTAGAGTTCAATTCTTTTGTGCATGTTTGGGCTAAGACTGTAATGAAGTCTGGACTGAGTGGCCCTGGCAGAACCCAACCTGAGCATCAGTGAACAGGTTATTGCTTTGTAGTGCCACTTGATTGCAATGTCAACAACGCTTAACAACATTTTGCTAATGAAAGAGAGGAGGTTGGTGGCATGGTAATTGGCTGGACTGGATTTGTCCTGTTTTTTGTAGACAGGACATAACTGGGTAATTTTCCAGATTGTCAGGTAGATTTGTGTTTTGGCTGTACTGGAACAGCTTGGCAAAGGATACGGCTAGTTCTGGAGCATGTCTTCAGTACAATTGCCACGATGTTGTCAGGGTGCATAACTGTTGCAGTATCCAGTGCCTTCAGCTGTTTCTTGATATCCTGTGGAATGAATCAAATTGGCTGAAGACTGACATCTGTGTTGCTGGAGACCTCTGGAGGAGGCCACAGTAGATTTAAAATATCACGGATACTCAAGAGGTCAGAATAAGATCAGTACAGCTATGTCAGAGGGTTGTGATATTGGAAGAGATTAAACAGATGGGAAAGATGAGGCATGGAGGAATTTGAAAATGAGAATTTTAAAATCAAGATGTTGCTTAATTGTAGTTTCGTGAGCACAGGGCTGATGGGGCAAATGGAACTTGGTGTGAATAGGGTAGCAGAGTTTGGGATGAACTCCAAGTTTATGGAGGGTAGAATATGGCAAGCTGGTCAGGAGTGCATTGGAATACAGTCATCATATTGGTTGAATTATTGCCACACACCAATATCCTTAAGTGGGAGACACCACTCAGGAAGTTGATTCATATTTTCTCCCAAAGTAGAAGTGAATGTTACCCTCGGCCATGTTCACTCATCCTCCAGTGGCTGAGTGCTGAGCATAGACCCATCTTGTTGACAAATGAGGCAAAATTGTTTTAGTTAATAAAAGAGATCTAGTTTCTGTGTGGGCAAATAATGACCACCTTGGTCATAATGTGTGGTGTGCAGCATCTATGGGTGATTAGATAGTCTATCCTCTTCTCTGCATTTGCTAATCAGGTTGTGCTAGAGCAGTCAGTCCCCTTTCTAAGTTGAAGTACTCATTGCTAACTTGGTTGAGGGGACTAACATATATTTGGAATATTTTATGGAGGGTGGTAACTTGCTACGCAAATGAGAAAATCTTTATGGTGGGGCTCTCGGTTTGTGCGTTTGAGTTTTTTTGGGGATATGGGTTATGCTAGCAAAACAGTGCTATCCATTAGTAGGACATAAGAGTCAACCATGTGAAGATGAAAACAGTTTGCATTTATATAGTGCCTCTTATGACTTCAGGATGTCCCAAAGCATTTTATATCCAATGAAGAATTTTTTGAATTGTGGTCACTATTGCAATATTTTAAATATGGCAGCCAATTTTCACACCGCATTGTTCCACAAATAAGGTGATAAGGACCAGTCAATTTGATTCCGTTAAGAGATAAACATTAATCAGCGCATTAGGAGAATTGCCTGCTAATCTTCATATTGTGCCATAGGATCCTTTATGTCCATCTGAGGATGACCAGGTATTTGTTTACCTTCCCATTTGAAAGATGAAATGTGGAACTGGAGTCATGGGTGGCCTGGTTGCCCCCTTTCTTTGAAGGACATCAATGTTCCAATTGGGTTTTTTGGTAACCCATGAAATACCAGGTTTTAAGAATTAATTTTCAATCTTGCCATTGAAGAGATGTAAAACATGACTATTGGTTGACAATCTGTTGTTGAATATCAAAGATTGAGACTCCTATATTAGTGTCTTTAGTGGAATGGGATTAGGTATTAAGTTCCAAAGATATGCAGGTTAGGTGGATTGACCCTTAGTGTCAGGAGGGTAAATATATAGAGTTACAGGGGTAGGATGTGGGATTGTTGTCAGTGCCGGCTTGATGGGCCCTTCTGCACTGTAACTTCTATGGTGATGTGTTTTGGTGGGAGGGGAAATTCTTCTTCATTGAAGGGGACAGGGAACTGTTTCCAGAGCTGTCTAACAATCTTGTTGAGAGAATATTTAAAGTATGTTAAAACATTGTGATAGGACATTGGTTATTATTGATGACATCAGTCTATCTTTAAACCTTTTCTCTTTTCTTGCAGTCACGCAGCAGAAATAATGAGGGGAACTGGAACTCGCATTGCTGCTGCGATGGATCTGTTTGAATTTTGTTTCATTCCGTATATATGTATAAAAATTAAAACATCTTTTACAAAATGGCTGATTGTTTCCAACGTCAATTAAGATACAAAGGAAAGGTTCACGGTATCTAGACTGCTGCCTTAATTGAAATCGACTAATTGAGCAGTAATGAGGGATTGAACTTGCCTTTCCTAGACTAATGAGCCAGCATTTTACAAATGAGAGAGGGGAGCATGCTAGAACTTTAGGCATTCTGCAGATTTAGTGAGGTAACAAAGTGCTCCATCTTTATTGACTTAAAACAGCAACAGATCAGTAAATAGCATGACATTCAGAATAAATACATATGGCCGTTTTGTCTAAAACTGTTCACAAAAGCATTTTTAGTGGGTCTGACATGGATGGAAATTGGTTTAAAACATCTGCACTTCCTGTAAAATCCTATTTCAGCATAGGTGAAGGTTGGCAAGTTGTGGTTATAAAAATAGAAAGACTTGCCTTTATACAGTATCTTTCATGACCCCTGATAATCCTGAAGCATTTTGCAGGCAATGTACTTCTTCTGGATATACGTGGTATTTGTAAAGGTATGTTCTTTTATCAAGTAGATAACACCTACATACAACAGAGGCAAAGAGAATCTTCATCTAATAAAGATAAAACAGTTTGCAGGGTTGCGTGCCAAATACTTTGATACACCTTTAATTCAGAAAACCCATTTCTTGCAATTGACCACTGTGCACCAGTACTCCTTACTGTCATGTAAGTCTTGTAAGATATTAAACTTAATAAGAACATAAGAAATAGGAGCAGGAGTAGGCCATCTAGCCCCTCGAGCCTGCCCCGCCATTCAATAAGATCATGGCTGATCTGACGTGGATCAGTACCACTTACCCGCCTGATCCCCATAACCCTTAATTCCCTTACCGATCAGGAATCCATCCATCCGCGTTTTAAACATATTCAGCGAGGTAGCCTCCACCACCTCAGTGGGCAGAGAATTCCAGAGATTCACCACCCTCTGGGAGAAGAAGTTCCTCCTCAACTCTGTCTTAAACCGACCCCCCTTTATTTTGAGGCGGTGTCCTCTAGTTTTAACTTCCTTACTAAGTGGAAAGAATCTCTCCGCCTCCACCCTATCCAGCCCCCGCATTATCTTATAAGTCTCCATAAGATCCCCCCTCATCCTTCTAAACTCCAACGAGTACAAACCCAATCTCCTCAGCCTCTCCTCATAATCCAAACCCCTCATCTCCGGTATCAACCTGGTGAACCTTCTCTGCACTCACTCCAATGCCAATATATCCTTCCTCATATAAGGGGACCAATACTGCACACAGTATTCCAGCTGCGGCCTCACCAATGCCCTGTACAGGTGCATCAAGACATCCCTGCTTTTATATTCTATCCCCTTCGCAATATAGGCCAACATCCCATTTGCCTTCTTGATCACCTGTTGTACCTGCAGACTGGGCTTTTGCGTCTCATGCACAAGGACCCCCAGGTCCCTTTGCACGGTAGCATGTTTTAATTTGTTTCCATTGAGATAGTAATCCCATTTGTTATTATTTCCTCCAAAGTGTATAACCTCGCATTTCTCAACGTTATACTCCATTTGCCATATCCTCGCCCACTCACTCAGCCTGTCCAAATCTCTCTGCAGATCTTCTCCGTCCTCCACACGATTCACTTTTCCACTTATCTTTGTGTCGTCTGCAAATTTCGTTACCCTACACTCCGTCCCCTCCTCCAGATCATCTATATAAATGGTAAATAGTTGCGGCCCGAGTACCGATCCCTGCGGCACGCCACTAGTCACCTTCCTCCAACCGGAAAAACACCCATTTATTCCGACTCTTTGCTTCCTGTCGGATAGCCAGTCCCCAATCCACTTTAACACACTACCCCCAACTCCGTGTGCCCTAATCTTCTTCAGTAGCCTTTTATGGGGCACCTTATCAAACGCCTTTTGGAAATCCAAAAACACCGCATCCACCGGTTCTCCTCCATCAACCGCCCTAGTCACATCTTCATAAAAATCCAACATGTTCGTCAAGCACGACTTTCCCCTCATGAATCCATGCTGCGTCTGATTGATCGAACCATTTCTATCCAGATGCCCTGCTATCTCCTCTTTAATAATGGATTCCAGCATTTTCCCTACTACAGACGTTAAGCTGACCGGCCTATAGTTACCCGCCTTTTGTCTCCTTCCTTTTTTAAACAGCGGCGTAACATTAGCTGTTTTCCAATCAACCGGCACTACCCCAGAATGCAACGAGTTTTGATAAATAATCACTAACGCATCCACTATTACCTCTGACATTTCTTTCAATACCCTGGGATGCATTCCATCCGGACCCGGGGACTTATCCACCTTCAGTCCCATTAGTCTACCCAGCACTGCCTCTCTGGTAACATTAATGGTATTAAGTATTTCTCCTGCTGCCAACCCTCTATCGTTAATATTTGGCAAATTATTTGTGTCCTCCACCGTGAAGACCGACACAAAAAACTTATTTAAAGACTCAGCCATATCCTCATTTCCCACTATTAACTCCCCCCTCTCGTCCTCCAAGGGTCCAACATTCACTCTAGCCACTCTATTCCTTTTTATATATTTATAAAAACTTTTACTATCATTTTTTATATTAATTGCTAGCCGAGCTTCATAGTCTATCCTTCCTTTCTTTATCGCTTTCTTAGTCTCTCTTTGTTGTTTCTTAAATTTTTCCCAATCACTTGTTTCTCCACTATTTTTGGCCACTCTGTACGCAGCTGTTTTTATTTTAATACTCTCCTTTATTTCCTTCGTTATCCACGGCTGGTTCTCCCTTTTCTTACAATCCTTGTTTTTTGCTGGAATATATTTTTGCTGAGAACTGAAAAGGATCTCCTTAAAAATCCTCCACTGTTCCTCAGCTATCCTACCTGCCAGCCTGCTCTCCCAGTCTACCTTAGCCAATTCATCCCTCATCCTATCATATTTCCCTCTGTTCAAACAGAGGACACTGGTTTGGGACCAAACTTTCTCCTCTTCCATCTGAATCAGAAATTCGACCATATTGTGGTCACAAGACCCAAGAGGGTCCTTCACAATAAGATCCTTAATTCTACCTACCTCGTTACACAATACCAGATCCAAAATAGCTCGTTCCCTCGTCGGTTCCGTAACATGCTGTTCAAGGAAACTATCCCGACAGCATTCTAAGAACTCTTCCTCCATTCCACCCTTACCGACTTGAGTCTGCCAGTCAATGTGCATGTTGAAGTCCCCCATGATTATTGCCGTTCCGTTTTTACACGCATCCCTTATCTGCTTGTTTATAGCCCTCCCTACCTCAACATTATTATTTGGGGGCCTATATACCACACCTACTAGTGTCTTTCTCCCTCTACTATTCCTCATCTCTACCCATAATGATTCCACGTTTTGTTCCTCAGAGCCTATGTCATCCCTCAGTACTACCCTGATATTATCTCTTATTAATAGCGCGACCCCACCACCTTTTCCTTCCTGTCTATTCTTCCTAAACGCCTGATACCCCTGGATATTCATCTCCCAGTCCTGGTCACCTTTCAGCCACGTTTCTGTAATGGCCACTAGATCGTACCCACTTGTGCTGATTTGCACCATCAACTCATTTACCTTGTTCCGAATGCTTCGTGCATTCAGGCAAAGTGTCCTTATTCCAGCTTTTATCTGGACCCGCTTTGATGAGTCGCGAACACCCTCTCCCTCTACTCCCTTATCTAAATTACCGCCTTCATTCACTTGCACCCTCTCCTCTACCATTAATTTTGTAATTCCCCTTACCCCTGCATCCTCCACCCCATCAATTAGTTCCTTGATCCTAGTCAACTCTTCTAGCTCCCCTCCCCCCAACCTATCTAGTTTAAATTCTCCCCAGTAACCTTAGCCAACCTACCGGCCAGGATATTGGTCCCCGTGTGATTCAAGTTCCACCCGTTTTTTGTATACAGATCACCCCTGCCCCTAAAGAGGTCCCAATGGTCCAGGAACCTGAATCCCTGCCCCCTGCACCAGTCCCTCAGCCACACATTCATCTTCCACCTCACTCCATTCCTGCCCTCACCTTCCCGTGGCACAGGCAGTAATCCTGAGATTACTACCTTTGCTTTCCTCTTTCTCAGCTGTCTCCCTAATTCCCTGTACTCCCTTTTCATGACCCCTTCTCCCTTCCTACCCACATCAGCGGTACCAATATGTACCGCTACCTCAGGCTCCTCTCCCTCCCACCTCAGGATTTCCGGGACGCGACTAGCGACATCCTGGATCCCGGCCCCAGGGAGGCAGACCACCATGCGAGAATCCCGCCTACCTCCGCAGAAACGCCTGTCAGTCCCCTTCACCATCGAGTCCCCGATTAATACCGCCTTCCTCCTCTTTTCCTTAGCCCTCTGAGTTACAGGGCTGGACTCCACTGCGGAGACACGGCCACTGCTGCTTCCCCCAGGCGGGCTGTCCCCCCCAGCAGTACTCAAGCAGGAGTACTTGTTGTGCAGGGGCAAATCCACTGGGGTGCTCTCAACCACCCTAGCCTTACCCTTCCTGGCCATCACCCACTTGGCCTCCTCCCGTTGCCCTGGTGTGACCACCTGATGATAGCTCTTGTCTATCACCTCCTCATTCTCCCTCATCAGCCTAAGATCCTCGAGCTGCAGTTCCAGCTCCCTAACACGGTCCCTCAGGAACCGCAGCTCGACACACCCCTCACAGATGTGGATGTCCGGGAGGCCAGATGCCTCCAGGACCTCCCACATCCTACACTGGGAACAACACACTGGTTTCACACTCATACTGGACACTTTATGTCAAGTAAGACAGTGAAAAGTTAATAAGAGTGTAAGGAAACAAAAACTCACCCCTGCTCGTCCAAGCCCTGTGAGCCAAAGCCCTGACAGCTCACTCAACTTCCCACTCACTCTGCTGCCCGCTACGATGCTGCCCGCTGTATACTTTGGTGCGCTTTTAAACCCTCCAAAAACTTCCCCAGGCCTCTCCTGGCCCGACTTCCGGTTTTGAAAAAAACCTCCGATTTTAAACCCAAAATTAACTGAAAAAATAAATAATTAATTAAAGTCAGAAAACCCACTCTCTTACCCTCAGCCTGCTCCTGGGAACAAATCCCTGATATTAACAACTGATATTAAACCCAAACAACTGAGATTAAACCCAAACAACTGGGATTAAACCCGAACAACTGAGATTAAACCCAGAACAACTGAGATTAAACCCAGAACAACTGAGATTAAACCCAGAACAACTGAGATTAAACCCAAACAACTGAGATTAAACCCAAACAACTGAGATTAAACCCAGAACAACTGATATTAAACCCAAACAACTGATATTAAACCCAAACAACTGAGATTAAATCCAAACAACTGATATTAAACCCAAACAACTGAGATTAAACCCAAACAACTGATATTAAATCCAAACAACTGATATTAAACCCAAACAACTGAGATTAAATCCACAACAACTGAGATTAAATCCACAACAACTGAGATTAAATCCACAACAACTGGGATTAAACCCGAACAACTGAGATTAAACCCAAACAACTGAGATTAAACCCAAACAACTGAGATTAAACCCAAACAACTGAGATTAAATCCAAACAACTGACATTAAACCCAAACAACTGACATTAAACCCAAACAACTGAGATTAAACCCAAACAACTGAGATTAAACCCAAACAACTGAGATTAAACCCAAACAACTGAGATTAAACCCAAACAACTGAGATTAAACCAAAACAACTGAGATTAAACCCAAAACAACTGAGATTAAACCTAAACAACTGATATTAAACCCAAACAACTGAGATTAAACCTAAACAACTGAGATTAAACCTAAACAACTGAGATTAAACCCAAACAACTGAGATTAAACCCAAACAACTGAGATTAAACCCAAACAACTGAGATTAAACCCAAACAACTGATATTAAACCCAAACAACTGAGATTAAATTAATGAGACACAGATACCTGGCCATACCAGGTTGATACCAGAGATGAGGGGTGTTGATTATGAGGAGAGACTGAGCAGATTGGGTTTGTACTCGTTGGAATTTAGAAGGCTGAGGGGTGATCTTATGGAGACCTATAAGATAATTAAGGGGCTGGATAGGGTAGAGGTGGAGAGATTCTTTCCACTTAGAAAGGAAGCTAGAACTAGAGGGCACAGCCTCAAAATAAAGGGGGGTCAGTTTAGGACAGAGTTGAGGAGGAACTTCTTCTCTCAGAGGGTGGTGAATCTCTGGAATTCTCTGCCCACTGAAGTGGTGGAGGCTACCTCGTTGAATATGTTTAAATCACGGATAGATGGATTCCTGATCGGTAAGGGAATTAGGGGTTATGGGGATCAGGCGGGTAAGTGGAACTGATCCACTTCAGATCAGCCATGGTATTGAATGGCGGGGCAGGCTCGAGGGGCTAGATGGCCTACTCCTGCTCCTATTTCTTATGTTCTTATGTAAATTCTATGTTTACATCATTAACTTTAACTTTCTTGTAACAAAGAGCTCTGCACATACGATATTGAATGATATATATTTGTTTCATGAACAAGCTATTCCTGAGTTCAGTTCTTAATGTTAACCTTCAATCACTATAAAAACTTTGGATTTAAATAGGTATCTTGATGGCTTTTATTAGTTTCAATTTCCCCAGTCCGTCAATAACATTCAGTTTATCTATTGATTACATATTGTGTGGACATCTTTAAGCCAAAACTCCATCTTGGGGGACATATTTCAGGCAATTTATGGGCCATTTTTCTTGCAATACTACATCACAATGTCAAATGTCTGAAAATTTCATAAAGTTTGGGGGGGTGGGGGCAATTTTCTTAGTGGTCGATTAGAGAGAGGCGTGAAACAAATCTATTTTTGCATGTTGGAGCTTAACCAAAATTTAAAAATATAAAAATCAATAATAAAAATTCTGATGTAGCAAGAGTGGTAATATTTCGATCAATTTTGCTATATGAATTCTTGCTGATATTGGCAAGTCATCTCTGGCTAAGCCATTGTCATGGAGAAAAAAGTGTAAGGCTTGAACATATTCCTTTTGTTTGCAGAGGAATACGTCACTGCATATGAATGTCACTTCAGCAAGTCTAAATGGGCCAAGTTATGAACTTGACTGATTAGCTTAATTAGTTGTTAGTGCAGCTATTAGTGCACTCAGGGTTGTTCAACAAGTGCTGCCCAAATGTGGAATCATGTTTAACAGCAGAAGTTTTGGGTTTTGCTATTGGTCTGTACTCTGCATGTTATGATTGGCTGGAGGGATATATTGTTTGATTTGATTGATCAATCATTGGGAGGTATGGGTTATGTACCTGGCATTGAAATTCATACACCAAGTTGCTCAATTGTGTGATAGGCAGTCGTCTTGTTGGGAGTGATGGCAGCATTCTATTAGTGGAAAATACCATTCGCAGTGCCATTGTATTGCAGCAACGCAAATCATCTTGAACTTAACCTGTCCCAATTTTTGAGATACTTTGCTTTTGCTTATAGACAACACTTTCCATAAATAACAAAAAGGATGATAAGAGGAAGGGAGGGCTGATTGGGGACCAAAAAGGGGAACTACACAGAGGCCATGGCTGAAGTACCAATTGAGAACTTCGCATTAGTCTTTACTAAGGAAGAAGATGCTGTCAAAGAGGAGGTTATTGGAATACTGGAAGGGCTAAAAATTCATAGAAGCAACTAGAAAGGCTGGCTGTACTTAAAATTGATGGGCTTTTCCCAGTCCTTGCGGATACAGCCTTAGAGATTGGGGGGTGGGGGGGTGGGTGTAGAAAGTTAGAATGCAATGCATCAGCTTAGCGCCATAACATCTGCCTGATTCTGAGCACTTTTTGCGGAGGCTCCTCGGAGTGGTTATCCACATGGAAGCAGCTGCTAGCCAGTGAAGGCACTTAACAGGGTTATCTCTCTTTTTCATTAAACTAGGTGTTGGAACTAGCACATGAGCCCCTCACTGTATTCACTCTGCACGAGAGAGGAGGTGGCTTCACAGCCAATGGTTGGAGCCTTGGAACCTCATAAGGCTGATGAGCTCAGTGACTGCAGTGTATTCATATCACAGCTTTGTTACTGAGTTCCTATATAATGGAGATGGATATTTCCAACGACCAGATGCATGCAACTTTCCAGTCACTTCATGGATGTTAAGAGTGCATCTTTGCTGCTCTTCAGTCTGGCCTTCAGCAGCATTTCCACTGGTCTCACAATGGGAGCTGTGAGCCTGCACTGTAGGGGGCCACTGAAGCCTGTACTCCGGAACCTGCCCAGTAAACAGTGAATGCAACAAAGGCCTGCTATTCAGCTGCCTCC
The DNA here is from genome assembly GCF_964213995.1 of Mustelus asterias. Classification (NCBI taxonomy): domain Eukaryota; kingdom Metazoa; phylum Chordata; class Chondrichthyes; order Carcharhiniformes; family Triakidae; genus Mustelus; species Mustelus asterias. The sequence goes on along the minus strand of NC_135807.1, from coordinate 74,214,551 downwards.
CGTAAAATGAGGCCATGAAGTGCGCATCTAAAACATGCGGGAACGGGACCTGAAAATGATTCTGATGTTGGGATTCCTAATGCCCATGGGAATATTCAATCCAATAAGTCACTAGATCTGGATAGGATGGAGGATGCTAAGGAAATTTACAGTGGAAATTGCACAAGCACTGGCCATAATATTCCAATCCACTTTAGATACAGGAGTGGAACCAGAGGATGGAAGAATTGTAATTGTTGCACCCTTGTCCAAAAAGGGTGTAAGGATAGACGGTGGGAAGTTTGTAGAAAATACAATTTGGGACATAATTAACAGTCACTTGGACAAACGCAGCTTAATCAAAGAAAGTCAGTACAGGCCTATTAATGACTTCATATTTAACTAATTGGCTTGAGTTTTTTGATGAGATAACAGCAAGGGTTGCTGAGGATATTACAGTTGATGTGGTGTGTGTGGATATCTGAGAGTCATCTAACAATAGGCTTGCCAGCAAAATTAAAGGGACAGTGGAAGCATGGATAAAAAGTTTGTTGAATGACAAGAAACAGTGTCCTGGTGAATAGTTAATTTTTGGATTAGAGGAGACAGTGGAGTTCCCTAGGGATTGAAAGCAGGATCACTGCTTTTCTTGATAGATATGATACAGACATAGGTATACAGAGTGTGATTTCAAAATTTGCAAATGCACAAAGGTTGGAAATGTGAGCTGTGTGGAGGATAAGTTTAAAGTTTATTTATTAATGTCACAAGTAGGCTTACATTAACACCGCAACAAAGTTACTGTGAAAATCCTCCAGTTGCCACACTCCGGTGCCTGTTGGGTACACTGAGGGAGATTTTAGCATTGCCAATGCACCTAACCCGCATGTCTTTCAGATCGTGATAGATTTCAAGAGGATGTAGGCAGGTGAAATGGGCAGACTTGTGGCAGATGAAATTTGATGTACACAAATATGAAGTTCGAGATTTTGGTAAGAAAAATGAGGAGAGGCATAAAATAAAGGATACAATTCAAAAGGGATACAGGAACAGAGAGATCTGGGAGTATACTCTTTTGAATACACCAATTAAACAAATAAACAAATTAAAGAGGACCTGGCAGTATATGTGCAGAAATTACTGAAGATGTTGGGGCAGATTGAGAAAGTGCTTAATGAAATGTAGGATCATGGGCTTTACAAATAGAGGCTGACAGTACAAAAGTAACAAAACGATGATGAACATTTCTAAAACACTGGTTTGGCCTCAACTGGAGAATTGTCTCTAATTCTAGGCACCATGTTTCAGGAACGATATGAAGGCCTTAGAGAGGATACAGGAAGATTTACAAGCATGGTTCTAGGGATGAGAGATTTCAATCACACGGATAGATTAAAGAAGCTAATGTTACTCTCCTTAGAGAAATTTGTGAGGACACTTGATCGAGGTGTTCAAAATCACGAGGGGTCCAGGCAAAGTAGTCAGGGAGAAATTCTTACAATTGGTGGAAGGATTGAGAACCAACTTAAGGTGAATGACAAAGAACTAATGGTGACATGAGGTGGAAGCAGATACAATTGTGGTTTTTAAGTGGGATAAGCAACTGAAGAGAGAGAATTTGATTGGCTGCATGGAAAGAATGGGGGGGTGGGACTAGCTGAATTGCTCTTGCAGAGAGCTGACCCAAAAGACCTCCTTCTGTGCTGTAACCATTCTATGATAAGGCAGCTCATCACCACCCTCTCAATGACAATCAACAACAGCAATAACCGCTGTGATGCTCATACTCCATGGAGGAATAACAAATGTCAACGTTCATTTTGTATGAATTATACTTACATTCATATGAGACAGTTACATTTTAAAAGCTTGGTTTTTTTGCCAACAAACTGGCCAGAAGTGCTGTACTCACAACTGAGATATGGTTTGTCAAGGCTCAACAGCAAAATTATATCCCATTGACAATCACATAACATTCTGCATAGTATTTCCATGAAGGTGGAAGGTTTTAATCCTATCCATTAAGTCACATGCCTTTCCAAAGCTATTGATTGCTATCCGAACTTCTGTTAAGCAGAGATAGAGTATACCAGTTAAGGGCATCACATCCCCCAAAAAATCACCATCTTAGTTATCTGTGAATCCTGTCAACACACCACTCAAAATGTGAGAAGTATGTGAGCATGTAATCAAATTTTCTGTCATCTGTTGTGTGCAAATATAACTTGTTACATCTACTAAAATTCTGTAATCATTAAACTCAAGCTTTTACAACAACAACAAAGAAAGGAAGTGAGGCATAATGAAAAAAATCACAATGAATCCATTCCAATGTTAGGACAGAGACATATTATTGGCTGAATGTCAATTATAATGATCCTGTGGTAATGTGCAAAAATGCTGCTTTGTTTGCAGAGACAACAATGGTGATGGACTTCAAAACGAATTAATTGAATATTCTTATGGTCCTTGGTCAGACCTTGGGTTGTGAAGGAAGATCTGGTTAGAGACCATTAACGTTTTGTTTAAATTTAAGTTTGAGATTCATGATACTAAATGAATAAAACCACAAGATTGCACAGGTTTGGAACAAATAAAACTAAACTTTAGAATCCAAGTTCAGAAAGTTAAAACAATTTACTATATCTATCTTAACATTCAGGGTAAGTATGAGGTACATGTGAATTAACAGGAAAACTGTAGTCAGACACACCACAGTACACAACAGATGTTGGATGTGACCAAAACAGATTCCATGGATTCCCCAACAACCCATCAAGATGATTGCCACAGTGTGAGCCAACCAACCTCACTGAAATTTTGTTTTTCTCAACAGAGTTTCAAATCTCCAGATCTTGCCTTGGAATTCTCTTCAAAAGTTGCTCCTTTCAGATATTTTTAACTCAACTCACAGTATTTCAATTTCACGTTCTGGGATTCTTTTTCTCTGGATCTTGAAGTACACTCAAGCTTCACCTCCCAAGCGCAATCTCAGATCTTCGGCCGTGCCAAGGGTTTCTCTCCAGGCCACTTTGTTTAGCGTCTGCTCGTTACAACCACTTTTTTAATGCAGAGCTTATGTCAATTCTCCTTTCTGTTACCTGAACTTAATGAGAGTTATGTCTGTCCCCTGGCCTTAATCCCTTACCTGGGACTTCCTTTTGGGACTTCTCCCTGTCCCTTGTTTGGGACTGTCTCTCTGTCCCCCTCCTGCGTCCTGTTCCTTGGGACATACCCACCACAGGTCCTCTGACCTGCTTCTTCACACTGTTTTTTCTTTTCCCTTCTGAAGGATAGGTCTACGGTCTGAAGAATGTAAAAATAACCAAACTGCACATATGTGGCCAGTTCCCGGCCGGTGCATGAGCAGGAGACCCAAGGTTCATCGGGAACTGTAGTTCCCCACCTATGAACTAAGGAAGATAAGTATTTGAGCTTCATCACAATATGCTTTGAGATATACTGACAAAGGTAATCAAGTGCTTAAAAAATGCATTTTTGTTTTTTTTTGATATTTTGCAGTTTAGTTTGTGGATTCATTTCATGTCAAGATCATCACTCGTATAAAAATAAATAAATTCCCATGCTACACCATATAACTCCTCTCTACTGTGGGACAGAATTTCATCTCCCCCAGAGGTGGTCCAGAGCCATGTAGGGAGACAGTAAAGTGCAGGGTGGAGACCCCTTTGTCTTCCTGACTCCCCCATTAAGGCTGTCCCCGAGGCCAATTGAGGCTTTAAAGTGGCCACTTAAAGATATGCAACCATCAGCACCATGTGGGAAACCATCAGGTAAACCATGGGGGAGGGGGGGAGGATGTCCTTCCTTAATTTTAAATTATTTAAATAGTGATATATTGGGCATTGTGGATATACAAAGGGATCTGGGTGTCCTTGTGCACCAGTCACTGTAAATAGGGAGGTAGGTGCAACAAGCAATTAGAAAGGCAGATAGCATGTTGGCCTTCATTGTAAGAGGATTGAGTTCAGAAGTAGGGATGTCTTGCTGCAGTTATACAGAGCCTTGATGAGGCCTGGAGTATTGTATGCAGTTTTGGTCTCTTTTCTAAAGAAAGGAGATGCTTGCCTTAGAGGGAGCGTAGCGGAGGTTCACTAGGTTGATACTGTGGTTGGTAGAACTGTCCTACGAGGAGAGATTGGTTCTATTGGGCCTGTATTCACTGGAGTTTAGAAGGATGAGAGGAGATCTGATTGAAGCATATTAAATTCTATCAGGGCTGGACAGACTAGACGCAGGGAGATGTTTTCCCTGTTTAGGAATCTAGATGTGGGGATGCCGGCGTTGGACTGGGGTAAGCACAGTAAGAAGCCTCACAACACCAGGTTAAAGTCCAACAGGTTTATTTGGTAGCAAATACCATAAGCTTTCGGAGCGCTGCCCCTTCGACGACGGGGCAGCGCTCCTAGAATCTAGAACCAGGGTCACAGTCTCAGGATAGAACATTTAGACTGAGATGAGGAAACATTTCTTCACTCAAAGGGTAGTGAACCTGTGAAATTCGCTACCACAGAAGACTGTGGAGGCCAAGTCACTGAATATATTCAAGAAAATGATGGATTCTTTTTTAGATTTTAATGGCATCAATGGTATGGGGAGAAAGTGGGAAAATGGCATTGAGACAGAGGATGAACCATGATCATATTGAACGGCGGAGGAGGCTTGAAGGGCTGAATAGCCTACGACTGCTCCTAGTTTCTATGTTTCATAGGCATCCTGTGCCCAACCTGCCCCACCGGCAGCAAGGTAGGAGTCTGAGGGAAGACAGACCTCTGCCCTTCACAATGACCCCTCCACCCCACACCCCCCACCCCCTCATTAAAAACTACAAAATAAAATAACTGCAAAATGAAATCAGTGTAGAAATGATATTTTGACACTTTAGCTGAATTAAAGCCTGTGTTAGAACTGTGCTGTGGCTGGCTCATCAGTTTGGCAAATCTTTCACTACACTCTCAATCATGATAACTATAACATTACATTGAGCATGTGTGTGTTGTAATGTGCGTACAGTTTATTCAACTTATGTAAGACATTTGTTATGTTGAATAGTCATTCTGCATGAATAGTCAAGTGCAGACTTGAAGCACGTTGCTGTAGATGAATAGCCCCCTTGTGTGGAATAAAATTGAAAAAAAAGAGTTTCTGTGGCTGGGCAGAAATGTGTTTCACTTGAAATATCATCCTGACAAATGTAGTTTCAAAACACGTTACAGTTCAATGTGCCTGCCAGACTAGATGTAGGAATTGGATATCTAACACGACTCAGTCACTTTGGAGATTTGTTTAAGATCTTAAGCATTGGTTTGGTGGTCGGCTTGATACTTATACCAGTTTTTACTCAAAAAACATAGAATTTTCCTTATCCTTATGCATGAAAGGAACTCAGGGTATGATGAGCTTGGAGTTACTTATTGAATTCTCTTAAAATGTAATTAAGATTTAGGTTACTCAGTTGGTTAAGTATTTATGGCTCATGTACTCAAGTTCAGTGTACTCAAGTTCAGTGTACTCTTTCTTATAGGGACCCATTAAGGACTATGAATATTTAAAAATAAATGTTTCCTCTCATCAAAATAAGGACTTGGTACATTGGAGGAAATGCCTGCAGTGAATGGTGTATTATTTATTCTCAGTCTGGTGGGCTGTTCCCTATTAAAGGTGAGAGCCAGTAGGCTCACAGTATAAGCTTTGGTCAAACCTTTCTCACCCACTAACTTTCAGGGTATTAAGTAAGTGGATCCCAACCGGTGGCATGGTGGTTAGCACTGCTGCCTCACAGCTGCAGGGATCTGGGTTCAATTCCGGCCTCCGGTGACTGTGTGGAGTTTGCACTTTCTCCCCGTTGTCTGTGTGGGTTTCCTCCGGGTGCTCTGGTTTCCTCTCTCACTCCAGAGATGTCCAGGGTTGGGTTGATTGGCCATGCTAAATTGTCCCCTAGTGTCAGGGGGATTAGCAGGGCAAACACATGGGGTTACAGGGTTAGGGCCTGGTTAGGATTGTCAGTGCAGGTTCGATGGACCGAATGGCCTCCTTCTGCACTGTGGGGATTCTATGTTTAAGAAAGAAAGACTTGCATTTACTTTCATGACCGCTGGAACACTTAATACTTAATAAATTACTCTTTGAAGTGTAACCATTGTAATGTGTGAGAATTGGTGAGAGCATGTGTCAGTCATACAGGTGTTGGAGCAACTGAAAAGTGTGATGATAAAATGTATTTGTATTTTTCTTTATTATTGAATTTGTAATGTGTGTTTAGGTGATAAAAAGTATTATTTAGGAAGATACAGTGGGGAAATGAGGAACTCTTATGGATTTACATGCCACAGAGCTGTTGGATGATAGAATGTAATTGGTCAATGTCATGACTGAATCAATCAGTTAGAAAATCAGAAAAGACACATTAAAGATGATTCTGGGATCTGGCCAACAATCTCTCGATCTGCTCTCCTGCTCTGTAAAGTGATTGATTGACCGAGCTCTACAACATCACATTCATACAGACACAACAATTCCAATAATAATGCTTTAGATAGTGAAGTAACAGAGGTGGAAACCAAAATTGAAGTCACCAGGGTGTTTTCTGCGATACAGTAATATCATTACATCTTCACCACTATCCTCCAGCGATTGTTCCTTGAACACTGCACTTTTCAAAAATCGCCGATTACAATTAAGTTTTAGTGTTATTTGTTGACCATGCATTGAGCAATACATAAAATCTTGACCAGTGAAATCATACCAAACTAAATTTCTGGTATTTTCCATTTTAAAGTCACATTGGAATGAAAATCAGCAAACATTGTGGCATTTGATATTTTATACAATAGAACCCCTATGATAGTGAAAGAATGCAATATTGTTCGGCAGTGCAATGATGTTATGACATTTCCTTACAGATGACAAGACCAAGATACAGTGATTTATTCCAGGCATGAGATCACTTTCGGAACAAAAGCTTCTGTTTATTACTGAAATGCATTGAAGTCCTCCCTAATGCAGTGATAATGAATCTGCAGTCAAACATGTCTCAAAACCACACATTGCAATAGCTAAAATCCTGGACCAACATTTTCATTTGTGAGTTTCTTTTACAGCTTGTCCGTTACTGTTAAAAGACTTCAATTGTTTTCTTTGCTACAGAAACACCAAAACAAGGCACTGTAAGATATAATAGAGTTTCAATCATTCATTAGTCCATAATGTCAGAGATCTTACCCTGTACAATGGTTTTCAGTTTTCCAGAGCGCTCCACTAGCGACATACAAAAACATCTATCTTTCTTGTCACATACATGTGGGTATTTTCCTTTGATTGCTGTGCATTTTTTTTTATCACATTAATACCTGGAGGAGAATATTATCTATTATCCATCGGGTCGAAAGACAGAGTGCTCAGGGTTACCGCCCATTCTTGCTCTTAAGAATTATTAAATAACTTTTTGTGTAACTTTTGCACTCACTGAGGTGCAGGATTTCTATTTTGTGCACAATGTTCATACAGGATGGTCCAAGTTCAAGTATCGTCCAGTTAGATGCACAGTAAAGATGCCACTACTCAGCCTCAAAACCAGCCCAGCACCTTAAAGTTCACTAGTGAGGTATTTTTCCATTTCCCACATCAGCTATTCTGTGACCTCCATGAGATTTCTAATTTAGTGCCAGTTTTGCGCAAATTTTAAATCTAATCAGTTTGAATCGCAGAGGCGAAAGGCCAGTGTCTTAATACCTTGCACCATCCAACTTTTTCTGTCTGGTAAATTAACATTGGCATCTGGAAATTAAATAGATTGCACTAAATTTGAGATTTAAATTTTGTCATTGAGAAACAGAAGTAACAGGGTCAATGCCCATTGTACAGGGGCAAGTTTGAATAAAAGATCAAACAGAAATGAAGTTGTGTGTAATGTCAAGTTTTATCTATAAAAATGAAAAGATTATGGGGGAAAGAATGAGTGAGGGAAGCAATGACTTCTACGGTTTTTAAAATTGTGGTAAAGAGTGAGTTAGAGTAGAAGATTACACAGGGATTTGGGCTGAAAATTTCCCGTCTCACCCGCCGCAGGAATTGTAGCGGGCAAGACAGAAAATTCGATGGACCATTTAAAGATCCGTTGAGCTGTAGCAGAAATTTTCAGTCTTGAGGCGCTCACGGCTGGAAAATCAAAACAATGCAGATGTTGGGAAGAGGAACTGCATTAGGACAAAGAACAAGAGAAGGTATTGATAAATTACAGAAATAGGAAAGGATACAGTAGAGAGGTGAAAGAACCTTTGATAAGGTAGGACCATGGTAGGCTGATGACAAAGGCAACAGTATGTCAAGTCAAGGGACCAATAGCTGAATATATCCAACAGAAAATTAGCTTAAAAATAGAAAGCAGAGAGTAGGAATAATGGATAGATTTCTTCAAATTGGAATAAGATAGAAAGTGTTATTTCACAAAGATCAGCGATCCACCATGATTGTTCATAATTCACATTAATGATTTAGACTTGGGAGTGTCTCACAAATTTGATTGAGTTCTTTGAGGAAGTGACAAGAAAAAATGACCAGGGCAGGGCAGTGCATGTTGTATACATGGACTTTAGTAAAGCCTTCGATTAGGCTGGCAGCCTGACACAGAAGGTGAAGTCAAATGGGACCCGAGATGAGTTGGTAAGATGGATACAAAACTGGTTTGGGCACAGAAAGCAGAGAGTAGCAGTGGAAGGGTACTTTTCTAACTGTGACAAGCAGTGTTCCACAAGGATCAGTGCTGGGACCTCTGTTGTTTGTAATACATATAAATGATTTGGAGGAAAATGTAGGTGGTCTGATCAGTAAATTTGCAGATGATACAAAAATTGGGGGAGTAGCGGATAGTGAGGAGGATTGCCAAAGGATACAGTAGGATTTAAAGTGACTGCAGACCTGGGCCGAAAGATGGCAGATGGAATTTAACCCGGACAAATGTAAGGTGAAGTGGTTTGGAAGGTCTACTGCAGAAGGAAAGTATACAGTAAATGGTAGATCCCTTAGAAATATTAGCATACAGAGAGATCTAGGCGTGCAGATCCACAGTTCCTTGAAGGTGACAATTCAGGTGGACAAGGTGGCCAAGAAGGCATATGGCATGCTGGCCTTCATTGGTCGGGGCGTTGAGTACAGGAATTGGAAAATCATGTTGCAGCTGTATATAAGGCTTTGGTTAGGCCGCATTTGGAGTGTTGTGTACAATTCTGGTCGTCACACTACCAGAAGGATGTTGACGCATTGGAAAGGGTGCAAAAGAGATTGACCAGAATGTTGCCTGATCTGAAGGATATGGACTGTGAAGAAACATTGAACAAACTTGAATTGTTTTCATTGGAGTGTTGGAGGATGAGGAGGGACCTGATGGAGCTTTACAAGATTATGACAGGCTTGGATATAGTGGATAAACAGAGTCTTTTTCCCAGGGCCAAAGGGACAATTAGTTGGGGGCATAGATTGAGGGTGAGGGGAAAAGTTTAAAAGAGATGTAAGGGGCAAGTTTTTCACACAAAGGGTGGTGAATGCCTGGAATGCGCTGCCGGAGGAGGTGGTGGAAGCAAATTCTATAACCGTGTTCAAGAGGCACCAGGATAGATAAATGAATAGGCCGGGAATAGAGGGATATGGACCACGTAGAGGCAAGAAAATATTAGATTAGAGAGGCATCGTGTCGGCACAGACTTGGTGGGCCGAAGGGCCTGTCCCTATGCTGTACTGTTCTTTGTTCTTTAGTAACTCAATACCAAACTGGAGGCATTCAATTAACACTGAGGAGAAATGCAACTTCATTCAGGAAGACATTAGGATACTTGCAGGCTGGGCAATTAAGCAACAAATGAATTTTAACATAGATAAATGTGAGGTGATACACTTTAGTAGGTGTGATAACAAATCATTAAAAGCATCATCATGGCTCAGAAAAACAATTTAAAATGTTAACAATGCACTGGGATTTATTTCGAGAGGTACAGAATTCAAAAATAGTGTTAAGTTTATATAAGACATAGTCAGAATACTGTGCACATCTCTGGTCTCCATACAATATAAAGGACACGGATACACAGCAGGAAAGAACAAAACAGATTTACAGGGATTTACCACTGAGGGATTATTGCTATTCAGAAAGATTGAACATGTAGGAATTTTCTCCTCAGAAAATAAAATTTTGAGGTGATATTTAAAGTTAAATTTGTAATCATGAATGGGTTAGACAGGCTAGGTGTTGACAGCATGTTTCCAATTGTGGAAAACCTGGGAGCATAATTAAAAGATAATTGCTGTAATTCAATGGGGAAATAAGGAGAAATGTATTTACCAAGAGAGTGGTTAGAATATGGAACTCATTACCAGAGTAAAAGGAATAGATGTTTTGAAAATGAAACTAGATGAGAATATGAGGGAAAAAAGAATAGAAAGATAAGCTAAATGGCACGTCGATGGACTAGGAGGAGACTTATGTGGAGGATAAAAACAGCATTGGATTCATTTCTAGTGATATAGGATTCGAAAGCAGAGAAGATATGTTAAGAATAAAATGAGAACTTAAGAAAAAGGAGCTAGTGTTGGCTATTTGGCCCTTCAAGCCTCCTCTGCCATTCAATAAGATCATGCTTGATCTTCTGCCCCACCTCTACCTTCTTCCACAGCCTTAATTATTTTATAAAACCTTAGTTAGACCACACTTAAGAGTACTGTACCCAATTCTAGTCTCCATGTTACAAAAGGGATAGAAGCCTTGGAGAAAGTTCAAAAAAGGTTCAGAATTTTGATAAGAGTACAAACATTAGGATGGGCCTGGGCTGGATCACTTACTTTAGAAAATATATAGGTGGCCTATTAGAGGTGTTTAAAATTATGAAGAGGTTTTATAGGGTATGTGTAGAGAAGATGTTTCCACTTCTGGGAAGGTCTAAAATGAGGGACCATAAATATAAAATAGTCTTGAATAAATCCAATAAGAAATTCAGAATAAACTTCTTTATTCAATAAGCAGTGAAACTCACAATCATGAGGAGTAGTTGAGACAAAAAGCAAAGTTGCAATTGAGAGAAAGCTAGACTGGTATCTGAGAGAGAAAGGAGTAGAAGGACATGTTGTTAGGGTGAAGTGGAGTACATAGAGTGGGAGGAAAACTAATGTTAAGTATAAACACCAGGATAAACTGGTTGTGCTGAATGGCCTGCCTCTGTGTTGTAAGTTTGATGCAATCTCAGTTTTATTTGCTGAAATATTATGCAAAAAAGACAGAATATATTTTTTCTAAAGATTATTTATTCTTTTATGGGGTTAATCATTGTGAGTTCAAGACAGGTGTGAAAGATGTGATGAGAGATAGTAAAATATTTTGGTAGTGAATGATTTCTGGTTGGTTTAAATGCAAGACTTTTGTGAGTTAAGGTGCATTTAAGGTTTGTTTTTATTATTCATTCGTGGGACATGGGCATCGCTGGCTGGCCAGCATTTATTGCCCATCCCTAGTTGCCCTTGGCCAGTGTTTTCTATGCCAGGTTTTTCAAATAATAACATACAATCTCCTGTAGCACATTGTTACAAACCAATTGCCTGTTGTATGGCTCAGGATTAGTCAAAGATCTACAGGACAACCTGGCAGCTTGAAATCCATTGTTCAGTTGCTCTCTGTGGGGAAGTGAGGCTAAGTTGTTTAGTTGTTCTTCTGGTTAACTTAACTTGCCCAGGTTACCTTGTCATCAGGAAAAGAGCAGGAAATAACTGCTTTTCACTCATTTTATGTACCTTTCAAATATTTATCCAATTCCCCTTTGAAAGTTATTATTGAATCTGTTTCCATAACTCTTTCAGGCAATGCAGCCCAGATCATAATAACTCTGAAAAAATAAATCTAATCTCCTCTCTGATATTTTTGCCAATTATCTTTAATCTGTGATCCCTGGTTACCAACCTTCATCATAGTGAAAAAGGTTTCTCATTAATTACCCTGGAAAATCTTTCACAATTTTGAACATCTCTATTAAATCTCCCCTTAACCTTCTCTGCAAAGCTGAAGTCCCTCGTTCTTGTTATCAGTCTAGTAAATCATCTCTGCACCGCCACAAAGGTATTGACATCCTAATAAAACTGATGCTCAACTTGGACACAGTATGATTGGAATTTTTCAACGTCAGGAATTCTGGCAGTCACAGTTATATATCATGGTTGATTTTTCTTTCTATTGGCCTAGCTCTGGTACTCAGTAAACAAGATGTGGAGATGCCGGCGTTGGACTGGGGTAAACACAGTAAGAAGTTTATTTGGTAGCAAAAGCCACACAAGCTTTCGGAGCTGCAAGCCCCTTCTTCAGGTGAGTGGGAATTCTGTTCACAAACAGAGCATATAAAGACACAAACTCAATTTACATGAATAATGGTTGGAATGCGAATACTTACAACTAATCAAGTCTTTAAGAAACAAAACAACGTGAGTGGAGAGAGCATCAAGACAGGCTAAAAAGATGTGTATTGTCTCCAGACAAGACAGCCAGTGAAACTCTGTGGGGGTTACAAATAGTGTGACATGAACCCAATATCCCGGTTGAGGCCGTCCTCGTGTGTGCGGAACTTGGCTATCAGTTTCTGCTCAGCGACTCTGCGCCGTCGTGTGTCGCAAAGGCCGCCTTGGAGAACGCTTACCCGAATATCAGAGGCCGAATGCCCGTGACCGCTGAAGTGCTCTCCAACAGGAAGAGAACAGTCTTGCCTGGTGATTGTCGAGCGGTGTTCATTCATCCGTTGTCGCAGCGTCTGCATAGTTTCCCCAATGTACCATGCCTCGGGACATCCTTTCTTGCAGCGTATCAGGTAGACAACGTTGGCCGGTACACGTCTCATACTCTTGCAACTCGGCCAACGTTGTCTACCTGATACGCTGCAAGAAAGGATGTCCCGAGGCATGGTACATTGGGGAAACTATGCAGACGCTGCGACAACGGATGAATGAACACCGCTCGACAATCACCAGGCAAGACTGTTCTCTTCCTGTTGGGGAGCACTTCAGCGGTCACGGGCATTCGGCCTCTGATATTCGGGTAAGCGTTCTCCAAGGCGGCCTTTGCGACACACGACGGCGCAGAGTCGCTGAGCAGAAACTGATAGCCAAGTTCCGCACACACGAGGACGGCCTCAACCGGGATATTGGGTTCATGTCACACTATTTGTAGCCCCCACAGAGTTTCACTGGCTGTCTTGTCTGGAGACAATACACATCTTTTTAGCCTGTCTTGATGCTCTCTCCACTCACGTTGTTTTGTTTCTTAAAGACTTGATTAGTTGTAAGTATTCGCATTCCAACCATTATTCATGTAAATTGAGTTTGTGTCTTTATATGCTCTGTTTGTGAACAGAATTCCCACTCACCTGAAGAAGGGGCTTGCAGCTCCGAAAGCTTGTGTGGCTTTTGCTACCAAATAAACCTGTTGGACTTTAACCTGGTGTTGTTAAACTTCTTACTCAGTAAACAATACATGGATGTGAATCAGTATGACAATTAGTGACCATCAGAAAATAATGCTGCACAGTTTTAATGTAATTACTGGTTGCCATTTTCAACTTGAAAGCATCTACAGTGATATATTTAAAACTTACTTTCAGAAGTTGGTTACCAAGTACCTGTTGCCTATGTTTCTTTGAATTCAGCGAGGTTCCCTCATACTTAATAAAGTTTTGAGTTCTTTATCCTATGTGACAACGTTAATATAGTTTCATAGAGTCCTCAAACAAAGCTGCCAGGTCTTCCTCTGTCTGAGGCCTTGGTGCCAGTTTTGTTACTCTCTCCTAAAACAGAAAAAAAAACTATTTATTGTTTCTGAATCATTAAAGGCAATTCTCCTTCAGTACATGTGCTCTACATACCCCTGGGAATATGCTCATGTTGCTGAGGGAAAATAAATCCATGAGGAACAAACTCTCCTTTAGGTTTTGTGATGCCAAGAACATAATGATATTGTCCTGTCCTCTGAAAGATAAATCTCAAGATGGTGTGTTTAGCCTAAAGTAATTCAAGCAAGTGTCCAGGAGACTGATTAGCCAGCAAGGATCTGAAAGTTGGCTTTCCCATTGGTTAACAAGCTAGAGTATGGGTATCTCAGTTTTCATTGTTAGGGTTAGTTATATTGACTTCCCTTCACTTTTCTCCTTGACTCCCGGGGACTTATGCAATATCTGTTTATTGTATTGGCACATCTTAAGTCATGCTGGGTGTATAGATACTAGACAGACCATTTGATTTGATGTATTTGTTACTGTCACATGTATTAGTATACAGTGAAAAGTATTGCTTCTTGCGGACTATACAGACTAAACTATCCATAGGGAAGGAAAGGAGAGAGTAGTGTCACAGTCAAAGCTAGCGTGTAGAGAAAGATCAACTTAATTCTAAGGTAGGTCCATTCAAAAGTCTGATGGCAGCAGGGAAGAAGCTGTTCTTGAGTCGGTTGGTACGTGACCTCAGACTTTCGTATCTTTTTCCCGACAGAAGAAGGTGGAAGACGTCAGCAGTCAGAGCACTATAAACTACAGAGTATAGTCAAGGGGTATGGAAGTGCCATAACTTTGTTTGGTGGTGGGGGGGGGTATAGCCTGCCATGAGGGTGCCATGGGGAGGTGGGTGGGCAGCATGGCCTGACATGAAAACATATGGAACCATGGGGGTGGGGGGTGTCTCAGCCTGACATGGGGGCATGATGGGCCATGGGGGTGGCGGGGGTTAGCCTGGTATAAGGGGCATGAAGGGTCGGGGGTGAGGTAAGGGGGTGACATGAGAAGGACCTTTGAACTTATCTTTCAGAGGGTTCCCTCATGCAGACTCTGGGTCATGACACCTCTGAAAGGTCATGAATCCTGACTTTTTGTAAAGCTGTCAAGACACCATGAAAATTGTGGAGGAACAGAACATTCCTATCTCCACAATGGAGTCCGCCCCATTGTGAGTGTGGGGTGTGAGCTTTTGATCTGAACCAGCCTGCATTCTTAAAAGACACTCCTGAAAATCGCAAAGCCTGGGAATGGGGTCAGGAATCGCAGAATTGGGATCTACCTGATTTTTAGAGGGCTTCCAAGTCATCCTGGTGGAAATCCAGGTTATCATCTATGTTGTAATCAGCGAGGATTACCAGGCATTCATGCTGGTCTCAGGATTATCATGTGCTCTATGGCATTCCTGTCCAACCCTGTTGAGTTCCATGCTTTTGGGTTTGGAATAGCTGCCTGTTAGATCAGAGACCACAAACCCAGTGGACTCCAAAGGAATCACTCTAGCAAATAAAATGCATTGAAATGCAGGCAGTGTTGCTGGTTTAACAGTACATAAGGTCTGATTCACAAAAAGTCTGAATGCAGACAAACAAGTCAGGTATCTAGAAAGTACAACTTGTCCATTGCTGCTTGACTCAGAAGGTGACAGACTTGACATGATATTTTTCTGGAGTACGTGATGTAATTGTCTGTCCATTTTGTTAGCCCATGTGTTGTGACTGAAAGGCCTCATTCTTACTTCTGTCTACATCACTGTTCTAAAAGAAACCACCAATTTTGGGTACTTCCAACTTATTTCCTCGATATCCTTCACCCTGGCACTGTGTTAGGAAAACAAAGGTAGTTTTAAGGGATTTAAATTTAGAATTGATAAACATCATAGAAACCCTACAGTGCAGAAAGCGGCCATCTGGCCCATCGAGTCTGCACCGACCACAATCCCACCCAGGCCCTACCCCCATATCCCTACACATTTACCTGCTAATCCCTCTAACCTACGCATCTTAGGACACTAAGGGGCAATTTTAGCATGGCCAATCAACCTAACCCGCACATCTTTGGACTGTGGGAGGAAATCGGAGCACCCGGAGGGAACCCACACAGATATGAGGAGAATGTGCAAACTCCACACAGTGACTCAAGCCGGGAATCGAACCCAGGTCCCTGGAGCTGTGAAGCAGCAGTGCTAACCACTGTGCGACCGTGCCGCCCATCGGAAATAAGGTATAGATTTAAGTGTGTTAAATTGAATGTTTCCATGCCTGGAAGGATAAAATCTATAGTAAGATTCATGCTGGACAAAGGTGTTTATACGTGTGGGGGTTGGTTCATTTCGTGTTTCTAATACGCTTATAGAGGGCTATGGCATGAAGAGTAAATAAACTAGCCATGGTTGCTTAGCAACTGGGGAGGCTTGTAAGAACATAGAACATAGAACAGTACAGCACAGAACAGGCCCTTCGGCCCACGATGTTGTGCCGAGCTTTATCTGAAACCAAGATCAAGCTATCCCACTCCCTATCATCCTGGTGTGCTCCATGTGCCTATCCAATAACCGCTTAAATGTTCCTAAAGTGTCTGACTCCACTATCACTGCAGGCAGTCCATTCCACACCCCAACCACTCTCTGCGTAAAGAACCTACCTCTGATATCCTTCCTGTATCTCCCACCACGAACCCTATAGTTATGCCCCCTTGTAATAGCTCCATCCACCCGAGGAAATAGTCTTTGAACATTGACTCTATCTATCCCCTTTATCATTTTATAAACCTCTATTAAATCTCCCCTCAGCCTTCTCCGCTCCAGAGAGAACAGCCCTAGCTCCCTCAACCTTTCCTCATAAGACCTACCCTCCAAACCAGGCAGCATCCTGGTAAATCTCCTTTGCACTCTTTCCAGCGCTTCCACATCCTTCTTATAGTGAGGTGACCAGAACTGCACACAATATTCCAAATGTGGTCTCACCAAGGTCCTGTACAGTTGCAGCATAACCCCACGGCTCTTAAACTCCAACCCCCTGTTAATAAAAGCTAACACACTATAGGCCTTCTTCACAGATCTATCCACGTGAGTGGCAACCTTGAGAGATCTGTGGATATGGACCCCAAGATCTCTCTGTTCCTCCAGTCTTCAGAACCCTACCTTTGACCTTGTAATCCACATTTAAATTAGTCCTACCAAAATGAATCACCTCACATTTATCAGAGTTAAATGTAAGGTAGAAATACTTTTAAGTTCTAATTTAGCTGAATTTGTGGACAGTTGAAGAAAGACACCAGGGAGTGATCAGCCCCTATTTTATTATTTTGATTCCAAGTGCTGGGTGGACTTGAAACTGGGAGTGTTTAAGATCCGACTTTTAGACCCGTTCTCCGGGGCCCCCGTACGCACTCTGCTTGAAAAAATGTCAGCGATTCTGAATCACGCTGCACAAGCCTGTGGGCGGGGCTTATCGCACCTGAAACCCTGCAGCTCCGATCGGCGCCTCCAACTGCGCATGTACAAAAAAGGTGATAGAATGTGGCTCCCTGCCACATCCCTCCTGGGCTGGATAATGCCTCCCCCTGGCCACCACAGACATTGCGCCACCCCCCAACATTACTGACCCCCTTATCCCACATCCCTTCGCCACCCAGACCGATCGCGGGCCCCTCCCCCTCACTGATCTCAGGCAGAGTGGCAGCAGACACCCCCCTTCCCCCCCACCGATCTCAGGCAGAATGGCAGCGAACGCCTCTACCCCCCCTCCCCCCCACCAATCTCAGGCAGAGTGGCAGTGGACTCCTCTTCCCCCCACTGATCACAGGCAGAGTGTCAGCGGACCTCCCTTCCGCACCCCCCCCCCCCCCCCCACTGATCTCAGGCAGAGTGGCAGCGGACCTATCTTCCCCGCACCCCCCCCCCCCCCCCCCCCCCCCGCTGACCGATCTCATGCAGAGAGCCGTTGGACGCTAACTGGAGCGCCCGAATCGGACTTTTATGGAGCATGTCTGTTTCGCGCCGATTCTGGATGGTCGAAAGCGGTGGTAAAGGGGGAAGTGCTGGTAAAGTTTGGCGTGCAGCCCCTTAAATCAATTTAAAGTCAATTTTGGGCGCGGTCCCGATCGTGGCCATTTTCGGGCTTTGGTAAAGGGGGAACCGGCGCAGCGGAGGGTGCGAATTGCGCTACTCGCCTCATGCCCGACTTTACCAAGTTTTCACACCTGAAAGTGGGCCTAACTTGGTAAAAACGGGCCCCTCATCTCTCAATTCTGCCAGAAGGAAGACTGGACAGGATGTGAACTGCAAAGAGGAAGGCTTCCCGAAGAAGCAGTTACTGTCCAGATAACCAGGGACAGAACAAATGTTTAAAAATGACTGAAATTAAGAGAACAGAGACCAAGGTACTGTTCACAAGGATTCAAGGAAGAATAAACAAAGTGTTCTGAGTTAAAGACACTATTGCAGTAACCAGATTTAAAGTGAGAAAGCAGACTTCAGAGGTAAATCAAAAGTTTGATGCCATTTTAATAGAGTCTGAGAATCGAGAGTAAAAGCAATCTTGAATAGATTGTACAGCAGTTAAGACAAGGAAATCCTAAAGTGTGTAATTTAAAACCCAGATACTGGATCCGCTGTTAAAAAGAGCGAAAGCTTTGTTTAAAAGAGTCGTTTGGAAAACCAGGACCTGATTTTGGAATACAAACCGCTCATGGAAAGCTTTATTGTGAAAGAGGATTTTAAAGGGAGTCTTGGGAGTGGAGTTTGGAAACTTTTATCATCTGGGGAATTCTGAGGAGAAATCCACAGACACCAGATTGGGTTCAGAGTGCAGTGTGTATTGGACCACAGCTAATCTGTGTGCTTAAAGGGACTTTGTGTTACTGAGACCATTGTAGATTAAGATATGCTTTGTAATCCGTGTTGACCTTAAAATCTGTATATCATTGTGAAGCTAAGGGGGGGGGGGGGGGGGAGTAAAGGTGTATTTTATAATAATCCAATTTTTCATGTTTAATAATGATTTTTTTCTTGTTGCTGGAACTAATTAATGGTCTTGTGACTCTGTTCCTTTATGCTTTATAAAAAAAAGTAAAAGTTATGGTTTTTTGAGCTAGGGTTCCATTCTGGGATCTTTCCGTCCAGTTATAACGTCATCTGGGATTGACCAACTAGAATAGCGGGGGAGGGAGGGGGGCAATATGCCATTTGGGAGTCCTCATTACGAATGCAAAAAGCCTATTTTCCTGACTACAGACTCTTCTAGCATTACCATTCTCCTACTTTGTTGGCCAGCCATGTGTAGGGTGGTGAAAAAGGCATATGGGACACTTACCTTTATCAATCAAGGCATAGATTACAAAAGCAGCAAAGTTATGTTGGAGTTGTATAGAACTTTGGTGAGGCCACAGCTGGAGTAGTGTGTGCAGTTCTAGTCGCTACATTATAGGAAGGATGTGATTGCAGTGGAGGGGATGCAGAGGAGATTCACCAGGATGTTGCCTGGGATGGAACATTTATGTTAGGAAGAGAGGTTGGATAGGCTTGAGTTGTTTTCTTTGGAGCAGAGAACACGGCGGGGCGACCTGATCAAGGAGTATAAGAATATGAGGGCCATGGACAGAGTGGAGCAGCTGTACCTCTTAGTTGAAGGATCAGTCACGAGGGGACACAAGTTCAAGATGAGGGGCAGGAGGTTTAGGGGAGATGTGAGGAAAAGCTTTTTTATCCAGAGAGTGGTGTCGGTCTGGAATGCGCTGCCTGGGAAGGTGGTAGAGGTGAGTTGCCTCACATCCTTTAAAAAGCACCTGGATGAGCAGCTGGCACATCATAACATTCAATGCTATGGGCCAAGTGCTGGTAAATTGATTACGTAGGTAGGTCAGATGTTTCTCAGTTGTTGGTGCAGACTCGATGGACTGAAGGACCTCTTCTGCACTGTGTGATTCTGTGATTAGTTTACCATGGAAAATTCCACTTTTCAATTCATTTCTCTCTTTTCTTAGTTTTAGTTTAGCTCATTTTTTTTGTAACTCCAATGGATAATAATTTTGTAAACCTCAAAATTAAACTTTTCTTACTGGAGCAGTGCTTTAAACTTATACATACAAACCAAATGCAAATTAGGAGTAGGCCATTCTGCTCCATCATTCAATAAGATCATGACTGATCTGATTGTGGCCTCAATTCCATTTTCCTTCCTCCCTCCTATGCACTTTGGTTCCATTGTCAGTCAAGAATCTACCCAACTCAACTTAAAAATATTGAATGAACCTGCCTCCACTGCTTCTGGGGAAGAGGGTTCCACAGACCCTCAAACCTCTGAGATGGAAAATTTCACCTCAACTCAATTTTAAATGAGAGACCCCTTATTTTAAAACAGTTCCCCTAGTTCTAGTCTCTCTCCCACAAGGGGAAACATCCTTTCATCATCCACTCTCTCAAGTGTCCTCAGGATCTGATATGTTTTAATAAGGTTGCCTCTAATTCTCCTAAATTCCAATGGATACAGGCCCAACCTGTCCAGCCTTCCCTCATGGGACAGCTCCAGGAATCAGTCCAGTACACACCTGAGGCAGAGTTCCTTTGACTAGAGCTGGAATATCTTCTTTGCTGTAACCAACTGCACTCAGGCCGTCTTCAACATTCAGCTCAAACAGTAAGTTCCGAAGAGTATCAGCCAGAACTAATCCTGCATCTTCACGTTTCACAGTCTGTACGTCAGTCCCTGGTAAACACAGAGCAACAGATAGGAAGACAGTCACAATTACAGTTTCATTTACTCTCCTCTATGTCTGTTTCCAGTATATAGAGAATTCACGGGCTGCATGGTGGGCACAGTGTTTGGCATTGCT
The DNA here is from genome assembly GCF_964213995.1 of Mustelus asterias. Lineage (NCBI taxonomy): Eukaryota > Metazoa > Chordata > Chondrichthyes > Carcharhiniformes > Triakidae > Mustelus > Mustelus asterias. Next base: position 74,193,933 of record NC_135807.1, on the reverse strand, counting down.
GCTTCACAGCGCCAGGGAACTGGGTTCAATTCCGGCCTGTGTGTAGAGTTTGCACATTCTCCTTGTGTCTGCATGGGTTTCCTCTGGGTGCTCCGGTTTCCTTCCACAGACCAAAGATGTGCGTGTTAGGTTGATTGGCCATGCTAAATTGCTCCTTAGTGTCAGGGGGACTAGGAGAGTAAATATGTGGGGTTACGGGGATAGGACTTGGGTGGGACTGTTGTCAGTGCAGGCTCGATGGGCCAAATGGCCTCCTTCTGCTCTGTAGGAATTCTATGATTCATACAAGTAAAATGAATGAAATAGCTACTTTCACAAAGCTCTTGTTTTCTTTCTAAGCTCCATTTTGATTATGTCCTTACAAAGAACTTATTGTGGAAATCAAACTATTAAAAGTTGTCATCTGACAAGAACTATTGTTAAATTTTAATGCATGACACCATTTAATGCATTCCTCATTATATTGGATCAAATTTATTAATTGTAAGTCGTATAGGTTTTCAAAAGAATTATAACTAATTATATTTTAATCTTAATTTTAGCAATGTCCACTGGTGTGTTTTTAGTTCTAAAATAAAGACTTTTCATGTTATTAAATATAAATTTATTGGTAGATATATATCAGAAAGATAATGAATGAAAGTTGTTGTACGGATGGGATTTATATCTAACTCTGCTAATCTGATCAGTAAAATCTCAGCCAGCTAAATACATTGCACTTTATTCAATTCATCATTGAGGTCACTCAATGAACAAGCATAATTCCAAAAAAATCAAATGATGTCTTGTTTAATAATCGTTCTGTTGGCAACTTTATGTTTGATTTCTATAAATATGTTTTTGGAAGGGCATTACCAGTAAAGGAATTTATGAAGTAAATAAAAGGCATGTTCTACAAATTTAGAAATTCACAAACTCTCAGTTCTAATACTGTTTAAGGTGTCTGTGAGAATTCAACCTCCTACCTAGTATCTCTGCTGCTTCCAAGTGCCGTTCAGGACACACAGAGCCTGTGAAAGTGAAGACTGCAGGTGAGGTCAAAACCACAGAAAGGCCATGAGGCTGAAAAAAAGAGAACAGCACCGATTATGTAAGGTGGCAACTTGCAACAAACCTCTTTGAAAGAAAGAAAATGATTAAAATAAACCTCCTTCCAAATTCACACATTGATATGTTCACCAAAATCTCCTCCTTTAACTGTGATTCATCCCTGCTGATTTCAGTCCATATCTAGTCCTCACTCTGACTTCGCCATCCTCTTGTGTTCACTCTCTCTCACCCTTCACATGAATTCTCTCATCCATATCCATGGATACCCTGCAACCTTGATATTACCACCTTGAGGACTCAATTATATTGCCCACCTTGTTGTCTGCCTTACCATCCAACCTGGGTTCCTTCATCCTCACCACTTACTTCAACTGTGTCCTCCACCACCATACCTCCAATCCCTAGTCTCTGCCTTTATTATGACCCAATCACTCATCATCTATTGACCCTGCCATTACCCTGGAGTCCCCATCACTTTGTTAGGTCCAAGGGGGGACAACTGAGCTATTCACTCAACATCATATTTGACCCAGTCATATTAAATATTATCACACAAGGTTCACTTAATCTCACACTCTACTGCTTAATTTCTATTTAAGCCTCTTGCAGTCATTTTGCCATTGAAGTGCACATTTTCCTTTCCCATCACTCCCTATTTTCCAATCAGCACAAAGCTATCAATGGTAGACAGGAAATAGTTTCGAACAATGGAGTTGAAGCATCCCAATGTAAATACACAAGAACACATTTCTTGCTGGCCCAGATTCAGGGTTCAATCTCTATTGTGGTCTTTCGCATCACTTAAATCCAAAAATAAGTTATGGTTTTGTGATACACCTCTACCATATTACCTGCAAGATATATGCACTCTAATATTGCATGCACATTTCAAAATAAATACATACCACCAAAGGGTGATCGACATTGTAATCCTTTGCTCTAAAGCTTTTCACCATTCCTGCTATTGGATAGGACATTCCATGGCTAAGTACATAAAACATACAGTTTGAGTTACTGTATTTGCTCTTGTGTAACTCAAGAGTTGTGAAAATTCAGCATAATTTGACAAGCCTCATGTCAAAACTACCAGAATACATAATTACAGATTCAAGTTAGTGAGCTTTCAGAAATGCATGGGTTATTTGAGAGTGAGTATGGATTACTTAAAGGCACGTTGTGACGTATCTAATATATTTTTTAAGAAGTGATGGATAGAAAAAGAAGTTCAGGAAAGAAATGTAGTTCATAGGGATTTTTAAAAGGCATCAGCTCAGGACAGGGGTGGAGGCAGGGCTGGTTTGATTGGATGGAGGGTGTGGGGTGGAAATCTTCGGGAAAGGCCTGAGGGTGGTCTTCCTGCTGCTGTGGTGGGTGAGGGCTTGCTATGCAGGGAGGCCACCCAGAAAACCCTATCAGGTCTGCCAGGGCCTCTCAGGAGTTCTCCCATTCACGGGCACTCTGTGTCTGATCAAGGGGCCCAGAGCCAGGAAGTGGGGGGCCTACAGGAAGCCATCACTCTGCCCTTGCTTCTGACACCCTTCACCTACCTCCCATGCGCCTCACTGGCACTCCCCTTCCGCACAACCTCCTTCCTCCCCATACTTACTTCTATCTTTGGATCCATTGGCGATCCTTGTAGAAGGCCATTGTAGTACTGGCAGTGGCCACCGCTTCTGGTAGTGCTGTCAGTACTGGCCAGCTTTGGGGGATTAATCAGATGGGAGGCCTGACAGTGCCCAGATATGATTGAAGTGTAATAGCGATTGGTTTAAAAGGAGGTATTGTGCTGTGGATAGAAAGTTGATTGACGAAAAGCAATACATGAAGGTAGATGGGTTATGCTCAGACCGGAGAAGGATTAGAAGTAGTTTTCCCTCAACATTTGATCTTTGTGCATTTAATTAGACTTGCTCATAGGGAACACAATCTCAAATTTTGTTAATTTCACAAATAGTGAGGAGAACTGCAAAATATTTCCGGACGCCAGAGACACATTAGCAAAATGGACAGGCAGGTGAAAATGCAGTTTACTGCAGGTAAGTGTGATGTACCACATGCTGGGAGGCAGAGTGAGAGTATACACCTAATGGTAAGGTGGATGAACTGAGGCACATAGGGGTTCAAATCTATGTAGGGCTGAAATGATGTGACACTTTTTATGGAACAGATATAAATATGCTTGAAGCTTGCTTTAAAGGGGTTAGTTTTACAGAACAGCTACATCATGCGATTCGAATCAGAAATCACACCAAACAGTTAGATGGTCCCAAACAATAGGATTTTGAGCATACATTTACACTTTAGGGATTTTAGGGATCAGAGTTTGAATTATAGAAAGGATATTAAAATCATGGATGATGTATAGCTGAAACTCATCACGATTAAGCCAGGAATGGCAACCTAGAGTGGTGAAGAGAGGCTTGGGATGCAAGGATTATTTAGACTAAAGCAGTGAAGGCTAAAATCAGATTTAATAGAGGTTTTGTAGATTATGAAGAATTTTTGATCAAGTGAATATGGAAGCACTATCTCCTCTGATTGAAAAGGGAGTTTGACAAGGGAGTTCCCAATTTAAGAAGAGATTGTGAGGAAAGTGGTTAGGATATATTTCTTTACACTGAAGTTTGTTGGTGCATGAAATGCTTTCCCATAGGGTTACATACCAATTTAAAGGAAAATATTCAAACTAAAGGAAAAGGTAGGTTATTAGTTATAACATACATATTAAATAGTTTTAGTTTGCATCAGAAATTATGTTTAAAAGTTGTATGCTTGAGTCTGAAATAATCTATGGGGGAAAGGCCCTGCATATTGTAGCAGTAAGGTAACTTCCTAATTTAACTGATCTCAACTAAAGCATCGTGATTAGCCTGTGAATGAATAAAGATCAGATCAGACTTAATCTTGATTTTCTCAAGGTTGAACAGTCTGTCATTTCCTATTGTCCTGGTAACCACCTGAAAATGGCTACCTGGACAAGGTACCAGAGTGGGGCCAGCACGTGTGTTGTGCTGTAGACCAGAAATAGGAGCAAAGGATAATAAAACATATGTGCTTAAGCCTTAAAGAACATATAGCAGTATATACTCATTTTAGGATTTAAAAAATATCCTTTAGGGTGCGACTTGATGGATCCTAGCAAATATTTATTTTAGACAGAATTGTGTGGTGCACATACACTGCAGTGCCATTGGATGGGGAATTCTCTTTTGGCACAGCCTGAGGACTTTGAAGGTTTGTTATTATCTAATTCACAGCAGGAAAAATAACAGACAAATCAGTCTATAAAACTCTAAAATATTGAGCCTCTTTCCATCTTGAGCAAATATATGCACGTTATCTACTCAAGGTTGGGGCTTCATAACATAAGTGTATCACACTGCTTACCAGAGATGAACGCCAGCATTTCCAAAGCCAAATCCTGCAAAAACACTTGCAAGGTGCATGTTGCATCGAGCCTCAAAGTCATCAGGATATCTGATAGCACTAGTCGATTGAAGGAGAAATTAAAATGTTACATGCAGTATAACATTGAAAGTCAAATACCTGAGCAATCACCTATGGCATTGCACATGGGAAGTTAAGACCAAGGGCAGAATTTTAAACTCCCCCACTGGCAGGTTCTTAGGTGGGTAGGGAGTGTAAAATTGAATGGATGGGATTTCCCCCAGGAACCTGCCCACCCAAACACAGATACAATGTCATGTTTGGGGCAGGCAGGAACATGGGGGTTGAAAACATGCCCATTTGCCAACTTAATGACACTTAAGGGCCTTATCCCACCCAGCCTCAATTATTAGGCAGGCAGGTGTGGGTAGGGTGGGAAAGTGACATTTACACTTTTCCCTAAGTTCAGAAGGAAAGGGGTGGGAGACGGGGCTCACTCTGAAGGCTCCCTTTCACTCTGGCTTATTGCCTGACACTGCGAATGCCCCCACCTTCCTGCCTCCGGTACTTCCGGGTCTTACCTTTCCAAAGGCCCGGGACTTGTCTCAGGCAGAGTGCTGCAGTACCACTTCTGGCCACTGCTGTGCTGTGCCTGATTGTGTTGAAGAGCTGCTGGCCAATCAGATTGGTTCAAATGGGTGGGGCTTCCCTCCAAGGGCAGATGGAAGTCCTGTTTGCTGCCAATCAACACTCAAGTGAGTGATAAATAGCAGTGGGATTTAGAGAGTCGGTGGCTGCGCGTTAGGCCCACTCTCAGGATGGTGAGCACCAATCGTTCACCATTCTTAAAATTCTACCCCAAGTGTAGTCCTTCAGATGTTTGGATTCAGAGGGAAATTTAAAACTCAGTTATAACAGTTTATAACCATATAGATTTTGAAATGGGTGATTGGGAGACACTCAATGGAAATTCTAGGCACTTGTATATGATGTGCACTTCCTGTCCATAATCCTCACTTCCTGCCTTTACAATAGTAATCTTATATGTTAAAATAATGGAAAATGCATGTGTAATCATTCATACTGGAAACGTTTTCTATAAACAGGCCAACATTTTTCCTCATTCTTTGATGAATCAACTAAATCACTCAAAGTGATTTTTTTGAAAAATTTCCATCTTTGTCTCCAAAGTTTCCTCAATAATGTGATCAAATATATCCATTAGATTGTCTTTTCTATCTTTTAATACATCATTTTTACTTTAAGGACTCAGCCTGTTTCCAAGGCTTGGATTTGTCTTAATAATTTTATCTCAACCATTGGATAGAGCTTTCAACCACATCTGTGCATTGAGTAAGCTCAGTAGTAGAATGTATCCTTCACGCAGCAGCATGAGGTGAAGGATAAGAAGGGTCCCTTTGTCCTGGGAGGATTGAGAGTTTCTATTTTCTCCAAAAGATTTTAAAATAAACTGGAGGTTAAATTCTCCAAGCTTTACTTTAGACAGGTGTTGAGTTTTATTTAAAACTGCTATTTTTGAATATGAACTAGTCACAGATGGGCAACACCTGTTGCATTAGCAAGATTAGCAGAATCTTTTTTATTAGCCATTCACTCGCTATTGAGAACTCAGTAAAACAGCTTATCTTTTTAAACATTTTTCTGGATTAAAACAACTTTGTAACACATAAAATTCAATTTTGATTTAGCATTTTATGAGGTAGCTTTGTTTGTGAAATTTATGTTTATTAAAAACAATTAGAAAACTCGTAATAGTGTATTAAAGATTCAATTCTGTGTCACCGGTGCACGCCACAAGGCCACATCAGCAAATTATGCAGCTCCAGCCACCATTTTCATCCATTCCTTTTACAAAGTGGACAATTGACTTCTGAATGCAAAACATAGACAAGAAATAGTTGACAACGGAGAAAATAATGGGGGCGCAAGGGTGGGGGCAGAGGGAGGGGGAGTCTAGACTGCCCAGAAAAACTGTAGATGGTTTCAGCAGAAGAGGCCGATGAGAAGGATTATCACTGGGATTGGGGTCTGATTATTCAACAGAATTATGGATATGTGTGGGGGTCACAGGGTAGTTGTCATGGGGGACTTTAACTTTCCAAATATTGATTGGAACCTTTGTAGGTCAAATAGTTGGGATGGGGCAGTTTTTGTGCAGTGTGTGCAGGAGGGTTTCCTGACACAATGTGTGGATAGGCCGACAAGAGGTGAGGCCACATTGGATTTGGTACTGGGAAATGAACCGGGCCAAGTGTTAGATTTGGTTGTGGGAGAGCACTTTGGAGATAGTGACCACAATTCGGTGTCTTTTGTTATTGCAATGGAGAGGGATAGGGTTCTACGGCAGGGCAAGGTTTACAATTGGGGGAGAGGTAATTATGATGCGATTAGGCAAGAATTAGGGGGCATAAGATGGGAACAGAAACTGTCAGGGAAAGGCACTAATGAAAAGTGGAACTTTTTCAAGGAACAAATACTGGGTGTCCTTGATAGGTATGTCCCTGTCAGGCAGGGAGGAAATGGCCGAGTGAGGGAACCATGGTTCACGAAAGAGGTGGAATGTCTTGTGAAAAGGAAGAGGGAAGCTTATGTAGGGATGAGGAAACAAGGTTCAGATGGCTTGATTGAGGGTTACAAGTTAGCAAGGAATGAGCTGAAAAAGGGGCTTAGGAGAGCTAGGAGGGGACATGAGAAGTCCTTGGCGGGTCGGATCAAGGAAAACCCCAAGGCTTTTTACTCTTATGTGAGGAATAAAAGAATGACCAGGGTGAGGTTAGGGCCGGTCAAGGACAGTAGTGGGAACTTGTGTATGGAGTCAGGAGAGATAGGCGAGGTGATGAATGATTACTTTTCTTCAGTGTTCACCAAGGAGAGGGGCCATGTTTTTGAGGAAGAGAAGGTGTTACAGGCTAATAGGCTGGAGGAAATAGTTGTTCGGAGGGAGGATGTACTGGCAGTTTTGAATAAACTGAAGGTCGATAAGTCCCCTGGGCCTGATGAAATATATCCTAGGATTCTTTGGGAGGCAAGGGATGAGATTGTACAGCCTTTGGCTTTGATCTTTGGGTCCTCACTGTCCACGGGGATGGTGCCAGAGGACTGGAGAGTGGCGAATGTTGTTCCTCTGTTTAAGAAAGGGAATAGAAATGACCCTGGTAATTATAGACCGGTTAGTCTTACTTTGGTGGTTGGTAAATTGATGGATAAGGTCCTTAGGGATGGGATTTACAACCATTTAGAAAGATGCGGATTAATCCGGGATAGTCAGCACGGATTCGTGAAGGGCAAGTCATGCCTCACAAATTTGATAGAATTTTTTGAGGAGGTAACTAAGTGTGTTGATGAAGGTAGGGCAGTTGATGTCATATACATGGATTTTAGTAAGGCGTTTGATAAGGTCTCCCATGGTCAGCTTATGATGAAATTAAGGAGGTGTGGGATAGAGGGAACGTTGGCCGATTGGATAGGTAACTGGCTATCTGATCGAAGACATAGGGTGGTGGTGGATGGAAAATTTTCGGACTGGAGGCAGGTTGCTAGCGGAGTGCCACAGGGATCAGTGCTTGGTCCTCTGCTCTTTGTGATTTTTATTAATGACTTAGAGGAGGGGGCTGAAGGGTGGATCAGTAAATTTGCTGATGACACCAAGATTGGTGGAGTAGTGGATGAGGTGGAGGGCTGTTGTAGGCTGCAAAGAGACATAGATAGGATGCAAAGCTGGGCTGAAAAATGGCAAATGGAGTTTAACCCTGATAAATGTGAGGTGATTCATTTTGGTAGGACTAATTTAAATGTGGATTACAGGGTCAAAGGTAGGGTTCTGAAGACTGTGGAGGAACAGAGAGATCTTGGGGTCCATATCCACAGATCTCTAAAGGTTGCCACTCAAGTGGATAGAGCTGTGAAGAAGGCCTATAGTGTGTTAGCTTTTATTAACAGGGGGTTGGAGTTTAAGAGCCATGGGGTTATGCTGCAACTGTACAGGACCTTGGTGAGACCACATTTGGAATATTGTGTGCAGTTCTGGTCACCTCACTACAAGAAGGATGTGGAAGCGCTGGAAAGAGTGCAAAGGAGATTTACCAGGATGCTGCCTGGTTTGGAGGGTAGGTCTTATGAGGAAAGGTTGAGGGAGCTAGGGCTGTTCTGTCTGGAGCGGAGGAGGCTGAGGGGAGACTTAATAGAGGTTTATAAAATGATGAAGGGGATAGATAGAGTGAACGTTCAAAGACTATTTCCTCGGGTGGATGGAGCTATTACAAGGGGGCATAACTATAGGGTTCATGGTGGGAGATATAGGAAGGATATCAGAGGTAGGTTCTTTACGCAGAGAGTGGTTGGGGTGTGGAATGGACTGCCTGCAGTGATAGTGGAGTCAGACACTTTAGGAACATTTAAGCGGTTATTGGATAGGCACATGGAGCACACCAGGATGATAGGGAGTGGGATAGCTTGATCTTGGTTTCAGATAAAGCTCGGCACAACATCGTGGGCCGAAGGGCCTGTTCTGTGCTGTACTGTTCTATGTTCTAGAATCCAAAGTCAATGTGGGTTCAATTTTCTGGACCTCTTCCTTGCAAGACTGCTCTCCCATTAACACTGCCAGAACATTGCAACATCCAATTCTGCCAGACGATACCATCCAAAATCTTTTCCCCAGTTTGACATAAAACAAGGAATTAAGGTTGAATGGGATGTTTCAAACAAAATTCTTTTGGATGGGTCGAAGACTGCGGTTTATTTTTACTGCTGCTACTGTTTTTGAAGCTGCCATGTAATGTTAGAATTATTCATCGTAAGTTTATCCTTCAATGTGAGGGGACAATTTATTCCTTTCCACCATTCCTTCTCCTTACACAATGGTTGTCTCATTCAAGATTCCATTCGACACACGCTACTTGGAGCAAGAGAGAGGAAGAAAATGAGGATGAGCAAAACTGCAAGATGAAATGAAAGAGAGGCAACATTGTAGGATGTGGGTTTCTAACTGCAGATATCCTGCTAACCAAAGGTAACAACTGCCTTGAACCTAGCTAGCACTCCCCTTCAACCTGTGTAAACAGACCTCTGCTAGGCTGATTGCATTGGTGATTCTTGGAACTCAGCAAAGCATACATAATGAAGCCACCTGGCAACTGTATCACCAGAAACAGATGACCAGGTATCGGTTTCTCCAGATGGCTTCATTATGATCAGGGAAACCATGCCTGAATACTTCACATGTTGCAAAAAGACTGGCAGCAGAATGGCTGGGCAAGGATGATCCTGCCAGCAATAGTGAAGGTAACAACTGCCTTGAATCTGATTGCCTCACGCTCTTTTAGGAGGTCATTGGTGGTGTCAGTATCATTTGAAGTGCATTGCTGCATAAAGCAAAAATATTGCATTTCTTTTCCCATCGGTAATAGAAAAACTGGAGAGGTCAGTAAGTTTTGATTCTATTGAATGATTTTCCTACAGTTGAGGATCTCACTGATAGCAAACACGGTCTTCAATCAACAGTGACTACTCATACATGAAGATCCAAGGACTATAACAGAAGGGTACTTAATGGACACTTGGGAGAAATAAACCTGCAGAGCCACAGGGATAGAGTGAGGGAGTGGGACTGACTGGATAGCTCCGCAGAGAGCTGTTAGGGACTCCATGGGCCAATTCTTCTCTTTCTGTGCTGTAAATGATGCTGTGACTCTAAATGAGTATGACTATCAACATAGAAGGGCCCCAGTGAGCTCGGACACAAACAGGTTTTCTGGAAAATCCCATCAAACTGTTGGGATTAAAGAGTGGTCAAGAGATGCTGTGTGCCCATCCACTGGTACCCACACTCCCACGTGAGGAGACAGTGGTGACTGGGCCTCATTCTGGTAGCTGATTAGTGCCTGCAAAGGTTTAAACTATCAAAGTAGGTTGTGACAGCAGACATGAGGTCACAGGTATGTGTGAAGGACTGATTCACTTAATGGGTGGAATTTAATAATAGTGGCAGGAACCTGATCTCTGGCTGCCTCGAGGGGTGAAATCTCCAATTGACAGCGGGACTCCTGCTGCTGGGCCTCCCAGCTCACCGGTAACATCAATTGCAGGACTTTCCCCAGTAGGATGAAAATCCCACCCCAAGACCTGCCAGCCAATCAGAGGCATGCATTACTCTTATACCAACATTGTCACCAGAAGCAGTGGCTGTTTCCTGTAATAGACACGGGCTTTTACCAAGGTTCATTGTGGGATCCCTGAAGAAAGGTAAGTGATGGCGGGATAGAGGTAGTGGGGAGGAGGTTGCCAGCGAGGATGGGCAAGAGGGATTGGGGGAGAGGATAGGGGTAGCTCTCGGCAGCCCCCTTCTTCCAGAGACTGGGTCCTTCAACAACAAGGTACCATCACAACTAGGCTATAAGCAAACCGTTTGCTTGTCGGTCTCACCGCAAGGCAAGTCCCCCGTCCACCTCTTGTCAAGTACTAGAAATGGTGTGATGAGGCCGTTAAATGGGCATTAATTGCTTAAGGGCCTCACTTGGTATCCGGGCAGAAAGGTCATCCGCAAGCATTTCCACCCCAGATTAATCAGGGAGTGGCTGGAAGGTGGGCAGTCCCCACCTCATACACTACTGTCTGGTCAAATGGCTTCTCCCTCCTCGTAACTCGCTTCTGGGGATGGGTAGGAGTTGGTCGGGGGGGGGGGGGGGCGGGGGTGAGGGGCATTAAAATATACCTAACATGTGGGGTCAGTCCAGACAGTTCTGACGAAGGGTCATCCAGACTCGAAACGTTGGTTCTATTCTCTCCCCATAGATGCTGTCAGACCTGCTGAGATTTTCCAGCATTTTCTGAATTTGTTTCAATCCACACATCCAGGCTAAAATTGTGCCCTGAAAACAAAGGAACTGTTCCTAAATTCAATCCTACAATGCTGCCTCTGCTGCTACCTTTGTGATTGGCAGCAAACAGGAACCAATAGTAAAGCGACACCATGACAAGGCAACATCACAAACTCTCAGTTTTCTAAAAAATATTTTCTATCTTAAAAATTAAAATCTTAAATAATTTTTTCGTGAATAGGGCTCCTCCCCGTTCATAAAACAACGTAAAATTATGAAGGGCTACAGCTGTAATAGCTCGGCTTTACATTACCGCTTCATATACTTGGCCACAATTCTTAAGGCGTGCTTGGACCATACATCACTGATTGGGTTGCTCCCCTGATAAGCTGGACGGTTGATTGGATTTGGGGGGCATGGTGATCGTAAGTTATAAGGAAGAGCTGTATAGGATTCCAGTGCGTGGCTGCAGACAAGAAGAGAGAACATCAAAAACTTTAAACATTTTTACCTCTTGGAGTACAGTCAAGAAATTTAAATTTTACTTTTTAAATTTAAAAAGTTTCCACACAAGTAAAAACAGTGAGCTCAGAGTTTCCTTGAACCATTTGGTTGTTCTTTTAAACTCAGCATCTGTTACTATTCAAGCACTTTGATCGGTTTGAGGTTCATGCACCTCTTAGCAATGTGATTGGCTGGTGGAAATCGTGGATGGTGAGTATTTATTTTTGGGCAATATTTCTCACGCTTTGCCCCTTCTGAGTCCCACATTGAGCCTATCGCTAGCAGCCTTGTTCCACAGATGCTCCTTTGATGGCCTTGTTAACCTCACGGCCATCCACTGCAAGCTACAGAAGTGGGGGAGAGTTTGGCTCACCTCTACTCTCTGTTGCTAGGCAACAACCTCGTGCTCTCTCAGCCTGTGCTCCCACTTGAACCCTCCCTCCTAAGCGCAACTCCAAATTCTGGCCTCCCACACTCTTTCCCAAGGCAACTACTTCCAGTAGTTCCCGCTCCTTTTCTTCTCCTATAAGGTAGAGTACAGAGCACCCACTCTCTGAAAATTACCAGCATGAATATTGATATTATTGGTGAAGGCTTAAAGAATCCAGAAATTCTCCCAATGTCCATCAAAAGTCCCTTTCCGATGCAGTGCAGTCAGTTGATCTCCAGCAGCAAGTAAACAGTGAAGATTGAGCATGGCTTTAAGTAGCACTCCAGTCCACACCTCCTGTCAGTGGACAGTTGTTAGCAGAGATGGCTAATTGCAGCACCTGCTGTCAAACATGATGTGCACTCTCGTCATTGAGCATGAGATGTAATTCACTTGGTCACCAGAGTCACACAGGCAGGTGCTCAAAATTCAGAGAGCACGATTCATGGCAGTGAGCTCTGAGTTCCGATCTTCCCGGCCCCTCACCGGTGGAGTGATGTGGAACACGCCATGGGATGGCAGAAAGTTCATTTTCATACATTAGCATGTCATTAGCGAGTAGTCTCACCGGGACTTCCCCCTCACCGGATATTCAGTGGGCTCCGGTGTGACATCACGCCAGCGCCATTTACAACAGGTTGACGTAAGCGTGAACCTGTTGCCTTGACCTCCAAGCGGGAATTCGGAGGTGAGCGCTCAGGCAGCCAGCCTGAAGGAAGGACTTATAAACAAGAGGCTCAGTACTGGGGACGACTGTGTGTTATCCAGGTGAGATCCCATGTGAGGTCAGGCTGTAAGGACAGAGTGGGGGATTCAGGAATGGGCTGCGTATCCCCTCATGCGGCCTGAAGAGCCTCACACTCCGGGAGGATAACTGCAGTGAGATTGGAACCAACACTCAGGCAGCAGTGTGAGGACAAAGGGGAGAATCTGCCCGGCAACCCAAAACCAATTATCAGGAGTGCTTGTGTGTAACGGTAGATCTCAATGGGCCGTGGAAGAATGCTCAGTTCTGCAACTTTTGTGACCTAGGAGAAATAGGGTGCCCTCTGGGAATGAGTCGGACATGCTAATTACTGGCTCCATGATTCAGCTGTGCCTCGTCTGCCACAAGAGGCAGACACTTGGCTGAACAGCCACCCCAGCCTCCCCTCACTAGTGGTTATGCCAATAAATGGAGTGCAGCCAAGAAACACTGCCACTTAGTGGAGGCCAACTTTTAACCCTTCGTAAGCATATGTCCCGAGCATTGAGCCGTCATTCCCAGAAAGGCTGTAAAATAACACAGGTGCTCCCCAAGGCAAGGCGTGATGGTGATGTCTATCATCATGTACCCCAATCGAGGTCATGACAGGGTGCATCTGCGAGGCCCTCCGTCAGGATACTGGTCACATGGAGCCACTCAACTGCCCTCTAACATGATGCCAGGTTTCTTTGTGGGCGGGGGGGGGGGGGGTGGGTACTTGAGGGCTGGGGGACGCAGGCAGTTGGTGCCATTGAGACCCTGCTGGGTCCACACACTGCATCTTTCTGGAGTTGTAGGGGACCGATGTGGAGATGAAGCTATAGTATCAGAGTGGAGGGTGCGAGGGATGGCATTGAGGCACCTACTGAGTGTGCTGCCATTGGGTGGTACTCCCAGACAAATTGAGGGATAAGGATCAGGACTCTCTCGCCAACCCTTATAGCTCACTGTGGTCTTCTCTTCTTTACAGCGCATGGTCTGGAGGATCATGGAGCCTGTCGAGTTGGCTATCAACTTGCTGGCACAGAGCAGCAGCAGAGAAACCAACATGTGGCAGCACTTGGCCAAGATCTGCCCTGTGGAGGAGGGAGGGGCTGGGCCTGTCGCTGTTCCAGGAGCTGCACCACAGATGCATCAGTAGCAGCTGAGGTTTTTCCGACATCGGTCATCGTATATGCAAATGTCAGGGATTCAGTGCCGTATAACGCTGCCTCTATTCCTGGTGATGATGGACCACCTCTGCTAGACCCTGCAAGAGCTGGCACCACATGGACGACACCCACTGCCTGTAGCCCTTAGACTCAGAGCCGCACTGAATTTCTATGTGAGTGGCTCATTCCAGCTCAGCATGGGCGACCTGTGTGGTATCTCCCAGTCAGCCACACACATAGGGCGGCACAGTGGCACAGTGGTTATCACTGTTGCCTCAAAGCGCCAGGGACCCGGGTTTGATTCCCAGCTTGGGTCACTGTCTGTGTGGAGTCTGCAAATTCTCCCCATGTCTGTGTGGGATTCCTCCGGGCCCTCCGGTTTCCTCCCACAGTCTGAAAGACATGCTAGTTAGGTGCATTGGCCATGCTAAATTCTCCCTCAGTGTACCCAAACAGGTGCCGGATTTTCACAGTAACTTCATTGCAGTGTTAATGTAAGCCTACTTGTGACAATAATAAATTAACTTTAAAAACAAATGTATCCGGGAGGTTATAGATGCCCTTTATGTGAGGGCTCACATGTATATCAACTTGGACGGGGAACAGGTAAGCCAAGATGCCGGGACCACAGGCTTCGCAAGATTTGCAGGCTTGCCCCAGTGAAAGATTTGATTGACTGTACCCAGGTCACCCATGTGGCCCTGCGCACTCCAGGGCACCACACGGTGCCATCCATGAATCACAAGGGATACTTCTCCCTCAATGTGCAGCTTGTCGGCGCTTCATGCATGTGTGTGCCCATTTCCCAGGAAACATCCATGGCAGCTACCTCTTGGGGCACTCTCAGATCCCAATCATCTTTGAGGGAGAGTAATAGCTGGAGGGAAGGCTCCTTGGGGTCAGGGGGTACCCATTCTAGAGTTGGCTGATGACGCCAGTCTGGAGGCCACAAACACCAGCGAATACTTGATACAATGAGGCTCACACTTCAACGCACGTGCTAGTCGAGCAGGCAAATGGCCTGAAGATGTGATTCCAATGCCTGGACAGATCAGGGGTTGCGCTACAATATATCGCCCTGAGGCTCTCCCGCATCATTGTACTCTCTGTGCTCTCCACAACTTGGTGCTGCAGAGGGAGACCACCTGGACCTGGAGGAGATGGAGGAGTGCCACACCTCCTCGGATGAGGAGGGTGTTGAGGAGGATGGTGAGGGTGACCACACATGGAAGGAAGGTGGAAGAAGCCCAGGTAATGGACAGGGTCTGAATGGGCTGACACACTAAGGATGGCCTCATGGTGTCTCACTTCGGGGACAAGCAGACGGGGATCAACTCACTCTCCCACCACAGGGACTAACATCTAACCAGTTATGTGGTGCCGGCAGTAAGCTCCCATGCTGATGCCAGGCGTCATGGGCAGGGTGTTGAAGCCATTGGCCAGACTATGTGGGAGAACGATGATGACTTGCATTGAGTTCAGAGCAATGCTCCTCTCATCCTCAGCGATATGTCTGACTCCTGCTTAACAGAGAGCTTAATGCATGTGCTATGTCCCTCCCATACTGGCAAGGCAGTAAAGACGGCAGCCTGTTGACTTCTACGTCCTTTGCTTGAGATGACTTTGGCGGATGCCCCCTGGGGGGCCAGGACCTTGAGGGTCCAGGCCTGCTTTTGGGCAGCACGGAAGTTGGATGGCTTACCTCCACATTGTCAGTGACTGGAGATGTGTTACTCACAGGGAGGGGGTGTCAGATGGGCTGCAGACATCCAGGTCCCCTGGCTGGAGGGCCCCATGCTGTGGTCCTGATGATCCTCTTCCCTTTGGATTCCCGGGGGCCCTTGTGCTCCTCCCTGGGATAAAGGGGCAGCTAGAGTGAGATCCAGAAGCCCCACCGTCCTCTGGCATTGACACTTGTGGATTCCCACCAGTGCCTGTACCATGCAGCCGAAGCCCGGAACCATGGAGCTCATGCGCTCAGACATGGAGGTCATGAGCTGAGCCATTGTGCGGAGTCCTGGGCTCCGGCATCGCTCCGAGTGCAAGTTTCCTGGGCATCTCTGCCTCTGCCTGCTGTGGATCTTCAGCTGTGCAGAGCTCACCATGACCCAGAAGCCTGTCTACTTATTGGACCCACCGAGGTGTGAGTATCTGCACTGGTGCCGGGTGCAGGTGACAGCTGTGAAGCCTCTTCAATGGTGGGGTTGGAGAAGATCCCCCTCTGAGCTGCTGGAATCTGCCTGATTTTCTTTCTCGTGTCAATTGTAGTGTTCCGCAAACCGAAATAACACAGAACCAATCGTAATGAATGATCACACGTTGCAGACATTCCTAAAGTTAGTTCGAAAGATCAAAAACTAGAACATTTCAACGACGCAGAAGAAAATCATATGAGAATGTGACTGAAAATGCCGGTATAATTCTTTAAAGAGCAAGTGAAAAGAAAACTTCAAAATAATAAATTACCCTCATGTCACTGACCAAAAACAAGTACAAGATAAAATACTACTGGGAGCACTTTATAGTAATTCCAATGGTCCACAGCTTTTTCAGCTCAGTTCCTCGACTTTGATTAAGGCTGTATAAAGTTAACAGGGTTTTATATCTGGTTTCCATGGACAGTGAAGTTTGAAGAAGTGGTTAAATATAACTTCAATCAAGTGTCAGCTTTCTGAATGTTCACGGGAAAGGAGGTTTTTCAACTAAAAGAAATTTACGCCACAATTCACAATGTGAAAAATTCCAAAATCGATAACAAAGATGTGCATTTTCAAATTAATCTGTCAAACAATGAGGAAAAAACTCAGAGTTGATCAATTGAAGAAAAATATCAAAGCATGTTAAATAATTACAGATATCGTTAAATTTCTACAAGGAATGTTATTCTTTCTATTATTTAAACCTTTGTAACAGTGGCTGACTATCTCGTCAAAGCTGCTACTGTTGTAAATCTGCATGGGTAAGATGGAAACAGGATCTCCAGCACATTTCTCACAGAGCTGTGCTGACAGAGAGGGGGCAGCTTGTAAAAAATTCTCGGCCATGAGACATCAATTTTTAACTTGACAGGACGACTTACCAAAGTACATCAAATCCACTGTAGGCTGCCACACGTTCAGGCATGTGCAGTGTGTGCAAAGGGTCCACTATTCCAAGGACTGGTTTCAGAACCCTGCTGGCAATACCTAAAAAGGAACATTGAGCAGACAGTAACAAAACTAAACTAAAAAAATGGTTCCTTGGTGAAAAAGCTAAAATTATTAATATTGAAATAAAGTAATATGAACCAGGAAGAAATACAGTAATAGTTGCAGCACCATGATCAAACTCTAAACATAATAACCCTGAAAGCCCATTGGGCCCAGAATTTATATCAGACCAGCATCCACTAAGGACATCTTTGTGATCTCTGCTGTACTTTCTGGGGAGATGCCGGCATTGGACTGGGGTGAACACAGTAAGAAGTCTCACAACACCAGGTTAAAGTCCAACAGGTTTATTTGGTAGCAAATACCATAAGCTTTCAGAGCGCTGCTCCTTCGTCAGATGGAGTGGAAATGTGCTCTCAAACAGGGCACAGACACAAAATCAAGTTACAGAATACTGATTAGAATGCGAATCCCTAAAGTCAGCCAGGTCTTAAAGGTACAGACAATGTTTACAGCAGCGCTCTGAAAGCTTATGGTATTTGCTACCAAATAAACCTGTTAGACTTTAACCTGGTGTTGTGAGACTTCTTACTGTACTTTCTGGGCACAGGGATTTTATCACCCTACCTTTGGTATGCACCTTTACAATGAGGGCTGCTTTTGGGGGGCCTGCCACTGTGAAATGACAAAGTCTGATGGAAGGGTCCAGGATGGGATTTTATTGAAGCCCCCAAGAGGTGACAGAAAAAAACTCCGAAAGGAGGTTGATTTCCCGCATAGCTGGGTCCTGGACTAGTTTCTGGCCTTTTTGGCTAGCAGGGTAGGTGACAGGAAAACCAGTGGACGTAGCATATTTGAATATCAGTATATATCGGAGAGGATGTCACAGCAGAGGTTATTGCACAAGATTTGGGCTCATGTGATTTGGGGAAATGTATTGGCATGGATTAAGTTTTCATTCATGAACAGAAAATCAAGAGTAGGAATAAATGGGTTACTTTTGGGATGGCAGTGTGTAACTAGTGGAGTGCCACAAGGATCGGTGCTTGGACCCCACCTGTTTACACTCTATACCATTTCATTAGCTGAGGGAACTGAGCACAATCACGAGGCACCAAAGCAAAAAATTTTAGCGGTTAGCATATGTGCAAGTGCCCAAATCAGATTACATTTTAAAAAAAATTACAATGCTTTGTTAAATCTTTTATTAAAATAAAATTGATCCAATTTATTTAAAGATTTCAGGAAGCTGAACAGATCTTAATATGTGAATTCACATAAATATGTAGTGAAGGCTATGCTTTACAATTTAACAAACATCCTTGAATTTCTGATCGGGACACACGCATACTGATGTCCAAAGATGTAATGAAATGATACTAGTCTGAAACTGGTAACTATGGAGTGAATTTGCAGCCAGCAAAACTGAATATATAAATGACAATGTCAATTCTTCCCTCCTCTCCCATCATCGCAGATGTATTCATTTCATTCTTTAGCACATCTTTCATGCACATCATAGGCTGAACGTCCTCCAGCTTTTCCTGTTCAAGAGCTTACTCTGTTTGCCCGTGTCATGTTTACTGACGATACAAAGCTAAGAAGAAACGTAAGCTGTGAGGAGGACATAATGAGGCTGCAAAGAATGGGAAATAGACAGGTTAAGTGAGTGGCAAGGAGACGAATATAAGTAGAATGGGGGTGGGGGGGGATGTGACTTGCATCAATAGTGTGGGCATGCAGCACTTAGGACTTCTGATGGCTTTTCTAGTGCCCAAAATACAGGTACCATGGATCCAAGTTGTGTTGTAATTATTTAAAGAACTATTACCATATTAGCATTGGCCTCATTATAATTTACATTTCCATGGTTACTCACGTGTACCTGTTTTAACTTTCATAACTTCATAGTCAAATATTGCCACACCTGTGGTCTCACTTCCAGTGCCAGCTGTAGTGGGGACTGGGAAAAATAACAAAATGTGATTAGTTAAGAATTGTATTTTTGGTTTTCCATATAACTCAATTTCAAGATTAAATTCCGATATTACAACACTCCACTGGTTGAAAGAGCAGTGAGAGGTCCTGAGGCCATTAAAGGCATTGTAGAAATGCAAATCTTTCTTTTTTCCTTTAATGATTAAATAACATCTTATATAAAATATTATTTTGTCTGCCACAATAAGTTCAATTCTGTAATATTTAAGCCCCAATATTATCACCAAGATGTGTTATGTGTAAGCAGAAACAGGTGTGGGGAAGGGTCAGACGAGTTATAGATGGGAAACCTGGTAGTTTATAAATACAGAATATATTTTACTTTTTAAAATTAAATAATTTAAATATAAATAAATGTATTTAAATTTTAATGCCAGGTGGGAAAGCCTGCATTCAGAGTACACGGCGAAGGAGCAGGCAGGGAGAGGTTGCAGTTGTGAGTCTAATGGGAAACAAGGAGACATCCTGGTGGGGGAGGCTGCATTCGGGGCAAGATGGCGAAGCAGGGCCTGATTTTGGGGTGGGGGAGTGTGGGAAAAGATAGCGGTCGGTGGATGGGCAGACACTGGTCAATGGGGGAGCAGATGGTAGTGGCAGGCCTGAGTACAGTTGAGGGAGAAAGGGAAAGAAGGTGTTGGAGGGGAGGTGGTGGTGGTGAGGGGTGTCTGGTCACAGTGGGTAGGGAGCATTCAGATTATGTGTTGGAGAGGATGTGAGATTCACTGCCTGTTCTCATGTGCACATAGAAATCCTACAGTACAGAAAGAGGCCATTCGGCCCATCGAGTCTGCACCGACCACAATCACATGTCCTAGGCCTGTTGCAATATTTCAGTGAAACTGAGCACAAACTGGAGGAATAGCGCCTCATCTTTGGATTAGGCACTTTACAGCCCACTGGACTCAAAACTTAATTCGACAACTTCAGACTGTGAACTCTATCCTCTATTATGACCTTTTTCAAAAATCCTAAATATTTTTTGTCAAAATAAAACCACCCCCACCTCTCTCCCTTTGGGCCATCTATCACTTGTTCTTAAGTTTTGCTTTCACAGAGCTTTGACCTTTGTTATGCTATTAACACATGCTACTATCTTACCTTAACGCAACAACCAGCACCTTCTTTAGTCTTTAACACTATCATTAACACTTCTTTTTGCCTTTTGCCCAAAACATTTTTGACCAATCTCTTCTTGCTCACAACTATCCCTGAACTTCTACTTGTTTCACCTGCTCCACCCCCTCTATAACAATATAATATCCATCACTTTCCCCCCCTCTTTAACTCTGAAGAAGGGTCATACAAACTTGAAACATTAACTCTGTTTCTCTCACCACAGATGCTGTGAAGAATTTCCATGCTTTTGGTGGATATTTGAGCACATAATCTAGGCTGACATAGCAACGCTATACTGAGAGAGTGCTGCATTGTTGGAAGCGCAATCTTTTTAATGAGACATTAAACCAAGGTGCTGTCTGCCCCCTCAAGAGGATGTAAAACATCCCATGGTACAATTTTGATGAAGAGTCTGGTTAGGAGGGGGGGGGCTTCTTTCCAGTTTTTCTGGTCAATATTTATCCCTCAACTAACACCACAAAAAACTGATTGTCTGGTCATTATCACTTTTGTGGAAGTTTGCTTAGAACAAATTAGTGCAGCTTTTCCAACATTACAATAGTAGCTATACTTCAAAAGTATTAAACTGGTTGTAAAGCACTTTGAGACATCCTAAAATCATGAAGAGTGTTATGTATAAGC
This sequence comes from Mustelus asterias, assembly GCF_964213995.1. Taxonomy (NCBI): domain Eukaryota; kingdom Metazoa; phylum Chordata; class Chondrichthyes; order Carcharhiniformes; family Triakidae; genus Mustelus; species Mustelus asterias. Next base: position 74,172,922 of record NC_135807.1, on the reverse strand, counting down.
AAATCTTCCTTTTTTTTCTTTAACTACTGACATTAAGGGGATAAATCTAACCTTCACAAGTTTGACTCCAGGCCAAATTAAAAATTTGAAACAAGAACCAAATTGACCCGCTCCCGGATTTAATAAAAACAAAATACTCTGACGAAGGGTCATCTAGACTCAAAACATTGGCTCTATTCTCCCCCCACAGATGCTGTCAGACCCGCTGAGATTTTCCAGCATTTTCTGTTTTTGTTCCGCATTTAATAATTCCAACTTCTGCCTCCAGTTGTGGGAAAACAAACCATTTCTTAAACTCGGGTAACAGATTTCTAATAGTCAAGATAATTATTTTAAATTGTTAAAGGTGAACTCCCATGTATCGCACCAGTAGGCCTTTAGTGTTGTGGAGTGTGGTATAGTAAAGGATGGTTAAGTGCATTATCTTTCTGAAAATAGTTCAAAATCTCCTTCCTACAGCCATCACTCCACAATCTGAATGGTTTTAGATTTGCAGCTTGACAAAGGTTTGGAGGGGGGTATAAATTGGTGATTAAGAGCCTTTCAAATACATAATAAAAATAGACTGCATACTCTAATATATCAGCAGTATAGGCTGATACGTTTACAACAGGATCATATATCTGTATTTGCAGATGAATCGGGTGTTTCTATGATGGTTTAAATATTCCCAAATGTTTAAATTAATATCCCTATTTTAAAATATTTGTATGTGGTACAGTATTCCTGGGAATTATCTGCCCATCAACATTTCTCACTTACACTGATCTATTTCCAAACACAAAAGCCCTTTGCAGTTTGTGATCACAATTCTTATGCCATACAGAAAACTGCTAATGGTACAATTCATGCCAGCTCCATTTTTAAAACATTTGCCTGGACCCACCTGCTATCAAAGGACAGAGACTAACAGTGATAGGTTTTCCTTTCCCTATTGGTGCATTGACATAGTCCAAGAACTCAGCATCAGGACTGCAGGCGTACAGGTTCGCCACTTTGCACGTGTCCATCACAGATCCACCTCCAACAGCTACATAGGCATCAAACTGTCCTTGCCGAGCAAATGTAATTGCTTCATCGAAACTAATGACATGCCAAAAAGTACAGAATGACCAACTCAAAATAAAACAGCACGTCAGAATTACACATTTTGAAAGATTAAACCAATGAGACATCTTTAATTGTTTAAAAATGGGGAGTTATGGGTAAGTGCTGGTGGAGGTTGTAATGAGCTTTAGAGATCCGAAAGCATCCAGATTTAATTCCTAATCTCTGCTGAATTAGCTGAACTCAACAGGAGACATCAATCAGCCTCATTTTTATTCATTGAACTAATTTCCTTTGGAGACCTTCCCTCCACAGCCTCCAACCTCATAGACCTTATCAGAAGTCTCACAACACCAGGTTAAAGTCCAAAAGGTTTATTTGGTAGCACGAGCTTTCGGAGCGCTGCCCCTTCATGACGTGCGCTGCCCCTTCATCCTCACCTGATGAAGTGGCAGCGCTCCGAAAGCTCGTGCTACTAAATAAACCTGTTGGACTTTAACCTGGTGTTGTGAGACTTCTTACTGTGCTTACCCCAGTCCAATGCCGGCATCTCCACCTCATAGACCCTAACCTCGAACAGCCCACTTCTACATTCGTCCTAAAGTCCGCAGGATCTCCCCGGTAGACCCATTATTTCAGACTGTTCCTGCCCCCTGAACAGATTTCTTCCTATTTTGACTCCACGGGGGCGAGTCTCCCAGCCCACTGCGCTGACCGGAAGACTCAAGCGGAGGCCATGTAGCGAGCTTCCTGCTGGGTGCCACGGTCCCTGTGAATCTCCGACCGCTGGATTTCCGGCGTCATCAGCTCTGCACCAGAAATTGGTGCAGAACTGCATAAATTATTTAAATGTTGCTTTTAATCTAATTCGCGAGCCTAGGACTGAAGTCTGCTAGCCTCTCCCCCCTGTCAGGAGTTTTTCAGTCCAGCGGGGAGCCCACGGCTCGAGCCCACTGGAGTGAAGGGAGTCCACCGAGTACCCCCCCAGGAGGTTGGGGGCAAGGGGGAGTGCCCCCTGAGCATTGCCACTTTGGCAGTACCAGCCTGGCCCCCTGGCACTGCCCAAGGGGTAAAGTGGCAATGCCCTGGGACCACCTTGGCACTGCCCACCGGGCATCGAGCAGTGCCAAGGGGCGGGGCCAGGGGGTGGGGCTTCAGGGGAGACCGGTGGGGGTCCCGCTGCCACTTTGCATTCAACAGTGACAGAACGAGGGAGGCCAGTGATCGGGGTGTTGGGTGGGGGGGGGGGGGTCACACGACCAGTGATGCAGGGTCGTGGGGCTGGCCAGTGATCAGGAGGCCAGAAGTGAGGGGCTACTGCGTATGTGCCAATCTCAGTGCTGACAGATCAGTGCATACACAGTGGCCCACTCAGCACTATGCTGCCAGCCTCTCCAGTGGGAATAGGTGGTTCACGCTAGGGCACTCTGATTTATACGGGGTGTGGAGATTCATTTTGAAAATCCCGCTGAATAAACCAGTGGGATTTACTCAAGTTTTTACTCGAATTTGACACTTTGAATTTTTTTGGGACAATCCCATCCTACTCCTTCTCCCTACTCAATCCCTTCCCACCTGTCTCTGTGATTCTTCTGGTGCTCTACATTGCTAACAGTTTCTGGTGCCAGCTTTTCACCTTGGATGTTCAGTCTCTCCACACCTCCATTCCTCACTTCCATGGACTCAGAGCTCTCTGCTTCTTCATCGGATGGAGGCCCAACTTGTGCCATTCACCACCAGCCTCCTCTGCCTAGTTGAACATGTTTCTCCTTCAACCCCACCCGCTTTCTTCCAATAAAAGGCGTTGCTATTGCTACCCACATGGCTCTCATACCTGCCAGTTTGTGAAACATTGCTTCCTTCAGTCTACTCAGGCCCTGTCCCTCATCTCCTTTTCTGATACATTGATAACTGTATCGGTGCCATTTACTATTCTCATCCTGAACTGGAAAATGTTTATCAAATTTACATCCCCTCTCACCGTCACCTGATCCATTTCTGATTCTCCCCTTCCTTGACTTCTCTGTCTCCATTTCTGGGGATAGGCTATCGACAGATATTCAATATTAGCTCATAGGGTCCCACACTTACCTTCACTACACTTCCTTACACACCTCTTCCTGTAAGGACTTCATTCCATTTGCCATCTCCATCACATTTATTCTGATGATTAACCATCCATACCAGCCCTTCCAATATGTCTTCCTTCTCCATGAACCAAGGATTCCCCCACTGTGGTTCACCTCAACTGTGTTTGTTCTTTTTTCTGCACTTCTGCTCTCACCCCTTCCCCTCCCTTCCAAAAGCATGATGGGGTAAATCTTGTTATAATTTTCCACCCCACCAGCCTCCCTATTCAATGGATCATACTCTGCCATATCCATCACCTCCAGTGTGATGACTCTATTAGATATCTTTTCCCCTCTCCTCCCCTTTCAGCACACTAAAGGAACTCTTTTCTCTCAGCGACACCCTGCTCCAGTCCGGACTCTGGGTATTATTAATAGGCCTCTGGGACCCCTGTCCAATATAGGATGGGAGCCCACCTTCCAGAGCTGCTTGTGGCAGCACCAATGTTACAGGCTTCAACTTGAAGGAGAGGGCACCTATAGGTTAAGGCACCATTGAAGGCAGGGGAAGTTCGTTTTAAAGAGCCACCTTCAGGCAGGTAGGCCTGGCGATGTTAGGGGAGGAGCATTTTCAAGCAGCGGTGCTGAAGCCACAGTGGGGGGCATTGCTCCTGGAGGGTCTCTCAATGGACCATAAATCAGCCATTAATGAAGGTCCCCCACCACCCCCCACACCCCAAGGAACCGCTGTGGGGCCACCAGTGTTTACCTGGCAATCTTCTTACATGGTGACAGGTCCACCCAATATGGGTAAGATATCTCTGGGTGATGGGATGTGGCCTTTATTGTGCCAATAATTGGCTCAATTTGCCACCTGGTGGGAGGCTGTGCCATTGAGGTTCCCGCTTCAGACAAAATGCAACAGGAGGATGGCGAGCTCCCCTCCCAATGCTTTCCGCTGCCACATTACCAGCCCTCCATCCTCCCAGGCTATCTCCAAAGGACTAGGAAAATTCAGCCCATCATTTCTAAATTCATCCCCCAGTGTCATGTCCACCTGCTCTGCTCCTGAGTCAGTATTGAATTGAAGTCATTTCTTAACATTTCAGTCATTTCACTATTACTGTCTGTGATTTTACCCCAACTGAAGGGGTGAAAAGAAACTTGAACAGCAAGCAGAACAAAGGAGTGGGCAGGATTAACCACAGATAGTCACGTGCTACAATGTACATATGCCTTAGTAGTGATTGGACAATGTAGTATATGATGATAATAGTGCAATTGATATAGATATGCATACTTTTATGTTTAAGGGGAATGTTTAAAAATTCAGCTCTGTGATACAAGCAGTTGGTATGTCTGGAGGGAATGCAACTCAGATTTTAGGAGGGCAGGATAATTACTTATTTCAACCTTGCTAGATTGGTCTGTAGCAGAGAGAAAAATGCTTTGCAGAAAGTAGGGAGTTGTAGCTGAAGCCTGGTTGAAGTTAGAAGGATTTTGCAGTCTTTTTGACCTTTATTTCTCTCTAAAACAAGTATGCCTGGGTTTGCTAACTATATTTATTTAAAAGTGGATTTGATTTATGCATGAATGGGACTTATTTGGAACTGGAACAGTCATAAGGTAAAAAGTAAAGTTGCTTCCTTACATTTTTAAATAGTGTTCAAGTGTTAATGGTTAAGCTGCTTCATTTATTGGAGTTATATTTAAACTGAGTTATTAAATAAAGTTTGTTTTACGATAAAATATCCATACTTGGTCAGTGGAATCACTCCTGGAACGAAACATCCTATCCTCACATTTATGCCAAAATAGAAAAAATGTTGAGGTCTATTCTGGCTTCAGAATGTAACTTCGGGTTCTGGTCTGGGACTCTAACAAGTATTAACGGTGATTGGATAATATAATCACATGTACTCACTTGGAATGTAATGAAGTAATCTAGTCTTGTGGACACAATTGGGCTGAGAAAACAGAGCACCACTGTGTAATTTGCTAATTGGTGAAAATTAAAATAATCACTATCTGTAAATCAGTATAAAACTAGTGTTTTGTAATTCTTCAGGGAGCTTGTACTCCATCTTGTATGGGTCTTGCAGCTGCCTGAATAAACAGTGATCACAAAGAACCTGAGTCTCGCTTGGTCTCTGTGGATTGGGAGAAATCTTTCCTTTCACTGTCCACCCTCTATCCCCATCCCAACTTCCATTTTTTTTTTTGCTTACACACCTGTAGAATCTATAACTACTTTGTTTTATGCTCCATAATTTACTTTCATAGCTTCTCTTTACCTACCTAATGTTTGACTTTTCTCCTAATCTCTTTGTATTCCCTCTTGACCTTATTTTCCTTGCTGTCTATGGACATAGTTTATGTCTGTTTCCTTGTTCATTTTTTCCTTATGTCATTTTTCATCCACAGTGCCTCATTTCTGTTTAGATTGTTCCTGTTTTTAGTGGAGTATGTTTATATTTCCTGGGCTTTTTGTTTTACACAGTGTTAACTATTTTCCTTTGCTTTTCTGCATTATTGCTTGCCAATATTGTTATCCATTTTATTTTCTCAGGTTTTATTCTCAGGCTTTTCTCCAATCTACTCCTCTGGTCTTTGCCACGCTTATATCAATCTCAATACTTAATAGATGATAGTCACTATGGCCCAAATCTGCCCTTACTTTTACTTCTCTTGTCTTATTTGCTCCAGTTCATTCTCCATGACTGGACCCAGTGGTGAATCTTCTATTACTGGGCTTCTTGTATACCGGCTTAGTAAGAAGTCTTGTACAATTTTAGGAACTCCACTCCCTTAGCCCCTTCATCTACAGCTTCTGGTCAATTAATATTGGAGTAGTCAGAATCTCACATGAATATTATTCCACATGCTTGGTCCTTTATTATCTTCCATCTATATTAACTACAGATGCTCCATCTTTCCTTTATTTTCTCTATATTTTCTAAATATGTAATAACCCCTAATGTTTAATTCTGACTTTTGATTTTTCTGTAGCCATGTTTCAGTAATCTCAACTGTACCTGGTTCCTTGCAGTGTATCGTTGCCTCCAGCTCTCCTGTTTTAATATGGACATTGTGTTCATTGCTGCTCAGGCAGTTTCACAGTGGCACAGTGGTTAGCACTGCTGCCTCACAGTGCCAGGGACCTGGGTTCAATTCCGGCCTCGGTTCACTGTGTGTGTGGAGTTTGCACATTCTCCCCGTCTGCATGGGTTTTCTCCGGGTGCTCCGGTTTCCTCGCACAAATGTATGGGTTAAGTTGATTGGCCATGCTAAATTGACCCTGGTGTTAGGAGGGTAAATATGTGAGGTTACGGGAATAGGGCCTAGATGGGATTGTGGTCGTTGCGGACTCGATGGGCCGAATGGCCTCCTTCTGCACTGTAGGGATTCTATGATTTGATTCACTTTTGATAACAATTCCTCTCACTTTATTTTAAATCATCTTTTTACTTCCTGTTCCATAATGCTTCCTAAACTTAGTCTGCTTTAAGCTCCCCTTTCCTGTTTCAATTATATTTTGGCTTGTTTTACTCCTCGTCGATCCATGCCACCACCTTACAAGTCTAAAGCTTTTGCCATCTCCCTATGTATCCTTTCTGCTAGGACACTGGTCCCATTCAGTTGAAGTGGAGCCTGTCTCACTGGTAACAGAAATGGAGAGGCAGGAATGGCAGCTTTGTTATTGTTGGCATAAGTAAGTCACTGGGGGTGATTCAAAGGAAAGGAAGTTGTTATTAGGCCCTTCGTTGGAGCTCACTGTCGCCTGCACACAATAAGCCAAAGAAGCTGCAGTGTCACGGGTGGACACAAAGGAAACCTGCTGAGGACATGGGCCCGCTTTAAAGCAGCAGGCAGGAAGGAGAAGCTAGATGTGACCAAGGAAGTGGTGCGATGAGACAAATCCTCGTCAAGATTGTGAAGCAGCAGCCTTGCTGCCCAAATTGCAGTTATTCTCCATTCCCTGGAGAAGAATCCAAACCATCACACAAGCCATTTAATAGAGGGATGTCTGTATGATGTAGTCTCTGGCTACATGTGACAAGATAACCTGCTCTAAAAGTGTAAAATGGGAGCACTCTTTTTAAAAAAGTATTCATTTTAAGTATTTTTTTTACTGACAGATTGTTAATAATGTAATAGCAAGATTAAGGACGCCACCAATAATAACATCATTAAGGCCTTGCCCCTTAAAATTGCTCTCCCAATGAGGTGCTGCTTACCTTCCATCTGTTGGTTCCACTCTGACCTTGTCAAACACTTTAAAGTTGACTCCATTCTTAACCAACGAATCCAGGACAGCTTTAACAGGCGGGAGCTTGGCTAGATTTTTATCAGTCATCACACAAACATTTCTGGCCCCAATATTCTGAAGATCCTATAGAAATACCAAAAGCTATATTTTTTAATTTGAAAAACATGCAAACAGCAAACAACCAATTAGTTATGAACAGCTCAAACATTTGCCAAGATCCAACTGTGTACTTATTCCATTGATAGAAAAATAGGAATTGCTTGTTGTAAAAAGACCTCCAAGTTCACCTTCTACCATCCTGGCAGTCACAGGATTTGGCTTCTTTTATTTGTGATACATTGCTCAGGATGATCGTGCCAACGTGCTTAATGAATGACAGGCTGACAAATCAACGTTGATGTTACTGCTTGAACGAGGACTCACTTCTGAACTTAACATGTTGTCCTCAATGTTCAAATGAAGATGGCTTCAGAGGTGGGGAAGGTGGGGAATAGCATGGGTAAAACCTGGGGGAGGTTAATCCAACAGGTCTGCAGTGTCAATTCAACTGTAATAATTAACTTTGACTTCTGTGTTTTGCATCTCGAAGCTGCAGTTGTGATGTACACCCGCATGATGCATCCTCAGTGTATTTAAAGGATAATGCACAAATGGACGTTGGATGTGTTCAGGATGGATGGTGGATATAAAGCATCAATCAGATTTAATGATGCATCACTGTGATTATTCCTGGGGATGAAGGAGCAGCGCTCCGAAAGGTAATGGCATTTGCTACCAAATAAACCTGTTGGACTTTAACCTGGTGTTGTTAAAACTCTTACTGTGATTATTCCTGGGTGCAGGACAGTGCTCGAGAGACATATTTTTGTTCAGAAATGGGAGGAAGAAACTGCTGAGGAGGTGAGCAGTGGCTGAGTTGTTCCCAGGTCTTGGATGCAGTACAGGATCCTCTGCATCCTGCAGTTTAATGATCGAACCAGGCCAGCAAAAGTGAGCAATTTGCTGATTCAACTACATCCTTTCACTCTGTCTTGAATCTCCATCACATCACTCCCCACCACTTAAACTTACAGCAGCTCCCAGCTGTCACCTTGTATATGCTTCACGACCTCACCTTCACCCAATCAGCTCTGCCATTCGCCTCAACCCTTACACAATATGATGCATCTGTCTCATAGTCTCCCTCATCGAGTGCATTGCATCCATTGGGTGACCTTCACACAAATCTGTTCTTTCACCTTGTAGAAGAGAGTGCAAAATGCGAGGGAAAGGGAGGGGTCTGGAGGTTGGCCGCCACAAGTAGTCCAGCTTACAGATGCAGAGGAGCAGACCCTGGAGATAAGTGGCAGAGCTGCACCTCTTTCAGCCACAGGAAGCTTGCAGATAACTGGTGACTGAATACAAATGTCTTAGATATACACTTGCTGAGTATGATGATCATCAAGATTATGAATCTGCCACGACTAAATCATATCCCATTCTTTCATCTTCCAGAGCCTTCACATTCAGTGCAGGACATCCATGTAGATGAATCCTCAGAGAATCCCATTCCTCCTAACAGTCCAACATTGCACAATGTACAGTGCAGATAGTCACATTTCAATGGCTTCACTTCGAAGGTTCATGAGGTTTTCACCGAGTGATTTATGTTTTACAAGTGAGTAGCAGCAGACACTGGCAACAGGGACAACTGTGGAGTGTCTATGGCAGGAGCTCTGCTCAGCAGGACACAGATGCTAAACCCTAGGGACTATTGTTGAGAAGGTGAATGCGAGAGGTGCAAAAGAAGCTTAGCCTGATACTGACCCTGATACTGACCAACATGCCATGAACCCTCCCCACCAGAGTGGGGAGTTGGAGGAATCAACTCGATTTCTAATGGATTGGTGACACATGGAATTGCAAGAATTTTTGCCATGGAGAGAGTGGCTGCCTCCATGGAGCTTCAAGCGCAGTTCTCAAATCAATCTCAATCAACCATAGCTGCAGATGTCCGTGTCATAAGCAGGATGAGAAATTATATCTGTGGCCTTACAACACTTCACTGGTCTGGAATAAGTTGCCCTGCAAGCTGATTGGTAGGAGTATTGTGGTGCTGGTCCAGGAGAGGGATGATGGTAAAACAGGACATAGGAGTGGGAAGTCCACTCAAAATACCCCCACTTCTCGCCCGTTGCCCTCTTCCCCCAACCAGTATCCAAACAGCTGCCTCATCGCTAGATGCTGCATCTGCCTCTGTACAGGTGCAGTGGTTCTCTCAGGGGCTCCAAAATCAAAGGGTGTAAGGCAAAAGCATCTAAACAAGCAAGGCGGGGATCTGAACTTACTGTCTTTACATCTGCTGAAATCACATGGGTGCATTATGTAGAAGTGGTAGGAAGATCAAGTTTCAAGAAAATGTTATTCATCGAGGGTATGCGTGTGGGTTAACATTTCAGCATGTGATCTTTCATCAGAACTTATGATGAGAAGTCACAGAGCTGAAACATTGGGCAACCTGCCATGTGATTCTTGGTGGTAGGAGGCGGCTCGCCATTAGCCCATGACAGGATTTCAGGTCCTATTGTTATCAATGGGGTTTCCCATTGAATATACCTTCACTGCCAGGACACCCACGGTGGGGGAGCACTATTGGCGGGACCAGATGATTCCACCGGCATGAACGGCCGGAACGTTCCGGCCATTAACTCTGACTGGAAATCTCCGGCTGTTGCAGCGGGATTCTCCAGTCCCCCTGCAGTGAACGGAGATTTGGCTGAGTGCCAAATTCTCCATCCTCACTTGCGGTGGTGCTGGGGCGTGAATGGCCAGAGAATTCTGGCCTTTGTTTCTCTCACCACAAATGCTGCTGGACCTGCTGGAGTGTTTGCAGCATTTTCTGTTTTCAATTTCTGATTTCCAGAATCCGCAGTATTCTGCTTTTGTATATATGTGGGTGATGGCAAAATGTGTTGTTAAGTTTCATTTTTTAATAATGGCTTACAGAATTTATACATTAGCTTTAATTCCATGTCTTGCCTATTATTGCATTTGGACTGCAACTCATCCTTTCACTTGCTTCACAATGTCAATAAATGTTGGGATCCATTGGGTGGATGTGTGGTTGAAAAATTGTCTAGTGTAAAGGAAGAGGGTGCAATGGGTGGGGGATAGGCCTTGTGACACTCGTGTACCTTTAAGAAATGTTTTTTTTAAAATCATGTTCTCTGCAGTTAAACAGCTTTGGTTTTATTCATTGTTGCCGAGCTGTCTGTTAGAAGTCCTTTTATTGCTGCTTCAACAGTTTAAATGGAGTTTTGTTTATTTTTACTCTGGGCCTCAGGTACTTTCTGGGATTTTTATGACCTTGCATTGTTAGGGGGAAGAATGATTGATGGGTCAGGTGACAGGCGTTTTTCGTTTTCAGTTTTGAGCTAATGTTTTAGTTTAGAAGGTGTTTGGACATCAGACTGAAAAGCAGTGTTTCTCTCTCTCTTCTGTATTGGAAATTCTGCTGGTTAGCTGGAAGCAAGGCTTCTTGACTTCCTAGAGTGAAAATTCTGATGTTGCTGGTTTGCTAGCTAGTACCTAGAGTCTCTCTCTCTCCCTGGTGTTTTGGGAGATTGTTCTGACTTCAAGCTTGTCTTTGTGTGTATCAAGAGAACTGCAGCATCCAACCAAAGGACTAAGTTCCAGCATCATGTCAGCATTTATATTTTATGTGCTAAACATTGTGCAAGGGTTTTGTTTATGAGATTTGTTTGGTTGGAATGGTATTTAGCTGTTAAGGTTTATACAATTTCATGGGGTTTTTTTTCTTGTTTGTAATTGGTAAAGGTTATTGTTAATTTTCTTTCAATGTGTTAATTGTATTCTTAAATAAACTTTGTTTGATAAAAGCTCCCTAGTGGGTCAGTTGAATCATACCTGAAGTGAAACATCTCATACTTACCCTAGCCACATTCAAATTGCAAAACCAGGCGGACTTCATAAAACACTTTGGAGTTTCTGACTTGAATTATAACAGCCTGGTGGTGGAAACAGACAGCAAGATTTCATTTCTTATGCCTGTGTGTTATTAGATCAGCCCTGACAGTGATATAAGCAGGAGGTCTTGGTGGTGGGTACTCCATTTTTATTCTCCACCTTCTCTGCGTTCTCTTCATCCAATGGTAGGTCCTCCTCTATATGCAATACTCTCAGCTCCATAATGTTGCGAGGGATGCAGCAAACCACTATTATTCCATACATCCTCGCTGGTGAGTATTGAAGGATACCTCCTGGACTATCAAGACATTTGAAGTGCATCTTCAATATTCTAATGCTTTGCTCTGTGAGGCACAGGAGGTCATATGGCCTTACTGTTCCACTCCTGTACTCTACTGGTGGGGTTCCTCACTGGTGTCATGAGCCAAGAGGATAAAGGGGATATTCCTGGTCTTTCATGAGCCAATCCGAAATTCTGCTTGCCATTTCTGCCAAGTGGTCTGGAATGTTGAATAAAAAAATCTCTTCAAATCTCACCAGAAGGAACTGAGACCTCAGCTGCAATAAGTGACCTTTTATTCAGCTGGAGCTATGGCAAGCTTATATATCACTCAAACTGTGGTCCAATCTCTCTTTCATTTCATTGGTGGTTTTGCAGTGCCATGGGACCCAGTGTGTTGACCTCCTAATAGTAGAACAGAGATGGAGGAAGAAATTTGCAGACACATTAGGGAATTGAGTACAAAGACATAGAATAATAATCATGGGGATTTCAATTACCCTGATATTAATTGGACTGAAGAGGCAATGAGGGAATGGAGTTCCTACAATGTGTACAGGGCTCCTTTGTTCCCAGGAGCAGGCTGAGGTTAATTTTGGGTTTAAAATCGGAGGTTTTTTTCAAAACCGGAAGTCAGGCCAGGAGTGGCCAGGGGAAGTTTTTGGAGGGTTTAAAAGTGCACCAAAGTATACAGCGGGCAGCATCGTAGCGGGCAGCAGAGTGAGTGGGAAGTTGAGTGAGCTGTCAGGGCTTTGGCTCACAGGGCTTGGACGAGCAGGGGTGAGTTTTTGTTTCCTTACATTCTTATTAACTTTTCACTGTCTTACTTGACATAAAGTGTCCAGTATGAGTGTGAAACCAATGTGTTGTTCCCAGTGTAGGATGTGGGAGGTCCTGGAGGCATCTTGCCTCCCGGACATCCACATCTGTGAGGGGTGTGTCGAGCTGCGGTTCCTGAGAGACCGTGTTAGGGAGCTGGAACTACAGCTCGAGGATCTTAGGCTGATGAGGGAGAATGAGGAGGTGATAGACAAGAGCTATCATCAGGTGGTCACACCAGGGCCACGGGAAGAGGCCAAGTGGGTGACGGCCAGGAAGGGTAAGGCTAGGGTGGTTGAGAGCACCCCGGTGGATTTGCCCCTGCACAACAAGTACTCCTGCTTGAGTACTGCTGGGGGGGACAGCCCGCCTGGGGGAAGCAGCAGTGGCCGTGTCTCCGCAGTGGAGTCCAGCCCTGTAACTCAGAGGGCTAAGGAAAAGAGGAGGAAGGCGGTAGTAATCGGGGACTCGATGGTGAAGGGGACAGACAGGCGTTTCTGCGGAGGTAGGCGGGATTCTCGCATGGTGGTCTGCCTCCCTGGGGCCGGGATCCAGGATGTCGCTAGTCGCGTCCCAGAAATCCTGAGGTGGGAGGGAGAGGAGCCTGAGGTAGCGGTACATATTGGTACCGCTGATGTGGGTAGGAAGGGAGAAGGGGTCATGAAAAGGGAGTACAGGGAATTAGGGAGACAGCTGAGAAAGAGGAAAGCAAAGGTAGTAATCTCAGGATTACTGCCTGTGCCACGGGAAGGTGAGGGCAGGAATGGAGTGAGGTGGAGGATGAATGTGTGGCTGAGGGACTGGTGCAGGGGGCAGGGATTCAGGTTCCTGGACCATTGGGACCTCTTTAGGGGCAGGGGTGATCTGTATACAAAAAACGGGTGGAACTTGAATCACACGGGGACCAATATCCTGGCCGGTAGGTTGGCTAAGGCTACTGGGGAGAATTTAAACTAGATAGGTTGGGGGGAGGGGAGCTAGAAGAGTTGACTAGGATCAAGGAACTAATTGATGGGGGGGAGGATGCAGGGGTAAGGGGAATTACAAAATTAATGGTAGAGGAGAGGGTGCAAGTGAATGAAGGCGGTAATTTAGATAAGGGAGTAGAGGGAGAGGGTGTTCGCGACTCATCAAAGCGGGTTCAGATAAAAGCTGGAATAAGGACACTTTGCCTGAATGCACGAAGCATTCGGAACAAGGTGAATGAGTTGATGGTGCAAATCAGCACAAGTGGGTACGATCTAGTGGCCATTACAGAAACGTGGCTGAAAGGTGACCAGGACTGGGAGATGAATATCCAGGGGTATCAGGCGTTTAGGAAGAATAGACAGGAAGGAAAAGGTGGTGGGGTCGCGCTATTAATAAGAGATAATATCAGGGTAGTACTGAGGGATGACATAGGCTCTGAGGAACAAAACGTGGAATCGTTATGGGTAGAGATGAGGAATAGTAGAGGGAGAAAGACACTAGTAGGTGTGGTATATAGGCCCCCGAATAATAATGTTGAGGTAGGGAGGGCTATAAACAAGCAGATAAGGGATGCGTGTAAAAACGGAACGGCAATAATCATGGGGGACTTCAACATGCACATTGACTGGCAGACTCAAGTCGGTAAGGGTGGAATGGAGGAAGAGTTCTTAGAATGCTGTCGGGATAGTTTCCTTGAACAGCATGTTACGGAACCGACGAGGGAACGAGCTATTTTGGATCTGGTATTGTGTAACGAGGTAGGTAGAATTAAGGATCTTATTGTGAAGGACCCTCTTGGGTCTAGTGACCACAATATGGTCGAATTTCTGATTCAGATGGAAGAGGAGAAAGTTTGGTCTCAAACCAGTGTCCTCTGTTTGAACAGAGGGAAATATGATAGGATGAGGGATGAATTGGCTAAGGTAGACTGGGAGAGCAGGCTGGCAGGTAGGATAGCTGAGGAACAGTGGAGGATTTTTAAGGAGATCCTTTTCAGTTCTCAGCAAAAATATATTCCAGCAAAAAACAAGGATTGTAAGAAAAGGGAGAACCAGCCGTGGATAACGAAGGAAATAAAGGAGAGTATTAAAATAAAAACAGCTGCGTACAGAGTGGCCAAAAATAGTGGAGAAACAAGTGATTGGGAAAAATTTAAGAAACAACAAAGAGAGACTAAGAAAGCGATAAAGAAAGGAAGGATAGACTATGAAGCTAGGCTCGCAATTAATATAAAAAATGATAGTAAAAGTTTTTATAAATATATAAAAAGGAATAGAGTGGCTAGAGTGAATGTTGGACCCTTGGAGGACGAGAGGGGGGAGTTAATAGTGGGAAATGAGGATATGGCTGAGTCTTTAAATAAGTTTTTTGTGTCGGTCTTCACGGTGGAGGACACAAATAGTTTGCCAAATATTAACGATAGAGGGTTGGCAGCAGGAGAAATACTTAATACGATTAATGTTACCAGAGAGGCAGTGCTGGGTAGACTAATGGGACTGAAGGTGGACAAGTCCCCGGGTCCGGATGGAATGCATCCCAGGGTATTGAAAGAAATGTCAGAGGTAATAGTGGATGCGTTAGTGATTATTTATCAAAACTCGTTGCATTCTGGGGTAGTGCCGGTTGATTGGAAAACGGCTAATGTTACGCCGCTGTTTAAAAAAGGAAGGAGACAAAAGGCGGGTAACTATAGGCCGGTCAGCTTAACGTCTGTAGTAGGGAAAATGCTGGAATCCATTATTAAGGAGGAGATAGCAGGGCATCTGGATAGAAATGGTTCGATCAATCAGACGCAGCATGGATTCATGAGGGGAAAGTCGTGCTTGACGAACATGTTGGATTTTTATGAAGATGTGACTAGGGCGGTTGATGGAGGAGAACCGGTGGATGCGGTGTTTTTGGATTTCCAAAAGGCGTTTGATAAGGTGCCCCATAAAAGGCTGCTGAAGAAGATTAGGGCACACGGAGTTGGGGGTAGTGTGTTAAAGTGGATTGGGGACTGGCTATCCGACAGGAAGCAAAGAGTCGGAATAAATGGGTGTTTTTCCGTTTGGAGGAAGGTAACTAGTGGCGTGCCGCAGGGATCGGTACTCGGGCCGCAACTGTTTACCATTTATATAGATGATCTGGAGGAGGGGACGGAGTGTAGGGTAACGAAGTTTGCAGACGACACAAAGATAAGTGGAAAAGTGAATCGTGTGGAGGACGGAGAAGATCTGCAGAGAGATTTGGACAGGCTGAGTGAGTGGGCGAGGATATGGCAAATGGAGTATAACGTTGATAAATGCGAGGTTATACACTTTGGAGGAAATAATAACAAATGGGATTACTATCTCAATGGAAACAAATTAAAACATGCTACCGTGCAAAGGGACCTGGGGGTCCTTGTGCATGAGACGCAAAAGCCCAGTCTGCAGGTACAACAGGTGATCAAGAAGGCAAATGGGATGTTGGCCTATATTGCGAGGGGGATAGAATATAAAAGCAGGGATGTCTTGATGCACCTGTACAGGGCATTGGTGAGGCCGCAGCTGGAATACTGTGTGCAGTATTGGTCCCCTTATATGAGGAAGGATATATTGGCATTGGAGGGAGTGCAGAGAAGGTTCACCAGGTTGATACCGGAGATGAGGGGTTTGGATTATGAGGAGAGGCTGAGGAGATTGGGTTTGTACTCGTTGGAGTTTAGAAGGATGAGGGGGGATCTTATGGAGACTTATAAGATAATGCGGGGGCTGGATAGGGTGGAGGCGGAGAGATTCTTTCCACTTAGTAAGGAAGTTAAAACTAGAGGACACAGCCTCAAAATAAAGGGGGGTCGGTTTAAGACAGAGTTGAGGAGGAACTTCTTCTCCCAGAGGGTGGTGAATCTCTGGAATTCTCTGCCCACTGAGGTGGTGGAGGCTACCTCGCTAAATATGTTTAAAGCGCGGATGGATGGATTCCTGAGCGGTAAGGGAATTAAGGGTTATGGGGATCAGGCGGGTAAGTGGTACTGATCCACGTCAGATCAGCCATGATCTTATTGAATGGCGGGGCAGGCTCGAGGGGCTAGATGGCCTACTCCTGCTCCTATTTCTTATGTTCTTATGTTCTTATGTTCTAATGCAGTATGTCAAAATCTCAACAAGGGGAAATATTGGATTCAGTAATGGAGAATAAACCAGAGCAGATAAGAGAAGTAAAAGTAGGGGAACATCTAGGCAATAGTGACCATAATATAATATGTATTACAATGATGAGATAGAATGACATAAGTATGGTAAAAACCAAGTTTACGAATTGGAGAAAAGCTGATTTTGAGGGACTGAGAAAAGACCTTGGAAAGATAAAACGGGCGACATTATTAGCAAACAAAGATGCTGAAATTGGAAACATTTAAAACTATTCAATGGAGGGCAAAAAAAAAATTCCATTGAAAGGGAAAAGAAACAAATGACTAGTGGAATGTTGTGGATGGATAAAGACATAGGGGAACATTGGGAGCTTAGAAAGAGCCATACATTAAGTATATAGAGAGCACAGGAGTGCGGGACAAGACAGAATACTAAAGGATTTGGGGAGAAGTAAAACAAAAACAATTCGGAGGGGAAAGAAGAACTATTAAGTTAAATTATCAAGGACCTTAAAACAAAATAATAAATTATTTTACAGCTGAATCAACAAAAGAGGGAAGGTTGTGATAGGAATAGGATCAGTAAGGGAGAGACAGGATAATACCACAAGTAATGGCCAGGATATAGTAGAAATATTAAAGAATTATTTGGCTTCAGCATTTACCAGGGAGTTAGAGCAGGTAGACAAGACGTGAATGATGAGAAGGACAATGAGATAGGTGCTCTTCCAATAAAAAAGGGATATATTGAATAAACTAAACAAACTCAAAAAGGACATAGTATCCTTGGAATCAAACACAATTTCTTAATTTGTGGATTGCACCAAATTAGGGGGCTGGATAGTTAATACTGAGGACACTGTAATAAATTACCCCAGGACATGAATAGACCTGCAGAATGGGCAAACAATTGTCAAATGAAGTTCAGTGCAGGTCAATGTGATACAGGACAAGGATTGACAGGCTAGATCTCTTTTCTCCTGAAAAAGGTGGCTGAGAGGTGAAGAAATAGAGGTATTTAAATTATGAAAGCTTTTGAAAGAATGAGGATGTTGACTTTTCTAAAGTAAAGCACATCTAGAGGTCAGCATTGTCAGATTGACACCAAGAAATCCAATGGGAAATTGAGAAGAAACATTTTTACCCAAATAGTGGCAAGAATGTAGAACTTGCTACCACTGGGAGTCAGTGAAGCAAATAGTACAGATGCATATGAACGGAAACTAGTCAATTATTTAAAGCAGCACAGAGATTTAGATGAGGAAAGGTAGAAGGAGACTCAAGTGGAGCATAAACATCAGCAGGGACAGGTTGGGCTGAATGGCCTGTGTCTGTGCTGCATATCCTATGCAAAAAAGGGCTTTTAATTATGTAATTTCAGAGGCAAACTCTTACCATACCAACTTCATTAGTCACCCCTTCTCCATATCGAATGTTTGAACAGGCCATCTGAAACAGAACCAACATCCACAGGATTATCAGCCTTGGGGGAAAAAAACTGTGAATAATGTTCAGAATTTTCTCTGCATTATGATTGATGAAATGATTAAGTTGTGAAAGACCAGGGGCTGAATTCTCCCAAAAAACTTCTCTAAGTGTCATAACGATGAGAATCCGCACCAGTCTCTCAGGCATGCTCCGCATCGCAATCCTCCCACATTCAGTCCACTTTTCTGGAGAGTTGGGAGTTTTGTGCCGGTACTGGGAGGCGGGGCCTAAACACACCAATGAGTCTGGCTTCAGAGCACTCGGGCACTGTTTCGGAAGGGTGTCCCAATCTCACAGTGCAATGGAAGAATCCCTTCTCCCCCTCCATGGACATCAGGAACTCCCCCATTGGCAGCATGTTCCCCAATCCCCAAACATGGGTCACCAGCCTTGGGGCAAAAGGACCCTCCCAAATGGTCCCCCTGCCTGACCCCCGACATGCCCCCCCATCATGGCTGCCTTCATGATCCACCGCTGCCCAACTCCTCCCTGTCAGACCCGCTGCATAGCACTCCCTATCAGACCTCCCCCAGATAGCCCCCCCATCATAGCCCTCACTCAGATCCCACCCCTTTGCCTTTGTCCAACAGGCAACGCTGGTGTGCCTAATGGCCACTGCCGGGTGGGCACTGCCCGGCCATGCCCCCGACCATCCGGGAGCCTCAGTGGCCTCCGAGCTTCCCGGCATGACCATTGTACCAGGTCTCTGCTGTTGGAGACAAGTAGTGGTTCTTGCCATTCCCGCGCTGCGCCTGAAGGCTGATGAATTCCATGCGCTGGGAGTTGAGCAGGCGATGCGTATTTAAATATTACTTTATTTATGCTAACTGTTCGCACCATCAGGAAGGGGCCAGGAGACTCGCAAACTGTTTTGCTCACAGACTATTCTCCAGGAGCTGCGCAATCTACTAATGGTGCAGCGAGGTCAGAGAAACTCCCCCATTAACTCATTAAATGAAATATTTGTACCTCAAAAGCATAATCTGTTTTTCTGGTTGTAACATGTCCTGGAGCTGGAATATAAAAACACCAATATTGAAATGCATTCACAGCTTCCAATAACTACTGCAGAAAAATGAGAACCTCTAGGTTTCAACCCATTTAAGTTGACTGGTCAATTTAATATTCCTGCAGTACAGTAGCTCACACTAACTGACCAGACTATATAGAATGTTCCTGCAGTACAGTAACCCACACTAACTGACCAGACTATATAGAATGTTTCTGCAGTACAGTAACTCACACTAACTCGCCAGATTGTATAGAATGTTCCTACAGTACAGTAACTCACACTAACTCGCCAGATTGTATAGAATGTTCCTACAGTACAGTAACTCACACTAACTGACCAGACTATATAGAATGTTCCTGCAGTACAGTAACTCACACTAACTGACCAGATTGTATAGAATGTTCCTACAGTACAGTAACTCACACTAACTGACCAGACTGTATAGAATGTTCCTACATTACAGTAACTCACACTAACTCGCCAGACTGTATAGAATATTCCTGCAGTACAGTAACTCACACTAACTGACCAGACTGTATAGAATGTTCCTACAGTACAGTAACTCACACTAACTGACCAGACTATATAGAATGTTCCTGCAGTACAGTAACTCACACTAACTCGCCAGATTGTATAGAATGTTCCTACAGTACAGTAACTCACACTAACTCGCCAGATTGTATAGAACGTTCCTACAGTACAGTAACTCACACTAACTGACCAGATTGTATAGAATGTTCCTACAGTACAGTAACTCACACTAACTGACCAGATTGTATAGAATGTTCCTACAGTACAGTAACTCACACTAACTGACCAGACTGTATAGAATGTTCCTACAGTACAGTAACTCACACTAACTCGCCAGATTGTATAGAATGTTCCTACAGTACAGTAACTCACACTAACTGGCCAGATTGTATAGAATGTTCCTACAGTACAGTAACTCACACTAACTGACCAGATTGTATAGAATGTTCCTACAGTACAGTAACTCACACTAACTCGCCAGATTGTATAGAATGTTCCTACAGTACAGTAACTCACACTAACTGGCCAGATTGTATAGAATGTTCCTACAGTACAGTAACTCACACTAACTGACCAGACTATATAGAATGTTTCTGCAGTACAGTAACTCACACTAACTCGCCAGATTGTATAGAATGTTCCTACAGTACAGTAACTCACACTAACTCGCCAGATTGTATAGAATGTTCCTACAGTACAGTAACTCACACTAACTGACCAGACTATATAGAATGTTCCTACAGTACAGTAACTCACACTAACTGACCAGATTGTATAGAATGTTCCTACAGTACAGTAACTCACACTAACTGACCAGACTGTATAGAATGTTCCTACATTACAGTAACTCACACTAACTCGCCAGACTGTATAGAATATTCCTGCAGTACAGTAACTCACACTAACTGACCAGACTGTATAGAATGTTCCTACAGTACAGTAACTCACACTAACTGACCAGACTATATAGAATGTTCCTGCAGTACAGTAACTCACACTAACTCGCCAGATTGTATAGAATGTTCCTACAGTACAGTAACTCACACTAACTCGCCAGATTGTATAGAACGTTCCTACAGTACAGTAACGCACACTAACTGACCAGATTGTATAGAATGTTCCTACAGTACAGTAACTCATACTAACTGACCAGATTGTATAGAATGTTCCTACAGTACAGTAACTCACACTAACTGACCAGACTGTATAGAATGTTCCTACAGTACAGTAACTCACACTAACTCGCCAGATTGTATAGAATGTTCCTACAGTACAGTAACTCACACTAACTGGCCAGATTGTATAGAATGTTCCTACAGTACAGTAACTCACACTAACTGACCAGATTGTATAGAATGTTCCTACAGTACAGTAACTCACACTAACTCGCCAGATTGTATAGAATGTTCCTACAGTACAGTAACTCACACTAACTGACCAGATTGTATAGAATGTTCCTACAGTACAGTAACTCACACTAACTCGCCAGATTGTATAGAATGTTCCTACAGTACAGTAACTCACACTAACTGGCCAGACTGTATAGAATGTTCCTGCAGTACAGTAACTCACACTAACTGGCCAGACTGTATAGAATGTTCCTACAGTACAGTAACTCACACTAACTGGCCAGACTGTATAGAATGTTCCTACAGTACAGTAACTCACACTAACTCGCCAGATTGTATAGAATGTTCCTACAGTACAGTAACTCACACTAACTGGCCAGACTGTATAGAATGTTCCTACAGTACAGTAACTCACACTAACTGGCCAGACTGTATAGAATGTTCCTACAGTACAGTAACTCACACTAACTGGCCAGACTGTATAGAATGTTCCTGCAGTACAGTAACTCACACTAACTGGCCAGATTGTATAGAATGTTCCTACAGTACAGTAACTCACACTAACTGACCAGATTGTATAGAATGTTCCTACAGTACAGTAACTCACACTAACTGACCAGATTGTATAGAATGTTCCTACAGTACAGTAACTCACACTAACTCGCCAGATTGTATAGAATGTTCCTACAGTACAGTAACTCACACTAACTCGCCAGATTGTATAGAATGTTCCTACAGTACAGTAACTCACACTAACTCGCCAGATTGTATAGAATGTTCCTGCAGTACAGTAACTCACACTAACTGACCAGATTGTATAGAATGTTCCTACAGTACAGTAACTCACACTAACTGACCAGATTGTATAGAATGTTCCTACAGTACAGTAACTCACACTAACTGACCAGACTGTATAGAATGTTCCTGCAGTACTGTAACTCACACTAACTGACCAGACTATATAGAATGTTCCTACAGTACAGTAACTCACACTAACTGGCCAGACTGTATAGAATGTTCCTACAGTACAGTAACTCACACTAACTGGCCAGACTATATAGAATGTTCCTGCAGTACAGTAACTCACACTAACTGACCAGACTATATAGAATGTTCCTACAGTACAGTAACTCACACTAACTGGCCAGACTGTATAGAATGTTCCTACAGTACAGTAACTCACACTAACTGGCCAGACTGTATAGAATGTTCCTACAGTACAGTAACTCACACTAACTGGCCAGACTATATAGAATGTTCCTACAGTACAGTAACTCACACTAACTCGCCAGATTGTATAGAATGTTCCTACAGTACAGTAACTCACACTAACTCTCCAGACTGTATAGAACGTTCCTACAGTAAGTAGCTCACACTAACTGGCCAGACTGTATAGAATGTTCCTACATTACAGTAACTCACACTAACTCGCCAGACTGTATAGAATGTTCCTACATTACAGTAACTCACACTAACTGGCCAGATTGTATAGAATGTTTCTATTGCACAATAACTTACATTAACTGGTCAGACTGTATAGAATGTTCCTACAGTACAGTAACTAACTCTAACAGATTTTGATTTGATTTGATTTATTATTATCACATGTACTCATATACAGTGAAAAGTATTGTTTCTTGCACTATACAGACAAAGCATACCATTTATAGAGAAGGAAAGGAGAGAGTGCAGAATGTAGCGTTACAGCCATAGCTAGGGTGTCGAGAAAGATCAATTTAATGCGAGGTAGGTCTATTCAAAGGTCTGATGGCAGCAGGGGAGAAGCTGTTCTTGAGTCGGTTGGTACATGACCTCAGATTTCTGTATCTTTTTCCCAGCGGAAGAAGGTCAGATGTGCAGATAAAGGTGTAAGAAATTTGATGTTTGCCACTTATATTCACTAACAATCAACAGTTTTGGAGAGTTCACAAACACGCACATGCCGTGCTTGTGAACCTACCTCCACTCACCTGATGAAGGAGCAGTGCTCCGAAAGCTTGTGATTCCAAATAAACCTGTTGGACTTTAACCTGGTGTTGTGAGGTTTCTTACAGTTTTGGAGAGATTAACCAATTTTAAATCCCTGTGATATCAGATGCCTGCTAAATACATGGGGACATTTTAAATTACAATATAGATCTGCACTTGAATCTGACTCACAAAAATAGGTGCAGGTGAGTAACAATAATTGGAGTTTTCACCTAAAAAATTACACTCCAAAATTTCAACAGCAGGAAGCAGACTATAGTGCACAAAAATTGTTGGTACTCTATTTTCTTCAAAGTTGCAAAATTTATGTCTAAATCCAATTTTATATTTGGAGGTTATGATATTTGCATTATAATGGGCTGTCAGTTTCACTTTCTACCACCACAGAAAATTGCAAATGACTTTTACCAAACTTTGCAGCAGTTAAAACATCAAACTCCACTTGCAGTTTAATCAGATACACAAAAATTCTTAGAACTGTATACTTCACTTAATATGGATTCAGTCATTCACTGTGCACAGTCACTTGTACAATGTTATGCTTTTGTACTCATCAGTGGATCCTTAGGCATCTGCCTGTGTTTTAACCATGCTATAGTTTTCTAGTTGATTGCTGAAGTACATTTTAACTAGGATTATTTAATCTGAGAAAGGATTATTTACTATCAGGTTGTATTCTTTGGTCAACAATTAACAACATTCTCATAATAAGAGTATTACCTTGTGAGTAAGTGTGAGAATGAGCAGGACACCGACATCTAGACACAAAACAAAAGATATTTAAATCATACTACTTTTTTCTACCTGACATAAAAAACCATTTACAAAAAACTGCTGCAGTTAATAATCATTCTTAAATCATCGTACGGCATTTAAAATGTGTCAAATACTTTTCAACATTTGAGTTGCTGTGTTTGGGCTGGATTTTCATGTGGGGCTTGAGAAATGCAAGTTGTCCCATTATCTGACTTTGGAAACCCAAGCCCATCATCTCTGCCCGTACCCCTCATATTTTCACCTTCTGGAGACATGACAGGCAGAGAATAGCTTTTCTGAGTCCCGATTCAAGATTGGAAGAATGCAGGTGCCTAGGTGGACTGGTTAGAAGCTTGCCTCATTTCACGGGGACATAGTTTTTATGCCCGCTAACACTCACCCCTCACACTCTCACCAGCCCACCTCTCCCCTCTACCCATCCACACTCCACCTCAAATCCCCATGTCACTTCATACTTACCATGCCTTCATGCCAGCCCATTCTCCCTCACACTCTTCATGTCCCTTCCATGTATCCCATATGCCAATGCCCCTTCCATGCCTCCACACCCAGTCTATGTCCCTTCACATTTATGCCCCTTCATATCCCCCAAAGCCCCCTTCAATGCTTCCCATGTATTCTCCATAGCCGTTCACTCAGTAGCCACGAAGGGCAGACCTCAGGATATCTTTGAAATGGACATTAAAAAATTAAACTTCTAACAATCTCATAGAGCTGTAATATACACTTCACGCTGTAAAAACTCTCATTCATAAAAGCCATTCAAAAATGAAAATCCCCACAAGTGGTTAATCTATTGTAGAAACAAACACTCATCTACTTACCACATTAAAGAAATATCATCCTTTAATAACCTCTAAAACTGTTGATTAAAATATGAACCACAATAAGTGATTCTGGACCGTTTGAAATCCAACCAAATGTTCATAATGGGCTCAGCTGCAATAACAAACCCTGGGAAATGTCCATTGAAACGGAAAAATCAGATCAGCTTTTTTAAGCTGCAGTTGATATTTCACTTCAAGGCAGAATGCTGGTAGTCAATGGAGTGGAACAGGTGCTTAGTTTTTTTAAACTCAGCACCAGTGTCATTTTTCCAAAGCTGGAACTCTCTGGACATTTAAACCACACCTCAAAACATAATACAAAGTTTCCCAGCATATCTTTCTGCAGTTTTGAATTAATTACGGCACATTCTTCATTGGAAAAAAGTACTGTAATGCATGTCAACGTTTACACAATAGTGGCCAATGTAATGGTCAACTTGACTCTGCAGGACAGAGCCCCATGATCAACCACTGCATTAAAAATACTTCCATATTACAATACAGTATGTAATAGTGATGTTTGAAAGTGTTAAACATTCAACCCTTAGTTGTTAAAATGTTCCTGACGCCTCTAAAAGCTTCCCTTAGTGGTCATGAATTCTCAAACTTTGTAGGGTTTTTAGGGCTTCCAAAACCTGCACCAGGACATGAAGATAACGTTGGGAAGGAAATTCAGATTTCTCATAGTCCTCACAATGGCAACCTCAACCTCAGGAGGTGTGTGCGTGTGGGATTCACACTCAAGGCCTTCCCAACCTGCAAAAAGACCGCACAGAAATAGGCACTGCAAATTGAAATTCGCTGCCAAAAAACCTAGTTTTACTTTCCCTAAGCCATTCCTGCGTCCGTCTGAAGATGGAAATCTGACCCTTAGGGTGCATTTACACGACAAGTTCAGTACTAGTGCACCACACTTTCCAATTGCATCAACACTCAACCATGTAAATCAGGTGTAAACGTCCACACAACTCCGAGGTGAAGCACGGCTAGACATTTTCTTCCAAGAAGTCGCATTTGATTCCAGTTTCCAGTCAGAACCAGACTGCATTCCACTTTTTGTGGGCCTCCTTCCACACCCAGCAGCACCCATTGCTCTCTTCTGGACCTGCAAGAGTTGCTTCCCAATCAGATTGTCTGACAGCTCTTAATTAATCCTATTCCACTGGATAATTGAGTGCTGGTTTTTACCTGAAGGAATGCGGATGGGGCTAGAGGACTTCTCCAAACTCTAGGCAAAGTGGTAAATGCAATTGGCATTAGGATGGAGAAGCATTAAATGATTGAGGTGGAAGATCGAAGTGAGGCATTTTTAAAGGCACTGCAGTCTAATGTTACCCAGTCTATCAGAATTGTTGTTTGTGTCCTTCCATCTAACCGCAAAAAAAAATATATGATCAAAGGGCAGAAGTCCCACCCGTAGCTTGTTAAGTCTACCTAAGCACGGTGTCACTGCAGAGCTCTGACGAAGGGTCATTCTGACTTGAAACGTTGGCTCTATTCTCTCTCCACAGATGCTGTCAGACATACTGAGATTTTCCAGCATTTTCTGTTTTTGTTTCAGATTCCAGCATCTGCAGTAATTTGCCTTTATCTTATTTAAAGTCGTCCCTTTTCTGACTGAATTTGCTTCCAGTGCGGTGAGCAAATAATATGGCCCCCGAATAAAATCCAAACCTAAATTGGGAGATATGGTTAAAACTCAGAAAGACTAAGACAAAATAAAAGACATTATTAATCTTGCAGAATGGGGCAAATTAAGTTTGATACAGATACATGTGACATGGTGCATTTTGGTAAGAAGGCCACAAATGGAAAATTTGAATCTAAATGAGCTAGCAGAATAAAGTGATCTAGGAACACAGATACACAACAGCTAAAAATAACAACACAAGCCAATGAGGCTATTAAAAAACAACCCAAATACTGGGGCTCATTTCCACAGGGACAGAACTGAAAAGCAGAAAAGTTACATTAAGCTTGTATACAAAGCTGGTTGGATCATGTTTAAAGTATTCCAGTCACCGTATTACTAAAGGGATACGGATGCACTGAGGGAGCTGCACATGGATTTACAAGGACAATACTATAAATCAGTGATTATATCTGCAGGAAAGACTGAACAGGCTGGAGATCTTTTCTCTGGAAAAGACAAGGTTGAATGGCGACCTGATAGAGGGTCTATGAAAGGGATTGATAGGGTATATGTAGAGAATATGCTCAAACCTGGGAGTGGGGCTCCAAAATCAGAGTCACTGAAATATTCAATGGGAAATTCAGGTGAAACGTCGTTATCTAAAGAGTGGTTATAATGTGGAACTCACGCCTAAAGAAAGTAGATGAGATGAATATTATAGATGCATTTAAGGGGAAAGCTAGATAACCATATAAAAGAACAAGGAATAGATGGTTATGCAGATGGAATTAGCAAAAAAGGGTTAGGAAAGGCTGGTGTGGAAGATCAACAATAATCTTCTTGATTCTCTCCCCAGGCCTAGATGTGCTTGAGGCAAACAAAACACATGCTTACATCTGTTTCTAAAGATAGTTTTGCAGGAACATGTCGTTAGAGGCTATAGCTTGAGGGGTGCCACTACACATCAAGCATGGCTGACCAGGAGACTTTCCTGCTCTTACTGCCTGCCACAGGTGATTGGAAGGATTTACGAGTTGATAATTAACCTGTTTGGCCACGTTATGAATGCTTCTGATGTGGCCGTCAAGTCCTGGAGTATGACTTGAAACCTAGGCTTTTGGTTCAGAGGCAGGGATGCTACACATTGTCCCACAAAACCTCTTGCATGATCTGATTGGGTTAAATTATTTGTTTCCATGTTTTACACTCTAGTCTATGTAAATGCACCTCATCTCAAAAGAAGTGGTCTAATAGAAATTGCAGAAATTTCAGAAGTGGTGGGAGGTGAAAGGAGGCTGATACACCCTGAGCACCAATGCTCTCTCTTCCCCTCACTCCCCCCCCCCTCCCCCCCGCCCCCCACCGTCCATTTTCACATTATAGCTTCAGGGTCATTGTTAACTGAAATTGCTTTGCACGACACTGCAAAGCTGTGAGTGACTTTTCATTATTTACAAAGCAAACACATCAAAACATGGAAAATTTCAGCATTGAAGGAGGCCATTTAGCCCATCAAGATTGCGCTAACCGAAAAAGAGTTACCAAGAGTCACCATCCTGACTTGGAAATATATCGCCGTCTCTTTGTTGGCGCTGGGTCAAAATCCTGGAACTCCCTCCCTAACAGCACTGTGGGTGTACCTACACCTCAGGGACTGCAGCAGTTCAAGAAGGTGGCTCACCACCAATTAGGGATGGGCAAGAAATGTCAGCCTAGTCAATGATGCCCACAGCCCTTGAACAAATTTTTAAAAATCCCTCCAAAGAGCTGGTCATGACTTTTCACCAATGGTATTTGAATGAAAGAAAATCGATCAATTAAAGATTTAAAATGGTTGCTTGACCTTCTGGTAAAATAATCTACTGTGGATTTTAATATACACATATACAGTACACATGCTGTGGGTTCATCGGCATTGGCTAGTTTCTTGCACATAAGGCCCGAATTAAATGTGGAGCCAGTCGTTTCCTTCTACATTAGAGGTTGCTGCATTGACACTGCAGGTGCGGCGGGCGGGGGCGGCACCAACAATCGGAGCGAAATTACACAATAAGATTCGGGGACTGACATCTATCCACAGTGGCTGCAATGTCCTCTAGTGCCCACAGCAGCGGCTCAAGGTCTGGCTGTCCCTGCTTGGAACGGGGCTGGACCGCTGGCTGTCAACCAACACCCAGAGCACACTGACATTGACCACCCTGATCCCGGCCACACTGATCGGCCAACAACTGCCCATAAGTCAGCCGGAAAGATCGATCCCTTCCATTCAGTCATTGGTTTGGTCTCGGTCACTTACGACGCCTGTCGCAGCTGCTTCAACAAGTGCACAATCCTTTCCCGACCGGCCATGACTTTTACACAGTGAAGAACTATGGGATATGGAATAACTGAACATATGTTCAACCTTACTCTAGTATTTCCAAAATTTCATCAGCATTTATTGATATCCAGTCATTAATACCAAACAAAAACATAGAATCTGACAGCACAGAAGAAGGCCATTCAGCCCATCTGTACCAGCTCTTAGGAGTTTTCTTTCTCCTAAAGAATTATCTTCTCTTTCCCTGTACCCTATCACAAATTTCCTTTTAACTATATATTATGACCTCAGCTGAAATCTGTAAAACGAAATAAACCCAAAAGGCTGAAAACTTCTACTGAACAAGAATCAAATAAAACAAATACTAAATACTATCTTGGGTAATCACTAATACTCTAAAACCTAGAATCAACATAAAGTAAGCATGAACCGGCAGTCAAATTGCAGTCATTTGTAAACCATAAGTACACATGGCAGATACAACTTTAACGAAAGCTAATGGTATTTGCTACCAAATAAACCTGTTGGACTTTAACCTGGTGTTGTTAAAACTCTTACCGAGATACAACTAAGACAGATTTTACAAATTGGCTGGGCAGTCCACTCAGCATACAGATCAATCTCAGACACAAAATCCATCAAAACTGTCTTCCTCACAAATAATTTCAGTCCTCTTTTTCTAAGATTTATCCTGATCTTCAGCAGACAGCAGGGCACAACCAACCTGAGCTCCACGGGCACAACTTCACCAGAATTGGTACATGTCTGCAGAACCTCATCAACTCTGCTCAGGACAGTCTGGAATGCACAGATCCATCAATGTTATCTTCAAATAGAAAATCAGCCATAGCTTCTTGATCTAGTTTCTTCAGCCTGCCTGTACTGCACCACTGGGATAATTATCTTCATCTGTCTTCATCTGAATTCTGTGTCCTTTTTGTATTGTTTCAAACTGTTTCAGTCTCTGCAGAAGTTTTGGTTTTTGATTTCAGTCTTATTGAATATATCACTCCATCCATGAGCCCTTATCCTGTGTATCAATCTTTTGTGTGGCACTTTGTTTTGGAAATCCAGGTATACTACTTCTAGTGGTTCCCTTTTATCTATCCTATTAGTTACATCCTCAAAAAGACAAACAAATTGGTGAAACATGATTTCCTTTTCATAAAACTGAAGGGGGAAAAATATACAGATGGGTACACATAAGATGGTTGCCTGGCACACAAACAGTCACCTGGGAAAGAGACATAAAAGACAGACAGCTATTCAAAGTTAAACATGCAGGAATCAAATCCTACAGGAAGCCAGCCAGGGCTGAAAGGATAAGGACAATAGGGGTAGATAATGAGATTAGTCACAGGTGGGATCGGGAATACATAACTGCAGGAAAACCAATTACTGTAAATTACTATATGAATAGGCCGAAACTAAAACCATTGATAACCACTGACGTAGGAAATGTATCCATTCATAAGACAGTGCGATGTTAACATGTTCATGTCTGTATCTGTCTGTATTTGTCTATAATGATGTGTTAACGATCGATCACCTACTTGATTACAATGATGTGATAATGGCTAGATGTCCGGTCCATCTATTGTGTAAAGGGTATAAAGATGGACCGCTCCTATTGTCTCATTGAGAGAAGGTTTGCTGCTTGTTAGTGCCTTTTCTCCACGAAGCTTTGTTAAAATAAAACTGTATTCTTGAAACCTTCAAGCCTGACTCAGTGGTACATTTCCCACAACAAAACCATGCTGAATTGTTCTAAGAATACTATACTTTTCTAAGTGCATTGTTAAGATTTCCTTCATAGATTCCAGAACTTTCCTGATGACTGATAAAAAAAAGACGAGGTCCTAAAAGCAGAATATAGGGATTTAGGAAGCAAGCTGAAAAGTAGAACCTCAAAGGTAGTGATCTCAGGATTACTACCTGTGCCATGTGTTAGTCAGAGTAGAAACAGCAGGATACATAGGATGAATACGTGACTGAAAAGATGGTGTGAAGGGGAGGGTTTCAGATTCCTAGGGCATTGGGACCAGTTCTGGGGAAGGTGGGACCTGTACAAACTGGATGGGTTACACCTGGGCAGGATCGGGACTGATGTCCTTGTTTGGGGGGGGTGGTGGACTTGCAGGAACAGTTGGAGAGGGTTTAAACTAATATGGCAGGGGGATGGGATTCAAAGCAGGGGGAAGTAATAATAAGAGGAAAAGACAGTCAGGAGAATAAGAAAAGTGATAGGCAGAGAAATCAAGGGCCAGAGTCAGATAAGGACAGACTAAAAATAATAGGAAAGGGAAAAGAAGTGTTAAAAATGCCCACCTTAAGGTTTTGTACCTGAATGCTTGGAGCATTCGAAACAAAATGGATGAATTAGTTGCACACATAGATGCCAAGGGGCATGATATAGCTGGCGTTACGGAGGCGTGGCTCCAAGGTGAGCAAGGATGGGAACTAAACATTGAGGGCTATTCAGTGTTTAGGAAGGACAGACAGAAAGGAAAAGGTGGTGGAATTGCATTGTTGATTAAAGATGATATTGATACGATATTGACGAAAGATATTAGCATAGATGATGTTGAATCTGTATGGGTCGAGTTAAGAAACAACAAGGGGCAAAAAACATTGGTGGGGCTGGTATACAGACCACCAAACTGTAGTGGTAATGTTGGGAAAAGCATTAGACAGGAAATCAGAGATGCATGTGTTAAAGAAACACCTGTGATTATGGACAACTTTAATCTGTATATAAATTGGGAGAGTTAAATTAGTCACAGTACAATAGAGGAGGAATTTTTGGAGTGCATAAGGATGGTTTTCTGGAGCAATACACTAAATAACCAACAAGGGAGCAGGCCATCTTGGACTGGGTGCTGTGCAATGGGAAAGGATTAGTTGACAACCTAGTGAGAGAGAACCCTTGGGGACGAGTGACCATAGTATGGTAGAATTCTGAGTCAAGGTGGAAAGTGATGTAGTTGATTCTGAGATCAGGGTCCTGAATCTCAATAAAGGTAACTATGATGATATGAGGCATGAATTGGCCATGATGGACTGGGAAACATTACTGAAAGGAAAGACAGTGGACGGGCAATGGCAGGCATTTAAAGAACGAATGGGTGAACTCCAGAAGTTGTTTATTCCTGTTTGGCACAAGAGTGGTAAGGGAACTGTGGCCAAATCATGGCTTAGAAGAGAAATTAGAGATAGTATCAGATTCAAGGAAGAAGCATATAAATTGGCAAGAAAAAGCAATAGGCCTGAGGATTAGGAGCTGTTTAAAATTCGGCAAAGAAGGACCAAGATATCGATTAAGAAGGGGAAAATAGAACATGAAAGTAAGCTAGAAGGGAACATAAAAACTGACTGTAAAAGTTTCTATAGGTCTGTAAAGAGAAAAAGATTGACAAAAATGAATGTAGGCCCCTTACAGTCAGAAACGGGAGGATACATAACGGGGAATAAATTCATACTTTGCTTCAGTCTTCGCAAAGGAAAACATGAATAATGTACCAGAAGTGCTGAGAGAAATATGTTTTAGTGAGGAGCTGAAGAAAATCAGCATTAGCAGAGAAATGGTTTTGGGGAAATTGTTGGGATTGAAGGTGAATAAATCTCCAGGTCCTGATAATCTTCATCCCAGAGTACTTAACGAAGTGGCCCTGGAAGTACTAGATCCATTGGTGGTTATTTTCCAAAATTATTTGGACTCTGGAATCATTCCTACAGATTGGAGGGTAGCTAATGTAAACCCGCTATTCAAAAAACGAGGTAGAGAGAAAATAGGGAACAATAGACCAGTGAGCCTAACGTTGGTACAAGGGAAGTTGCTGGAGTCCATTATCAAGTATTTCATAACTCGGCATTTGGAGGGCAGTGGTAAAATCAGACAAAGTCAGCATGGATTTACAAAAAGGAAAATCATGCTTGACAAATCTATTGGAATTCTTTGAGGATGTAACTAGTAGAGTTGACTGAGGAGAACCACTGGATTTGGTTTATTATGACTTTTAGAAGGCTTTCGACAAGGTCTCACAGAACAGACTACCATGTAAAGTTAAAGCAATGGGATTGCAGGTAATGTCTTGAAATGGATAGAAATCAGCCTGGTAAAACCTTTGCTGTACTCCCTCTATCGCAAGGACATCCTTCCTCAGATAAGGACACCAAAACTGCACACAATACTCCAGGTGTGGCCTCATCAACTCCCTGTACAACTGCAGCAAAACATTCCTATCCCTATACTCAAATCCTCTTGCTATGAAGGCCAACATACCATTTGCCTTCTTTACTGCCTGCTGTATCTGCGCACTTACTTTTAGCGACTGATGCACGATAGGAAGCAAAGAGTTGGCATAAATGGGTCTTTTTCAGATTGGCAGTCAGTAACTAGTAGGGTTCCACAGGGATCTGTGCTAGGGCCCCAACTGTTCACATTATATATTAATGATTTGGAAGAGGGAACTGAAAGTATTATCTCCAAATTTTCAGATGATACAAAGTTGGGTGGGAGGGTGAGCAGTGAGGAGGATGCAGAGATGTTTCAGCATGGTTTGGACAGGCTGAGTGTGTGGGCATGTGTATGGCAGATGCAGTATAGTGTGGATGTCCACTTTCGTAGCAATAGTAGGAAGACAGATTATTATTTGAATGGGTGTAAGTTAAGAGAGGTGGATACTCAACGAGGCCTTGGAGTCCTCGTGCATCAGTCGCTAAAAGTAAGTGCGCAGATACAGCAGGCAGTAAAGAAGGCAAATGGTATGTTGGCCTTCATAGCAAGAGGATTTGAGTATAGGGATAGGAATGTTTTGCTGCAATTGTACAGGGAGTTGATGAGGCCACACCTGGAGTATTGTGTGCAGTTTTGGTGTCCTTATCTGAGGAAGGATGTCCTTGCGATAGAGGGAGTACAGCAAAGGTTTTACCAGGCTGATTCCTGGGATGGCAGGTATGTCATATGAGGAGAGACTAAGTCAGTTAGGATTATAGTTACTGGAGTTTGGAAGAGTCTCATAGAAACTTACAAAATTCTAACAGGGTTAGACAAGGTAGATTCAGAAAGAATGTGGTGGGGGAGTCCAAAACTAGGATCATAGTTTGAGGATAAGGGGTAAACCTTTTAGAACTGAGGTGAGGAGAAATTTCTTCACCCAGAGGGTGATGAATGTGTGGAATTCACGACCACAGAATGTAGTTGAGGTCAAAATGTTGTCTGATTTCAAGTAGAAATTAGATATAGCTCTTGGGGCTAAAGTGATCAAGGGATATGGGGGAAGAGGGGATCAGGATATTGAATTTGATGATCAGCCATGATCAAAATGAATGGTGGAGCAGGCTCGAAGGGCTGAATGGCCTCCTCCTGCTTGTAGTTTCTAAGTTTCTATGACTGATGTTAGACTAACTGGCCTGCAGTTTCCTGCTGTTTCCTGTCTTTTTCTCCTTTCTTGTACAGCAATGTTACATTTGCTAACTTCCAATCTGCCGGGAGGGTTCTAGAATCTAAGGAATTTTGAAAAATTGTAGTCTGTGCATCCAACATCTCTACAGCTATGTCTTTTAGAGCTCTAGAATATAGCAACTCAGGTCCTGGGGCTTTGTCAAGTTTTAGTCCCTTGAGTTTCTTTTATACTTTTTCTTTGCCGATATTCATGACATTAATTTCCTTGCTCTTATTAGCCCTTAGGTTGCCCTTTATTTCTGGTATGTAACGTGCATTCCCTACTGTGAAGGCAGATGCAACATATTTGCCATTTCCTCACAAAGTGAACAAAGTGTCCAGGTTACTTCCCCCTCCTCCATCCTGATGCATTGATCTGATGCTTGGATTCCAGCTCATCAACTCTGAGTTGAATTTCCTCAAGTTGCAGACACTGGAGATGTGGCTGCCATGGATTACATTAATGTCCACCAGCCTCACTACAGCTGCAACACATCACCTACCCTACCATCTTCATTATGTTTATTTAACTAATTAACTTTCATGTTTAAAAATCACTCAACTGTTACCTGTGGTTGTATTAAGTTGTTTAACTAGTTAAACTATAAATTTAATGCAATATTTATATGTTCCGAGTACTGGCTTAAACTGTTTAGAGGGATAAAATCTTAAAACTCACCAATCAATCACCAACCTGCTCACCTAATGAATGCCTGTGAACACTCACTAACTACTGGAGGCTGAATAGATATATAAAATGCGGCACCTCCGACTCCTCTCCACCTAATTCCCAAGTTAGCATTGTTCCTTGTCGCCTCCACTGTGTTGTCGCAAGATATGTTTGCTTTTATTTGGCTGGTGACTGACAAATGTCTTTCCATATGGGTTTTAACTATGTCTGCCTTTTCCATCAGATGTGTGGAACATTTTTTTGTTCTAGTGCTACGTAGATCCCTTTCCTTACCTCTTTTTCTGGTATATTGATGACTATCTTGGTATTGTTTCCTGCTCATGCCCTGAACTGAAACATTTCAACATATTTACTTCCAAATTTTGCCTTTCACTCGTCTAACATGGCCCATTTCGGATCCCTCACCTCCCTTCCTCCTACTTTTCTATCTGCATTTCTTGAAATAGGCTATTGATTAATATCCACTGTGAGCTCACTGTTACAACTACCTTGACTTCACCTCTATCCCTGTACAGACTCTACTCCATTTCCTCAATTTCTCGGTATCTGTTCTAATTGAATACTACCTATCTGCCATACCAGTGATTCCCATATCTTCCTGTTTCCTCAACCAAGGATTCCTCTCTACCATGGTTGCTGGAATCATAGAATCCTACAGTTAGGAGGCCATTCGGCCCATCAAGTCTGCACCGACCACAATCCCACCCAAACCCTATCCCATAACCCCATGCATTTACCCTAGCTAGTTCCCCTGACACTAAAGGGTAATTTTGCATGGCCAATCCACCTAGCCCGCACATCTTTGGACCGTGGGAGGAAACTGGAGCACCCCGAAGAAACTTACGCAGACACGGGGAGAATGTGCAAACTCCACACAGTGACCCAAGCCGGGAATCGAACCCAGGCCCCTGGCGCTGTGAGACAGTAGTGCTAACCACTGTGCCAGCCCGTTCTGTTGTTTTCTGCAGTTCTGCTGTCAATCCTGCCCCTTCTACTCAGAATGGTTGGATTCCCTTTGTCCCCACCTTCCAAATTCAGTTGATCATCCTCCTCGGTTCCTGTAACCTCCTGTGTGATGGTACTACCAAAGTTGTCGCCTTCTCTTTCAGCACTCGAAAGAGCCGTTCCCTCTGTGAAAGCCTGACCCACTCCTTAATCACCCCCAACATCCCCTCCCCTATCCTCTGTCCATGTAGGAGATGCAACACCTGTCCTTTTAAATCCTTCATGCCCATTTATCCAGGGCCCAAGCACTACTTTCAGAGGAAACAGCAATTGACTTATCCTTCATGCAGAATCTGTGAAGAGAGAAACCAAGTTAACATTGCAGGTTGAGAACCTTGTTTTGAGACTTGAGTTTATGAAAAGCACTATATAAATGCAAGTCCTTCTTTCTTATTCTCTCTTTCCACCACCCGCCTCCTGGTCACTTCCTTGCCTTCTATAGTTGCTTAAAACCTGCTTGATCTATTTTTCCAGTTCTGATGAAAGATCATTTCCCTGAAATAACGTTTCTGTATTCACAGTTGCTGCTGACCTGCTGAGTGTTTTTAGCATTTTTGTTTTTATATTGATTCACTTCTTTGGAGTGGGATTCCTTGGGTTAAATTAGCTCCCAAATGACACC
Source organism: Mustelus asterias (assembly GCF_964213995.1). Classification (NCBI taxonomy): domain Eukaryota; kingdom Metazoa; phylum Chordata; class Chondrichthyes; order Carcharhiniformes; family Triakidae; genus Mustelus; species Mustelus asterias. The sequence continues at coordinate 74,136,700 of NC_135807.1, read as the reverse complement.
TCAGGTATTGGGTGGCTGGATCCAAGGAACACTCTGAGGCAGACTCAGTAATGTGATATTTGATCCTGGCACAAATACAGTATTCCAGGACACAGTTCCGATCCACCATCCAGCCAGGTTGTGTTGAGTCACTGAAAGGCTACATGATAAAAGATTGCTCTCTCTCGGCTCTGCATGATGCCTCAACAGGTAGACTGCTCCTAGTTGGACAGGCAACGACAGGCATTAATGCAGTACCATTAACATTAAAAGAACATAAAAAGGCCTCTTGCTGAGGTGCAAGAACAAATAGATGGCAAGTCAAAGTAGCAGATATTGGGCAGGGTGACCAGAAGCTTGGTCACATGTGGGCTTTCAGGAGGATTTAAAGGAAGAGAGGGAGGCAGTATAGTTTCGGGGTGGAATTACAAAATGTAGAGTTTAGGCAACTGAAGGCAAAATATTAAATACTGAGAGATTGTTACCTCTGAAAAAAAGACTTGCATTATGGGGTGCCTTTTATAACCACTAAACATCCCAAAATGCTTCATAGGCACCAAGTACTTTCTCCAAGCATAGCTACTGTTGGAAAGTCAGAAGCACAGCAAATTCCCACAAGCAGCAATGTGGTAACGACCAAATAGTCTATTTTTGTGATGTTGTGGATTAAATGTTGGCCAGGATAACTCCGCTGCTATTGTTCAAAATAGTGTCTTGGGAGCTTTTATGTCTACCTGTATGTAAACTGGACATAACGGCTCATTTGAAAGGTGAGATCTGACAGTGCAGCAGTCCTTCAGCATTAGACTGCAGTGTCAGACTAGATTGTTACGCTCAAGTCCTGAAGTGGCACTTGAGTTTGCAAGTAACTGCTTCAGAGGCGAGAGTGCTACCAATTGAACCACAGCTGACATCTGGTGGATGAACGAGGAACAAAAGGACTGAGGCCAAGGATGTTCACTGGAAAAAATCATCAAGGGGACTGTGAGAAAAGCAGGTTTTTGAATAGGGAAAGAATATAAAATGAGTTGGATGGAATGGGGATCCAGGAAAGAGCCCCAGTGCTGGTACAAGTACCAGGGATGAATAGCCTCCTCCGATGCTGTATTTTCTATCATTCCACAAAAGCACTCCTTTATTGAGCATGTGCACAGGGAATTGTTAGAAACATTGGTGCTAAGCCGAGTTCAGGACCTGTCTTGCGAGTTGTGCTCCAAAAGAACCTTGCTACCCTTGTATGATCTCTTGATTTGGTTCAGGTCAGTCTGTGCCAGCCAGTTTTGGCCTGAAATCCAAATATGCATCTGCTCTGATTGGGATTCCCAGTCAGGGTTTTCAATGTCATGAAGAACCCGAATGCAAAAGATAAGGAGACAATCATGGTCTGTTAAAAGTGACATCAACTGCTGCCTAAATTCACCTGGTCCAGTACGAATCTGATTACAGTTATAGGTTGGATATCAATGAATTATAAAATTAATTACAGGTAGAAATGGGGTGTAAAACATATTAGATCACAAAATTAAAAACCGAAATGAGGGAAATAATAATGACAATGCTACTATTAGACAGAGCACAAGGAGAGCACAGGGTGATTCCTCTTTCTCTCAGTTAGCTTCTAGCATCTGATGCAAAAGAAACATTGAATGTTCTCTGTAATAAGAATTACAACACAGGAAAAGTGTACTCTTCCCAAGCCATGTACCACCTATAGCAGTTGGGAATTGATAGCAAACGTGCTTTGTATCTCATGTTATGTGACTAAGACCACATACTTCCACCTTTGCAGCATTGCCCATCCCTCTAGGCCTCCCTACCACCGAAACCCCTAACCATATTTTTCTATCTAGATGCTAATGCTGTCTTTACTGTTCTTCCATATCTACCTTGGAAAAAACTATTATTTATCTCGTGCAGCCGTCTGTACTCTGTCTTGCACTAATTCACACTTGTCCTTTATCCTCATCCTTGTTGCCCCATATTAACTCCCTATGCTCAAATGCATCCGGTCAAAGTGATTCAAAATAGTAACGGCAGCAAAACTGTCACTGTCTACTCCTTTGAAACAGAAAACTTCTGTAGTGTGCAGTTAAAAAGCAACAATCCAAAAGTTGTCGTCAGCAATGCTATGCTTCTCCACTAGGTGGGCTGTAGAAGTCCCCATAGACTGCAATCAATTCAAAATCATTCAACTAAAATTCTACTTCTACACTGCTATTCTCACTGTAAAAACCCTTGAAATAGTTACATCTTGTGGAATGAGGGTAGCTGCATTTTTAATTGTGCATCAAATTTATAAATTATTGCTGAATAACCTTTGTAACCCTGAAAAACTAACTTTATATTTGTGGAACGTCTAATTTCTCCATTATGAAATAAAACATTCAGTTTTTTAAATTCTAAAAAAAAGTTGCTTATCTTCCTAAATCTCGTACATATGATCCAAATTTCATTTTGCTCTCTGCAAAATATTACAACTCGAGGGATAATCACTGCCTTTAACTTCTTGGTTTGACACTTTGTGAGAATTCTTCAATCCGAGTGGCTACTTTGCCTTGCTCAATGACTTCACTGTTGCTGGATACCTCACAGTCCCTTTGACCTGGCGTCAGATTCAAATTAAGGTCGGGAAAGGGAAAATCCATGCCACAGAGTTCACCAGAGCTTTGTCGGTAGCTTTCTTTGAAGTCAACAAGTAACACCAAAATCTGGACCATCACCCAAGCTTCAAATTATCCACGACTCAGCCCTCCTTAGCTTTGCAACCTCCAAAAACCTTACATTCCCTCCATTGCCATTTCATTCAGTTGTCTTCTGGGCTTTCTCCCAATCTGCTACACCGTAAGGGCATTGTTTTCAGTTGCCTCAGTCCCACTATGGAATTCATTTTTATTCACTGATGCCACTGGAAATAGAGAGGGGGATGGAATTGCTCCACAGAGGACTTGATGGACCAAATGGCCTCCTCCTGTGTCTTAATGAACATGACCCTTATCTCCTGTCTATTTCATTGCCTTTAACGTCTCCAACCCAACTTTTCAACCTAGCCTTCAGCCACCTCCTCCAGCCCCTACTGCAAAGCTCTATATTTTCTTTGCAAAGCATCTCGGAAAAAAATTAATTTCTCTTAGGTAGACAACTCTACCTCCCTCCTGACATCTTGTTACTTTTGAAACAGCATGCTGGTACTTCACTTCAAATGATCCCAAATGATTAAGGAGAATCCCAAGGCATATTAAGGAGAATCCCAAGGCATTTTATTCATACGTTAGGAACAAAAGGGTTGTCAGGGAAAAAAGTGGGGAATTATGCTTGGAGCCCAAAGAAGTAGGGGAGATCCTAAATGAATACTTTGCGTCGGTAATCACAAAGGAGAGGGATGTGTTGACTGGGAGTGTCTCGGAGGGGAGTGTTGAACCATTGGAGAAAATCTCCTTTACAAGGGAGGAAGTGTTAGGTTTGTTAGAGAATATAAAGACTGACAAATCCCCAGGGCCTGATGGAATCTATCCAAGGCTGCTCAGGGAGACGAGAGATGAAATCACTGGGCCTCTGACGCAAATCTTTGTCTCGTCACTGAACACAGGTGAGGTCCCAGAGGATTGGAGGATAGCTAATGTGGTCCCGTTATTTAAGAAGGGTAGGAAGGATAACCCGGGAAATTATAGGCCGGTGAGCTTGACGTCCGTGGTGGAGAAGTTTTTGGAGAAGATTCTTAGAGATAGGATGTGTGCGCATTTAGAAAGGAATAAACTCATTAACGATAGTCAGCATGGTTTTGTGAGAGGGAGGTCATGCCTCACTAACCTGGTGGAGTTTTTTGAAGAAGTGACCAGAATGGTTGACGAGGGAAGGGCCGTGATGTCATCTATATGGACTTTAGTAAAGCGTTTGACAAAGTCCCTCATGGTAGGCTGGTGAAAAAGGTTGGATCTCATGGGATAAAGGGGGAGGTGGCTAGATGGGTGGAGAACTGGCTTGGTCACAGAAGACAGAAGGTGGTAGTGGAAGGGTCTTTTTCCAGCTGGAGGCCTGTGACTAGTGGTGTTCCGCAGGGCTCTGTATTGGGACCTCTGCTGTTTGTGATTTATATAAACGATCTGGAAGAAGGTGTAACTGGGGTGATCAGTAAGTTTGCGGACGACACAAAATTGGCAGGACTTGCAGATAGTGAGGAGCATTGTCAGAAGCTACAGAAGGGTATAGATAGGCTGGAAATTTGGGCAAAGAAATGGCAGATGGAGTTCAATCCTGATAAATGCGAAGTGATGCATTTTGGTAGAAATAATGTAGGGAGGAGCTATATGATAAATGGCAGAACCATAAAGGGTGTAGTTACGCAGAGGGACCTGGGTGTGCAAGTCCACAGATCCTTGAAGGTGACGTCACAGGTGGAGAAGGCAGCATATGGCATGCTTGCCTTTATAGGATGGGGCATAGAGTATAAAAGTTGGGGTCTGATGTTGCAGATGTATAGAATGTTGGTTCGGCCACATTTGGAATACGGCGTCCAGTTCTGGTCGCCACACTGCCAGAAGGACGTGGAAGCTTTGGAGAGAGTACAGAGGAGGTTTACCAGGATGTTGCGTGGTATGGAGGGGCTTAGTTATGAGGAGAGATTGGGTAAACTGGGGTTGTTCTCCCTGGAAAGACGGAGGATGAGGGGAGACTTAATAGAGGTGTATAAAATTATGAAAGGCATAGATAGGGTGAACAGTGGGAAGCTTTTCCCCAGGTCGGTGGTGACGTTCACGAGGGGTCATAGGTTCAAGGTGAAGGGAGGGAGGTTTAACAGATATCAGAAGGACATATTTTACACAGAGGGTGGTGGGGGCCTGGAATGCGCTGCCAGGCAAGGTGGTGGAGGCGGGGACACTGGGAACGTTTAAGACTTATCTAGATAGCCATATGGACGGAGTGGGAATGGAGGGATACAAAAGAATGGTCTAGTTTGGACCAGGGAGCGGCGCGGGCTTGGAGGGCCGAAGGGCCTGTTCCTGTGCTGTATTGTTCTTTGTTCTTTGATCCAAACATGCCTTCTAATTTTCCATATAGTGCAACGTATGAACAAAATAAAATCAAAACTTTTAATGCTTCAAGTTAAAATATTTTACTCTGTACTTTAAGTATCCTTTGGTGACTTGCAAAGGCACAGAATTCATGAGTAATTGAATTGAAAACTGAACTGAAGCAATTTTTAAACATTTTTTCACTTCTCTTGAAAAATGACATTTTTAGGACCTCAGCTTTTTTATTTAAACAGTTGGCTACTCAGACAATTTACGTAAAACAAATCCTCACAAACTCCAAATTAGGTATGGTTGTGGATTGGTAAATAAACTGAGAAATATGGGTGAAAATCCAACAGTACAAGATGTAAAAAAATGGGAGATGAGTTGAATGATGGTCAGTTTAGTAACTTGAGGCATTTCGCAGCCATCTGATTACAGGCATTGTTGGTGATGAAGGCAGTTTCAATTAAATAATAAATTGGTTGCGATGTTCTGAAGATACAGTGAGATATAGAAATCAAGTTCATCCTTTCGACTTGTCCAAAATAGCAATCCTGATCAGTATCAGAATTTCCAGGGAAGCAAACTCAAAATAGTTGGGCTAAGTTGTCAGCTGTGGCTCAGTGGGGAGCATTCTAACCGTACTCTGGTTGTGGGCTCAAGCTCCACTGCTGGGACATTCAGTCCTTTCATCTTCAGAGCTGCAAGTATTTAAAATGACCAACATTTAAAAAAAAACATATATGCAAATATCCAGAGGATAAACACCCCTCCCCACTAGCTAGCTCACATGGAAAGTGATCTTGCTTTACAACCTTTAGTGGAGTTATTTGTTACCCACAAGGTAAATAATTTCAATGCAGCTCTTTTGATAGCAACCAAGTAGGATTAACAGTAACAAGTCTTGAGCCATACAAAAGATTGACAAATTCAGTCTTTTGCATAAGTATAATCCTCCACTTACATAATTACACAGAAACATACCACAGGAAATACAAAATAGCTTAAGTTCATGAAAAGGCCATATTTCAAAAGACGAGATACTTTCCTCTCAAAATTAAAACATTATTTGAAGTCAAGAGTACAATATTTAAATAGCAGTTCTATATAGCTCATTTTCTGTTTCCTCGTTGCTTCATGGCCGATTTCCGATCCTGGCCTCTCCCTCGATTATGACCTTTTCCTCCTTTCCTGCCCCTTGGCTGCATTTTCCTTCGCTTCGCCGCCTGCTCCTGTTCATCTTCACGAAGTTGTCTATTTACAGCTCGGGTGAGGTCCAGCTTTGGCTTCTTGCTGTACATGATATTTAAGAGTTCCAGCTGTTTCTGCCTTTCTGCTGAAAAATCTCCAACCAGGGGCTGGAACTGCCTTTTCTTGCCAGTATTCCTCTGCTCCTTTTCTTTGGGCAACTTATCCTGAAATTTGCCAACGGAAGCTGTGGAGGTCTTGGCCACACGGATGGCTTTGCTTAGCTCGGCTTTGCTGGGTTGTTCGGTGGGGGCGAGCCCCACGCCTGGCACTTTATTCTTCTGAGCTCTGGCGATATTGCGGAGCCTGTTCAGCTCGTTCTTCGCCACCCTCTCTTTCTTGTCGGTTCGCCGCTTGGTGAACTGATCCTCGTTGGGATCTGCCGACTCGGGCACTTCAATCACCCACTCCTTGGTCTGGTCGTTGGCTCTCTTGTAGCCCCAGCGGCGCCGCCATTCTTTCTTCTCCTTGTCCCAGACCAAGTTGCTCTTCTTTCTCTTCTGGATGCCCTTGAGTTTGGCGAACTCCTCCCAGCGGGTGGGCGGCCGGGGTTTGGGCAGCGCTTTCTCCCGGGGGATGCGTGTGCTGGGCTGGGGCAGCTTGGCCACGATGGTCTGCTCCAGCCGCTCACTCGGCAGCTGCCACACGGCGTTCAGCAGCAGCTGCGTGTTGTCCCGGGCCAGGGAGCGCAGGAACTGCTCGGGATCCTGCCGGAAAGAGGCGGCCTTCAGCGGGTTGGTGTCCAGCGCCGTCAGGTTGCCCAGGTCCAGCTGCAGCTCCAGCGGCTTCTCCACGTGGATGGAGCGCGGGGCCCCGGGCCCGGAGCGCTCAGCTTCAGCCAGAACATCCTCAATCAGAGCCGCCATCTTCACAGCAAAGGTCAAAGAATCGCTTCCGACTGCATCATTTCCCCTCCCCATTGACCAATCAGAGACACCTTCAGGTCAGGGGTTAAATGGCTAGCAGAGGGTGACCAAACCTCATTCAATAAATCCCCGCAGGATCATCACGTGATCTGTCCCCATTCTCCCGCCATTAATAGCTCAAAACATCTTTCCTCTGCCAACTGGACAGCAAAAAGAGCCCATTACCCACTTGGAAGATGTTTGACTGTCAGCCAAATAGCCTTTCCCCCTATTTTCAATATTCTATTTATCAGATAAAGAGACACATTCAAATAAAATCAATTTTTAATGATATTTCTCCTGGAGATTGATTTTCAATTATCGGAGATTGGAGTCAATGCTGGAGTGATTTGATCTGATTTATTAATGTCATGTATTGGGATACACTGAAAATGATTGTTTCTTGCACACTGTACAGACAAAGCATATCGTTCATAGAGTACATAGAGGAGAAGGAAAGGAGAGGGTGCAGAATATAGTGTTGCAGTTTCAGATAGAGTGTAGCGAAAGGTATATGGTAGATCCATTCAAAGGTCCGATGGTAGCAGGGAAAAAGTGGTTCTTGAGTCGGTTGGTACATGTTCTCAGACTTTTGTATCTTTCTCCCAATGGAAGAAGATGGTGTTGGCAACTCTAGAGGAGAAAGAGATTGCAGTGTGCAGCTGACAGTTTTGCACCCCATCCACCGCTTAAAATATTCACTCTCCATCCACCACCAACACAGTGACAGCAATCTGTACCAACAACAAGCAACACTTCAAGCCTCCTTCCACAGTACCTTCCAACCTCTGCCACCTTGAAGGGCGAGGGCAGCAGGAAAGCAACACCACCATCTGTAAGTTCCCCTCCAAATCACACATAATCCTGACTTGGAACTATATCACTGTTCCTCCACTGTCACTGGGTCAAACATCTGGAGCTCCCTTCCTAATAGCACATTGGGTGTACCTACACCACATAGACTGCAGATGTTCAAGAAGGCACCACCTGCTCAAGGGTAATTAGGGTGAGCAACAAATGCTGGCTTTGCCAGCGACACTCATTTTCCAGAAAAGAATTTAAAAAGGTTTCCCTGAAATCCTGGACCCAGTTAGTCTGACTCACCACAGTAACGAGCATAGACACTGATTTTTCTTGAATGTGCCCTTCTTATAAATTATCTGTCCTTGCATTAGCCAGATACACAAATGCTGAGACATGCTCACAAATAGCTAGCCAGACTGCACTGAAAGGAAACATCCTTTGCTAGATTTTAAAATAGTGTTACCAGACTTTGTACAGAAATAAGTGTTTTGGATGGGGATTATGAAGTCCTTTTGATTATTATAATATTGGTCTGAGCATGGTTAAGTTGTTCCATGGTACTATTTGAAAAAACGTAAAGGGTGAAATTTTCCCGTTCATGTGGGAATTTGTGGCAGGAGTGGGAGAAATTTCTGAAAATATGGGTCAAATAGAATTTAGCGGCACAGTGGTTAGCACCACTATCTCAGCGCCAGGGACCTGAGTTCAATTCCCAGCTTGGGTCACTCTGTGCGGAGTATACACGTTCTCACGTATCTGTGTGGGTTTCTTCCGGGTGCTCCTGTTTCCTCCCATAGTCCAAAAGACATGCTGATTAGATGCATTGGCCTTGCTAAATTCTCCCTCAGTGTACCCGGACTGGCGCCGGAGTGTGGTGACTAGGGGATTTTCACAGTAACCTCATTGCAGTGTTAATGCAAGTCTACTTGTGACACTAATAAATAAACTTTAAACCTTTAAGTCAATGGCACAATGCATTCCCACCACTGGGCAATCTTCCTGGAGATTGGTCATTATTGGCAGAATTAATGACCTAGTAGTGGCACGTAACTAATCTGAACAATTAAATGCTCATATATGGGCTGATTGGGTGCATTGCCCCCTCCAACAATGCCAACACCCTAATTGGACAGTGGAACTGGAGGAAACCTCTTAATTGGCCATCTCTGGGAAGATCTCCCAGATGGGCTTCCTGACAGGCGGAATGGGGTTGGGACCCAGAAATGGTTCCGACTCACGGTCATTGCCTAAGAGCAGATGATTCCACCCAATGAGTTCTTCCAGTGCCCTGGCTAATGCATCTCTCTACCAACACCACCAGAAACAGATCACCTCATTAATATTTGTGGAACTTCACCATGTATATATTGGCAGTGACATTTTCCTGATTAACAGAGACTGCAGTTCAAAACTAGGTAATTGCTGGAAAACCCCTTTTGGACATCCTTAAAATATAATAAGGCAACATATAAATGTGAATTATTTTCCATTTATAATATAGTTTAATAAGTATTTCTTTGTAAGCATGAATGTTGTTGGCGTAAGATGTCACATGGAGATTGTTCACACAAAATGTTCTTTCTAAGATTGTGCCTAATTAGAATGTTTTTAAAGCCCAAACTGTAGCACTAGGATGTGATTGAGAAACATGCACTGATCACCTCCATCTGTGGCATCTTGAGGATAGAATGGTTTTAGTACTTTCTGTACATTTAATCATACATTGCAGACAAATAGGAAATAGCATAGCTTACTCACGCACCAATATTAAAATCAGACAGCTCCATTCTTTTCCAGGAATATATTTAATAGTTTTATAGAATCATAGAATCCCTACAGTGCAGAAGGAGGCCATTCAGTCTGCACCGATTCTCCAACAGAGCATCCCATCCAGGCCCTATCCCTGAAACCACACATATTTACCCCACTAATCCCTCGAACCTACACATCCTGAGATGCTAAGGTGCAACTTAGCATGGACAATCCACCTAACCTGCATTTGGACTGTGGGAGGAAACCAGAGCACCCGGAGGAAACCCATGCAGACAGTCACCCAAGGCCAGAATTGAATGCAAGGGTCCCTGGCACTGTGAGGCAGCAGTGCAAACCACTGTACCACCATGCCACCCTCTTATGCATAAGTTAGGAGATAAAGGTACTGATTAAGAAGAAGAACTAAGTCTACATCCAGGGTTTCTTTCAACAATAAAATCAGATTGTTGTTAAAAAATAATATATTGTTTTGCTCAGTTTCATATATATTTTACTTTGGTAAGGGGAATATAGTACTTTTGGCCTTTCATGGGGTGTGAACATTGCTGTGAAAGGCAGAATTTGTTGTCTAATTCTAATTGCCCTTGAAAAGGTGATGGTGAACTGCCTTCTTAAAAAGCTGTTGTAGGTACACCCGCAGTGCTGTTTGGAAGGATGTTTGATCCAGCGACAGTAAATGAGCATATAGTTTCAAGTCAGAATTATGCATACTTTGGAGGGGGGCATACAGGTGGTGTGCAGAACGTCTTTTTGGACTGAGGGATGAATTTCGGTATGAATTTCGGTGCTGGTGCGGTGCCAGGAACGCAAGCCGTATGTTCCGATTGGTTGATCAAATCAAACAGTGCGTTTTGTTGTTTATAATAAGCAGAATACAAACCGCACTCAACCAGCCCGTGCTTGCAAAACCAAAGTCCACAATTGGGCAGCACTTACTGAACAACCCTGAGTGCATTAAAATTACACTGACAACCAATTTAAGATAATCAGTTAAACTTGCAATGTGGCTAATTTACATTTATTAGAAGCGACATACAATCGTACACAGGGACCCATACTCTGCAGACTAAAGGAATATGTTCAAGCTTGGCACATTTAAAAAAAAAATCCAGGATCAGTGGAGTCTACAGTTCCCCATTTGCTTTCTCCATGGTAATACCTTATCCAATCAGAGTTGACTTGGCAATTAACCAGCGTCCTTTTATCCTGTAGTATAAATTGTTCTGATCATTGGAAGTTTGGCATTCTTGTGTTTGTCCTGACGGATAGCTTCAGCAATATGCCCCTCTTTTCAGCAACACTCAGCTTCTGTACTATCAAGCACCTGGAAATATGCAAGGATTATGAAAACTTTTGAAGAAAGTAATAAGGTATGAGAAAATGAATGGGATATAAAAAAAGGAGCCCTCCCCTTCCATTAATGGGCTGTTGCCAAGTCCTCTCATTTTTGGAACGATAAGAATATCAGTATTTTGATATTTTCAATGTTGGTTTCTCTGAGAAACTTATCAAATCAACACCACTATTAAGATGAGGGACTTCTTTTTCCTTGGAGTTGCACCATCACCAACATGATCAGTGCATTCCAGGCAATAATCCCCATTGGTTATGTTATTGGCGTAAGAAACAAGCTGGAGATTGCCTGCACAAAGTATTTGTTTCAAGGTTGTATCTGATGAGAATGTTTTTAAAATCTATAAAGTAGCAGCAGGAATTGAATCAGAAACATTGATAAACAGTAATTAAGCAAAGTCAGTTTTAAAACAATATTCCAGCTTTGAAACATGTGATGACTTGAAGCAGGAGCAGGTTTGGGGCAAGTAAACTTTACCTGTGTTGGGAACACACATTGCGATGATTAAAGGCTTGTCACCACCTTTCTATCTGGAGGCACAGTCCTGTCGTCACCCCCGATTGATGGACAGGAAGGAGAGTCAACAAATCCCATTACCACAAAGCAACAAGGGGATTGATTCCTGTGTTCCAGCCAACATTTATCATAAATGGTGAGCAATGTCTATGATGCAGTTGCACATTGCCAACAATTGGTGGCAATAAGGAAGCATTCAGGATCAGCTACAAGGAGGGAACATGGGCACCAGCTTGTGGCTGATGTGGGAAGTGCATGGGGGAGGCCGGAAATATTGCAAATATGGAAGTCCTATCATTTCATAGCATCAGTACATTATGATTTTTGTACTCCGTTTCCTGCCTTGCAAGGCCAGATTAACAGGCTGGGCGCAAGCTGGGCAGTAAAACAGAAGTAGACAGCTGTAGTTGGGAACCTTTGGGGAACGGTCCTTGGAATCTGGGAAGCTTCATTGGTTGGTGGGGTGGGATGTTGGTGCTGTAATCAGGAAAGAGGGATGACTGGGAGACATTTTGGCTTTAGGGGTGTTGGTGGTTGATTCACCGTGGCAGAATTGCTTGATGGGCTGGAGGTGGGAAAAGCAGGCCTGCAGTGCAATCAAAACCATTCGCTGTTGGATCTGGCTGCTCCCAGCTCCCTTTAGCTGACGGGTTCCTGAGCCTTGGGAAATTGGGTCAGCCAGTGTTAAATTCAAATGGCTGCCAAAATATTCAGAATGGAGCCTCGGTTCCATATTAAGATTGCAGAACTGCCCCTCAAGAACACAGGAAATAGGAGCAGGAGTAGACCATTGGTTCATCGAGTCTACTTCAATACGATCATGGCTGATATCGGGCTTCAACTCCATTTTCCCGCCTGCTCCCATATCACTTAATTCCCAAAGAGACCAAATATCTGTCTTTCCCAGCCTTAAGCATATTCAGTGATGCAGCATCCACAACCCTCCGGGGTAGAGAATTTGAAAGATTCACAACCCTTTGAGTGAAATAATTTCTCCTAATTTCAGTCCTAAATGATTGGCCTCTTATCCTGAGACTGTGCCCCTGTGTTTTAGACTCCTCAACTGAAGGACACAACCTGCCCTATCAAGCCCCCTCAGAATTTTAAAATAAGATCAACTCTTATTCTTCTAAACTCCAGATATCTCATCAGAGGACCAACTCCTCATCCCAGGGACCAAACGAGTGCACATTCGCTGTACTGCCTCCAATGCAAGTATATCCTTTGTTAAATGTGGAGATCAGTATTCCAGCTGTGGTCTGACCAAAACCCTGTACAACTGTAACGAGGCCTCTTTATTCTTGCACACTACAATTCCATTGCGATAAAGGGCAACATTCCATTTGTCTTCCTAATTACTTGCTGCACCTACATGGTAACTTTCTGCGTTCCTTGTACAAGCACAACCAAATCTCTTTGAACATCAAAACTTACAACTTTCAAACATTTTAAAAATAAAATCTAACTTTCTATTCTTGTGACCAATCTGAATAACTTTACACTTTCCTACATTATACTCCACCTGCCATCTTGCCCCCCAATCACTTGAGCTGTGAATATCTCTTTTTAGCCACTTTGTGTCTCCTCCCCACAACTTATCTTTTCACCTAGCTTGGTATCATCAGTGAACTTAGACACATTAATCTCTATCTCTCTATCTAAGTCATTAATATAGATTGTAAATAGCTGAGGCCCCAGCACTGATTCTTGCAGCATTCACTATTCACTGTCTGCCAACTTTAAAAGCTCTGCTTATGCCCACCCTCTGCTTTCTACCCAGTAACCAATCTCAAGAATCCTTGGATGTCCTCTAACCTGCCGCTGCCATATCAGAAGCAGGCATGTTCGACATCGGGCTAGATTTCCCAAATTTTCTGATTTGACACTTGATACTGTCTTACCTGACATGGGGTGTGGGGGTTAAATTCTCCCTACCGTGTTTAAAGACTTTCAAAGTGCACATATAAAACTGTTTGAACCATGAAATATGCTGGATCATATTTTAAACTGAATACTGAGAACATGTTAAAAATAGGGAAATGTTTTGGAATTAGAAACGTATAGGGCTAGATTTCCTTCTCCTTGGTAGTGCTGCAATTGGGAGAATTCCCACCTCCTGCCTGACGCTATCATGATTCTTATGTATTCTCCTAAGGATACTTTAAGGATGTATGACATGCTCCCAGCCTGATACCTACCAACAAGAGGAACCTCAGTGCTGTGCAAGAGGGCAATACAGTAGTGCTGCACTGCTTGAAGAGTAAATAACATCTAAAATGGAGCAGAAATGCCTTGATGATGTTAAAGATGTTTCTACTGTTTACCCTGGACTCTGTGCTGTCATTGTCCTCAGTGCACCAGAGGTGGCTGAATAACATTATGAGGAAATTGTACTCTAGGCAGCCTTCAGCATTCAAATGCCCAGTCCCTCTAAAAGGGAAGTTGTAGCAATGCACCATAGGCTGCCAGATTCTTACACGGAGGGAGAACGAGGATGGTGCACCAAATGAAGGAAAGAGCTTCCCATTTTAAGCTTCCCATTTTAGCGACGCCAACCTGGATACACTGATTAAAGATGTGGGAGGCAGCAAAGAGACCTGTGGGGGTTGGGGGAGGATTGGGGTGGGGGGAGGTTGGCAGGGGGAGGCAGGATGCTGTCAAGACTGAGCCTCCACAGGGAATGGTAAGGGTTAACAATGCTCAGAGTGTAGCTCCCAGGGCATGGTAGCAACACAGGAAAAGGTTTAATGACCTCACTCAGATGATCGAAGTGAGTGGATGGATCTTCAAATCACATCTCACATCCAGCACACCGCCCACCTTTCTTGCTGCTCAATGTGGCCCACTCCCATCACTCCCCCAGCAGTATTCTCTGACACTCAGGATTCACCCCAATCGTCATTAAACTATACCTCACCCACACACACTTCCAATCATGTCAGTCCATAGAAACCTCTACATACCTTCACAAACCTGCAGCTATTCACTACCAAGCACATCAACCAATACACTGACATGCAAATCATTCACTTTATACCCTCTCTCTTGCAGAAGGCAGCCCTCAATGAGAGAGAGATCCACAGGACCAGCAGATCACCAACGTGCACGTACTCCCTCAGTGCCCTGGAGGAGATGGTGCTTAGGTTTATCGGCACCAATACCACAGAGTTAGTGGCACCCGGTGCTGGCAAAACCATTGAGTATGATTGCAGATTGATGCCTTTTGAACCTTCTCCACTCAATCCTCACTCTCATCATGAAATAGAAGCTGCAGCTGGATTGACTGTGGGTCTCCTGCTTTCCACCACCCCCCTTCCCTCCCCACCCATCACCCTTCCCTCCATCACCCCCTCCCTCCTCCCTCCTTCCCTCCCTCCTTCACCCTTTATGGCTTTATGCTTTCAGAGAGTTAAGAATTGTCACCTGGTC